>NC_133904.1:24275551-24575551 GCF_964199755.1 Larus michahellis
GCCCCCCGCCCGGCGCCGTAGAGATGCTCCGGGGGAGGCTCCACGCCGCCGCCGCAGGTGAGTGCGGGGCCGGATCCGCTCTTGGAGGGGAGGGTTGCGGGACGGGGCAGGGGAGGACATGCCGGAGCCGGAGAGATGCGGGGCGGCGGGGAGGGGGGGTGGTTCCGGGGACCCCTGCCCGCACCGTACCCCGCTTGCCTTTGAGCTCCCCTGGGAGGGTAAAGCTCCCGGCCGGGGGTACGCACTGCGGGAGGGTGTCGTGTCCCACCCCCAGCACACTTTCCTGAACCCTCGATTAACGCAGCTCATCTGTTTCTCGTTGGGCGATGCAGGGAATAATGGGCTTCAGGCTCCGGTTCCAGGGTGTTGGTTTTTTTTATCCATTTATGGACGCTTTAGATCAGGCGGCTGATGCACAACGTGTACGCGGGGCCAAACGCGCCTCCAGCCCCCCCCCCCGCCGTGCAAGAGCAGAAACTTTGTCCGAGGGTTATTTTGGGGGTGAGGATAACATCGCCCGCGCAGATGGGGGGGTGGCTGGGGCCGTGCGGAGGGGACAGAAGGACGGACGGTGGCCGTCCAGCCCCCAGCCGGCGGGTGCCTCGTGGCCGGGCGGGGGGGGGGAGCCATGCGGTGTGCCCGGGGTCCGCCAGCACCGGGCTGCGTGTCCCTGTCCCACCGCGGCGAACCTGGGGTGGGACGCTGACGGGATCGGAGTCCGATGGGTGCGTTCGTATCGCTGCATCCGAGGGGTCTGAAGCCCTAAATATCCAGATGCCATTTTGGAGGCAGCGGCTGTGGCCTTCTAGTGGCTGCTACATGTTTAATTAAGTTTTCTTTTATATATATATATATATATATTGCTGGGGAGGGTGTGTGTGTGTGAATAACAAACCTATTTGCAGTACGAGCGATGGCTTGCTGCACGTGTTCCGTGAGGAGACTGTCCCAAAAAGCAGCTGGCTTGGTCCGAGTGGAGGCTTCGGCTGGGCTTTTGCCTCCCTTCGGAAAAGCTTGGGACCTGCAAACTTTTTTCGAAGAGGGATACGGTGTGAAATGAGGGAGCTGTAATTGCTGAGGCCTCTTGGTTGCTCCCCTAAATGACCTCAATGTGGGGGGGGGGCGGGGCGGCAGGAGCCTTGCCGGCGATTGCATCCAAACCCACCAGAGAAATGGGAAAGGTGACCTCCTCGGCAGGGACCCAAGGTCCCCGCAATTGTGAAACTGGTATTACAGCCAGACAGGAAACCTCCTTCTTACCGGGAGAGAAGTCCACCCGCCTCAAGGTGACACGGGGAAAGCCCCGTCCATCACCAGCCCCCTGTTGCAGGACCCCGGGGGGGTGCCTTGGGGGCTGCAGGACAGTTGGAGACGCCCCACGCCAGCGAGCTGAAGAGGCTTTTGAGTTTTACTTCTCGATTCCTGCCGGCTGGCTGGGAGTTGGCGGCTGTTTCTTCACATCACGTGGCGATTGAGGAGGCGGGAGGCTGCGATGAGAAGCTCCGGCTTATTACCGCCGCGTTTAGGGCATCGCATCCTGGGGAGGAAACGCTGGGGAGCCCAGTGCGGCGCCTGACTGCCCCGGCAATAACAGACACGGCTGCACTTGTTCGGAGCTGTCGGAGCAAAAAGAGTCGTCTGACCCATCCCCGGCGTCGTTGGCAGGCCAACGAGCCCCCGGTGGAGGGGGGGACGGGAACCGTTCCATGCCCTTTCAACATCCCAAATGCGGCAGATAAAGCTTGCTGTGGCCCGCCAGTGCTTATTGGGGAGGTTTCACCTGCGCGCAGCAGGGTGGCACGTGCTTCTTTTCATTTGGTTTTACTTTTTCTCCCTCCTGGGCCAACCAGTACCTGCTGGGAAAAACCCCTGTGGTGAAGAGGGGAGGGGAAGAAAAATACAAAAAAAAAACCAACAAAAAAACAACAACAAAAAAAGAGGAATAAATCGGTTGTGTTTAATCCAGCCACTGCTTTCCCCAGCCGTGGGGTTTCAGTATCACGAGCACTGGCCACACGTGGTAGTGTTCACCCAGCCATCCTTCCGGCCGTGATTCCTGGGTGCCCCTTTCGTCCCCACGGACCGTGGCGGGGTGGGGAGAGGAGAGAGGAAAGGAGGGCATCGTTGCGCTGGCTGCAAGGGAATAGTCCCAGAGGGGAAGGGCTGATGGTGACAGCAAATGCAGAGCTCTTTTCTTGGGTCTCGGATGGTGCAGGGACGGCCCCAGAGTATTTCATAGAAAGAGGGAGCCCATTAGTGCCTTCACCCTAATGAGGTTCATGAGCTCAAACCCTATCAGACATCAGAGAATCCATGCGCCTGGCTCTGGAAGCCACTGTGGGATGACTTACTCTGTCCTGCATCCCTCCAGCAAGGCTGGAAGTCAGAGCTGGCCGCCCGCTTTCCTATTAAATGGGTGAGAAAGGGTGTTCCCGAGGGGAAAGGTCTCCCTGTAAGGGGGTTACGAGGACTTTTCCCTCCCTTCCACCCAAAGAGGGGTCTCCGCTGCTGCGGTTGCAGGCGATTTGGAAAGGCCATGATTGCTTTGGCACTGCTGACGTGCCCGGAGGCATAACCCGGTCTCGCGGTGACAGCGGGGCCGGTTGCACAATGACCCCGACCCCGCAGGTTTTGTAGATTGGTGCATTTCGGGGAAAGGGGAAAAAGCAGCGAGGAAACACCAGAATTCACAAGAACCCAGGTTTCTGTCCCAGCTTGTCCACCCCGAGCATCGTCACCACATGGAAGGGATCCCACGCCTGCATCTCCCGCGCAGCATCTCCCCAGGGGACTGATTCAAACTCCACCCTCCTGAGAGATCCCTCTCGGCCGCTGGTGAGTGGGGAGAGCTGGAGGGAGGGGAAAATAACCCAGTTTGGGACCCCCCTTCTGCTTCGCATTTTCCTAGCCAGGGTGTAAGGAAAGCCCTTGGCTTCTTTTGGCGGGGAGGATGACGTGGCAATGTGCAGCCGGCTTCTCCTCCTAGGCACAGACCCCAAAATATCTCAGCCAGCAGCTTCACCACCGGGCCGGGGCGAGGAGAGACGGTGTGGTTTGACCTGTTTGGCCATGCTGGGGAGAGGCTGGGTGGTATCTGGCCAAGCTGGGGGGATGCTGGGTGATGCTTGGCCGGGCTTGGAAGACGCTGGGTGACATTTGGCCATGCTGGGGAGATGCTGAGCCATGATCCAGCGGTGCTCAGGCAGGCTGTGGGGCTTGTTTGGGTCATGCCCATGATGCTCAGGTGATGCTGAAGGGATGCTGGGTGGTTGTGCAGTGATGCTCTCGGGGCTCAAGTGATGCTCAGGTGTCTCAGTGGGATGCTCAGGAGCCACTGGGCAGCGCTGGGGGGATGCTGGGTGATGCCAGGAGATGCTGGGGGGATACTTGGGATGCTGAGGGGACGTGGGGTGATGCCGTGACGGTCTGCCAGCTCCACCTGCTGGCATGCACTGCCTGGCACTGTGGGCCAGCACCCGAACCCCACTGCAGCAGCAGCAGCCCAAAATCCGAAGAGACGCCAAGGCAGAGGGTCCCCCTGAGCTGCAGGCTGCTGCATCGAGGGAAAAAGCCTCAAAGGAGCCGGAAAGGAGAAAGTGGGGCCGAAATTTGGGGCACTCTGTGTTTGTGCCTTGCCATGGGCTGCCGGCTCTTCACCTGAGCTGACCCGGCTTGGCTCCCTGCTGCCTGCAACAGCCGCTCACTGAGGCTTGGAAACAAGCGCTGAGAGCTTTTCAGGGCTTTTCTAAGGAGCCGGAAGGAGAAATGCTCCACCAGCCTGCCAGGATCCCCCCTGCCGGCTTCGGGCTCCCCCCTGGCTCGTGCAGGGCTGCAGGGCCAGCACCAAGGGAGGGGAGCGCCTGAGCAGATCCCTGACTTCCACGCCGAGGATCGAATGTTGCTTCTCAAGCAGGGTGGGCTGGGGTTTTTTGAGGATCTCTGCCAGGTGCCGGGAGGATTGGAGAAGGGAAGCACGTCCCTGTTGCCCTTGGCAGAAGCTGCCTGGGAGACGAGCAGGGCTTTCCATGGCTCCCCTCCTCTCCTTTAGCCTGCCAGTGGGATGCTGAGCATCACAAATGAATACGGAAAAGCTGCCCATGAATACCAACATGCTTTCTGCAGCCAAGTGGACTTTTGGAGAGCTTTCAGCAGACCCTGTCATCCCACGCCTTTCCTCCATGGGCCAAGTGCTTTCCGTGGGCACTTGCTTTGTTCACGATGTATTTTCTCTCTCTCTCTCCCTTTCAGGAAGGCCAGCTCACCTCTCCCATTTCACGCCCTGGTCGGGACACCGGCAGCAACGTATAAATGGCCTCAAAACGTCACGTGGAGTCTCTGGACCCCATGATTTTCAACAAGCTACCTCGGCTGGAGATGGAGCCTGCCGCTGGCTTTCCTGTTGGCCTCTGCAAATCCAGCCCTGTGCCCAACCCTGGCTCCGAAAACCATTTCAACTACAAGGGTTCCTACTTCGCCTGCCCACTGCAGAGCCCCGACGGCCCTGAGCAGCCCCTGGGGCACTGGAGCCCAGTGTCCGCTTACCTGCACTATGGTCCCGGTGCTGGCAGCCAGCCCGTGCCGGTAGAGGGGCCGCTGGCGAGCTGCCTGCTGTACCGCCCCGAGAGCCTGGGCGCTGGGCTGCAGCCTCCAGCCACCCAAAAGAGCAAGGACAGCCTGATGCGGGAGCTGCTGATGGCGAGGGAGAAGCTGCCCAGCCCCTTGCCGGCTGTGGGACACCCTTTCCCGGTGAAGAAATCAGTGGCGGTGAACAAGGCGGCCCCCCTGGCTGTCCCCAAGCCTGTGTACAGAGCCCCCGCCTGCTTCATGGAGTCCAGGGTGGCCCTGCCGCTGGGACCCAGCATGGAGAGACTGGGGGATGCAGACTGGGCTCTGCCGGCCACCGCCCCCGCCAGCCACCCCCTCCACCCCGGCGAGCCCCGCGGCAGCGCTGGTCTGCACAAGAGGGGTCCCCGCTCTGAGCCCAGCCCCCTGCCACTTCACCCCAGCCTGGCGCTGCCCATGAAGGAGAAAGTGGGCTCTCCGGTCGCCTTCTCCCCCTATTACGCCGCCTTTGAGAAATACAGGAGCACCCCCTTGCTGGAAGCCGGCTGCCCCGCTGCCCACGGCCAGAGGAAGGTGCCCGAGGTCCCCAGCCTCAGCCCGGACCCCTGGCCCAAGCTACAGCCCCCCGCCACCAGCATGGCATACCGGGAGAGGCCACTGGCGTGCTACCCGCACACCCACTACCCGCTGCCCCTCCAGAAGGCACCCCTCCTCTACCACCCCCCGCCTCCCACTGTGGAGCCACAGCCCAGCGCCTACAAAGGCTTCAGCTTTGCAGGGAGTGGGGAGCCCTTTCCCAGCTCTTACCTTAAGCCCCAAGCTTCACGGAGCTTCTTCCCCAGCCCCTTGGACACCTACGTGCCAAGGGCAGGCAGTGCCGGCACTGTGGCATCACCGCCCACCAAGCTGGAGGTGCTGCCAAGGGATGCGAAGCCGCCGCAGCGAGCTGGCTACTTGCCAGTCCCTGGCTTTGCCTTCAGCCCCAGTGACACGGCCGTATTGGGCACCTCCTTCACCAGCACGGAGCCAGGCTGCGAGCGGCACCCGGTGGAAAGTCCTCATGGGCGAGTGGCAGCGAGGCACAACAGTGCTTTCCAACCTGTCTGTGCCCTGGAGAAGGTCGCCAAGGGCTCTGGCGAGGCGTTTCCTAAAGGAGAAAGAAGCTGGGTGAACCAGAGCCGAGGGGAGCAGGACCCCCCTTACCCTGGGAGGAAGACGAGCAGCCCGGCCCCCCAAGAGACCACCCGGGGGGAACCACCGGCTCCCATCGTCGTAGGGAAGGGAGATGCCTGCAAGGTCAAGGATGCAGCCAAGGACCTCGTTCCCCCTTCTCTGGATGCCTCCCCCCCACAGGGGCTTAAAGCCCCCAGGAATGGCGAGTTTTCTCCTTCCTCCCCACCCATGCCAGTGATCAACAACGTCTTCAGCCTGGCACCTTACCGAGATTACCTGGAGGGGACGAAGGCCTCAGCCCAGGTCCCCTTCTACAGGGAACATCTGCGGGGGGACCCCCCAACCCAAAACACGGGGGGCCGCCAGGATCCTGCAGCCCTTGGGGATGTCTCGGTGATGTCCAGCCTGCTGCCTGCAGGGACAGTGTCTGGCCAGGCGCTGAAGACGGGCAGTGGCATGGTCCAGAGCCAAGAGGAAAGCTGTCATGGAAAGGTCCCCGAAAAACCAAAGCCTGTGCCCCAAGAGCTGGGGTCTCGGGAGGGCAGCCCTGGTGGGGTGGGGAGCGGGGAGCCAGCCGCTGAGGACATTGTGCTGGACCTCAGCTTGAAGAAGAAACTGGTGAAAGCTGGGAAGACCCAGGGACCTGCTGGCCATGCAGAGGGGGCACCAAACAGGGAGGATGCAGAGCAGGAGAAAGAGGGTCCAGGGGGGAAGGTGAGGGCGGGAGAGGGGGCCAAACTCGGGGGGCTGCCCTTGCTGATTGAGGTGGGCTCTGGGGACAAGAGCAACTTCCAGAGCTCAGCCACGTTCATGTTCAAAAAATACAAGATCCTGCGCTCCCGCCCGCCCGGCGCTGTGTCCCCCCAGCCGGCCAGCAGCCCCTGCGCCCCCCAGACCAGCCCACTGCCACCAGCCCCCTCTGGCAGCATCCCCGCACTGCCGCAGACCCTCCCCGCCTCCCCGCCAGCCAGCAGCCCCCCAGCCCCACAACCCGGCCCTTCCGCACTGCGGGGGGCTTGCCCAGACCCGGAGCAGCCCCGGTTGCCCGAAGCCCGCCATGTGCCGGGAGAGGAGAGCGTCTCGCTGGCCGGGCAGTGTGAGCCCCCTGGCCCACAGAGCTCTGCTGGCCAGTATTTCAGCAGCCTGCACGCCTTGCTCTGCAACGTTATTTCATGCTCAGTGTCCAGGTCCTCCCCGGAGATCCTGCGGGAGTGGTTGAAGAAGGCAGAGGTGGTGGAGGAGCTTGGAGAGATGCCCAAATCCCCTCCCAAACCCAAGAATGGCTCCAGGATCCCTGAACCTCAGAAGCCCACGAAAGGCAAACAGATCTGGTTGGCTTTCCAAGATGTGCCCACCCTCCTCAGTAACCTGCTGTCTCAGCTGGAGACTTTCATGTTTGCTCGCAAGTGTCCTTTCCCCCACGTAGTCCGAGCAGGGGCCATCTTCATCCCCATCCACGTGGTGAAGGAGAAGCTCTTCCCCAAGCTCCCCGGGGCCTCCATTGACCAAGTGCTGCAGGAGCACAAGGTAGAGCTGCGCCCCACCACGCTCTCAGAGGAGAGGCACTTGAGGGACCTGGAGCTGAAGAGCTGCACCTCGCGCATGCTGAAGCTCCTGGCCCTCAAACAGCTCCCCGACATCTACCCGGACCTGCTGAACCTCCACTGGCACAACTCCATCAGGCAGCAGCTCGGTAGGTAGCCTGTCATCTCCCATGGAGGGCTGGTGACACCAGTGGGTCCCTGGGACTCTTTCAGGGAAGGTCCAGCCACATCCGCCTCCTGGATGCTGCTGTTTGGTGGGAGCATCCATTGCTTGCATGGTCCCTCAGCACCCTTGTTCTACGAAGGGTTCTGCGGAGCAGAATATTTAGCCTTTCTCCGTGGGTTGTCGAGGGACAAAGCTTGAGTTGGAGGTGGTGATCGAGCTGGGGGTGCTAGTGGAGCTGGGGGGATTGTCATTGCGCACCAGGGTGAGAACAATCATCCGTGGGATGTTGAGGAGGTGGTGGTCACCTCCAGGCCACCTCTCCTCCTCCAAGGGCTGTGGGCCCGGGTGGCTTGGGAACACGCTGGGAGCGGGGCAGCACGCACCCTACGTGCTGGACCTGCCACCCATGGCTGTCCCGTCCCACCAGTGACAGTCCCACTGCTGCTCCCCATCCTGATGCCCTTTTGCCGCTCAAGGCCATTGCCAACACTTTGGTTTCTTACAGGTTCAAGCTCGCAGGCCGGCCAGCCCCCCTCCAAGTAGGTAACTCTCCATATGTGTGCATTTCTGTGTAGGTCTGTGAAGGTGGTTATGTATTTGTGTCTTTGGTGTGACAACGGGAAGTTTGGGGAGGAGCACACGTGTAGCCTCGCTGCCTGGGCTGGGCTGGAGGGGGGATTTGTGGCCGGGGACTGGGGGTTTATTCGGGATGGGGAGGTGAAGACCCTGCCGTCCCCAACCACTCTTCCCTCTCCCAGGTAGCCCTGGCGTGAAGGCACTGAAAGCTGATGGCAACCGATAGCCATGGATCGCACGAAGGAAAAGGAGGCACCAAGGAATGCGGCACGGGCAACAGCTGAGCTGCCCGCCCACAAGGACAGGAAAGGGAAGGTCCCCCTCGCCCCCAGAGCGGGGTCCCCTCTGGCAGTGACGCGGATGCCAAGACAGAGCAGGCCATCACCAGCAGACCTGCAGGGAGATGCTTGGCTCCCTGCGCCGGGGCGGCTGCTCCCAAGGATGGGGACAGGGGACAGGTCCTCCCAGGATGCTGGTACCTGGAGGCCACCGACGCCGCAGGGACCCTCTGAGGATAACGCTTGGTGGCAGGGCCACACGAGCCAGAGATGCTCCACAGCCGCAAGCAGGGATGGCCGGCATGGTCCCCTGGCCCCCAGCATCCCAGCTGGGATGGGCTCAAGCCCATTTCGGGGCTTCGTTTCTTTTAATCCGTCATCTTTTAACGCGTCTCCCATCTCCATCCACAACCAGCCAGGCTGGAGCCGGTGAACTGGGGAGGGAATGGTGGGAGTCCCAGCGGAGCTGGAGGGCTGGGCCAGCATTTGTGCCCACAAGAGGAGCATGGAAATGGCCACGCCGCCGTCCCCAGCCTTAGAGAAAGGCTGGCTGCTGCAGGGATGCTTTCCCACATCCCCTCCTCTCTCCTCTGGCTTGCCTCTCCCGCTTTATACACGCTGTTCCCAACAAACGAACCTTCCTCCTGGTTTTTAATCTTCATACTTAACACAACGTTAAGGGTCAAGGGAATCACAACTTCTGTCATTACAGGACTGATTTTTTTGTTGTTTTACATGAAGACATTTTAAAAATGTTACAAACTCACCTTTATAAGGAGCTGCTGCCTTCAGGTTATGTGTTGTTTTTTTTTTTAAAAAAAAAATATATAGTAATTTATACTTGTTTTTTTTTTTATTTAAACTCAACAGCTTCACCTGTTTACTGTGCTGGACCAAGGCAGTGGGAGTGATGCTATTCAGGTGGAGAGTTTTGGTCCTGCTTGTAGCTGGAAGAGGCTGCAAGAAAGATTTAAAGACTGTTAAAGAAAACCAAACCACTTGACAACACAGACGCCAGCCGTCCCAAAGGAGATGCTCATTTGGGGACAACCCGTGATGAGTGACAAAGACGTCACCCCGGCATGACCGGAGGGGCAGGAGAGGGGAGCGATGCGGCGAGACCTTGGAAGGAGAGATCCTTTCCGTCCCACAGTCCCTGAAAGGCTGATGGTCATCCCGGGAGGGATGTGGCAGCCAAGGACAGACAGACGGACTCGCCTGGTTTGCAGCAGTGGTTCCAGCAGAGGCCTTACAAACTTGACACTCAGGTTTTGTTTTTTTTTCCAGCTGATGCAGGGTGTGGAGGAACAAAACGAGGATTATTGCTATTATTATTATTATTATTATTTATTTCACTACAGGAAATATTTATTTTAAACTAAGAAAACATGGAAAAAAGAGGGGGAAAAAAACCAAACAACCCAACCCGAACCGTACCATAGACTCTTTCTAGCCCAAAGGTGTGTTTGCCAGCCCCGGGAGGCAGCAGCTGCCGTGTCTCCTGCGAGTGCCTTTCTGGTTTTCTACTGGGATATACTGGCCGTGCAGGGGACAGAAAGGGGGGACTCCGTTGTTCTTGCTCTCCCTTGCCATGCTGGCTCTGCGCATAGTGTTGTAAAGCAATTTGGAAAGCAGTGTTTGTTAATAATACTGTAATTTTTAAGGTTCCAGGGAAGAAAGTTCCTTTGCTTTACTTAAAATTTTGTAAGGATATGAATTTTAAGCAGTGCCTCGCCTGATTAAAAGGGTTTGGCTCATTTTCAAATATGCCGTGCTTCAGTCTCTGCTTACCGGCATGGCCACCACGGCACCTTTCTGGGGACGGGGGTTCCCAAATTGGCACCCAGCACCTCCTGGCCAGCTGTAGGGAACCAGACCCCGCTGGAGATGCACTTCCCTGCTTCTCCCTTAGCAAGGCTTTTGACACTGTCTCCCATAACATCCTCATTAGGAAGCTGAGGAAGTATGGGCTAGACGAGGTGACAGTGAGGTGGATCGAGAGCTGGCTGAGTGACAGAACTCAGAGGGTTGTGATCAGCGGCACAGAGTCCAGTTGGAGGCCTGTAACCAGTGGTGTCCCTCAGGGGTCAATACTTGGACCAATTTTGTTCAATATATTCATTAATGACCTAGATGAGGGGACAGAGTGTATCCTCAGCAAGTTTGCTGATGATACCAAGCTGGGAGGGGTGGCCGACACTCCAGAGGGCCGTGCTGCCATCCAGCGTGACCTGGACAGGCTGGAGAGCTGGGCAGAGAAGAACCAAATGAGGTTCAACAAAAGCAAGTGTAGGGTCCTGCACCTGGGAAGGAAGAATGCCAAGCACCAGTATATGTTAGGGGCGAACATGCTGGGAAGCAGCTCTGAGGAGAAGGACCTGGGGGTCCTGGTAGACAGCAAATTATCCATGAGCCAGCAGTGTGCCCTTGTCGCCAAGAAGGCCAATGGCATCCTGGGCTGCATAGGGAAGACTGTGGCCAGTAGGTCGAGGGAGGTCACTCTCCCCCTCTACTCTGCACTGGTGAGGCCACAACTGGAGCACTGTGTCCAGTTTTGGGCTCCCCAGTTCAAGAGGGACAGGGAACTACTGGAGCGAGTCCAGCGCAGGGCAACCAAGATGATTATGGGACTGGAGCACCTCCCTTATGAGGAAAGGCTGAAAGAGCTGGGACTCTTTAGCCTGGAGAAGAGAAGGTTGAGGGGGGACCTGATTAATGTTTACAAGTATCTAAAGGGTGGGTTTAAGGAGGACGGAGCCAGGCTCTTTTCAATGGTTCCCAGCGACAGGACAAGGGGCAATGGGCACAAGCTAGAACATAGGAAGTTCCGTTCAAATGCACGGAAAAACTTCTTTACAGTGAGGGTGACAGAGCACTGGAACAGGCTGCCCAGGGAGGTTGTGGAGTCCCCTTCTCTGGAGATTTTCAAGACCCGCCTGGATGCAGCCCTGAGGGATGTGCTTTAGGCAATCCTGCTCTAGCAGGGGAGTTGGACTAGATGATCTCTAGAGGTCCCTTCCAACTCTGAAGATTCCGTGATTCCCTGCAACATGCCATGAGGAATGTTCCCAGCTCCTCTGTCCCATCATCCGAGGTCTGGATCCGGTATTCAACCTGCCACAAGTATCCAGGGGTGGAGGACCCACATCCTGGCGCCCATGAGGGGTATGTCCTGAACCTCCCAATTGACAGCCTGGGAGGAGGGTTCTGCTGGACGTGTCCGTGCATCCATCAGAAACGGGGCAGGAGAACGGTGGGGTACAGCAGGGCTGTCACTGGTCCCTGCCTGCGGCTGGGGTGGCGTGCCCTGGGATGATTCATCCCCGAGACACCCTGCCCCCTCTGAGCCTCCATCAGAAGCACAAAATCCGCCTGGTCCCGAGAGCCAAACATCCCAAGTCACGTTTTTCAACCCAAATTACTTGAGCCCAGCAGGGAAATGGCACTGCCACGACCTGTTCCCTGCAAATAGGGCATTTTGAGGAGCATCCGTGGTGTTTGTTTGGGGCTGGTGCTTGGGGACAACCTGCCTGGAAAAACAGGCGTGCACACTCCTTCCTCTGCCAAGGGCTTAATGAGGAGCAGAGGGAAGATAGGACCCCTCCACCTGGGGGAGTCCTAATTAGTTAGTGTGCTAATTGGAAGCAGCTGGAATGGAGCCATTCCCCTGGGAAATGGGATCAAAGTGGAGGGGTGGGGTGGGTGTTTTAGAACTCTCTTCTCTTTGGGTGCTGGTGGGTGGAAGTCTTGCTGTCTCTGGTGGGGCTATCTGAGACAAACTGGGTGCTTTGGATGGGGAATGAGGTCATGTCTGAGACCAAGGCTGGTGGGAGCAGGAGCATCCCCCCCGGCACAGAACATCCCCTCACATGAAGGACATGGACCTGTTGGAACAGGTGCAGCGGAGGGTCATGAAGATGCTCCTAGGGCTGGAGCCCCTCTGCTATGAAGACAGGCTGAGAGGGTTGGCGGGGGGGTTCAGCCTGGAGAAGGCTCTGGGGAGACCTTATAGCAGCCTTCCAGTCCCTAAAGGGGACTACAGGAAGGATGGGGAGGGACTCTGGAGCAGGGAGTGTAACGATAGAATGAGGGGTAATGGTTTGAAACTGCAAGAGGGGAGATTTAGATTAGATATTAGGAAGAAATACTTTCCTGTGAGGGTGGTGAGCCCCTGGCCCAGGTTGCCCAGAGAAGCTGTGGCTGCCCCATCCCTGGAGGGGTTCAAAGCCAGGCTGGACGGGGCTTGGAGCAACCGGGTCTGGTGGGAGGTGTCCCTACCCAGGGCAGGGGGGTTGGAATGAGATGATTTTTAAGGCTCCTTCCAACCTAAACCGTTCTATGATTCTATGACCACTGAGCCATTCCTGGGAGGGAGATGAGGTGATGGGCAGCCCATCACCGTTTTGGGAACAGCTTTAGAGCCCTATCCTCCTCACGTTCACATCTCATCCAAAGAGAGGTCTCAGATGGCTTTATCTGGAGCTTCAGACGTTTTCAACCAGGGATCCCCTGGGACGATGACCCTGGGGAGGGAGCAGAGCCCCTCACAAGACCTGTCCGAACCACTTTGCTAGGCAAACCCACCCCTCTCCATCTGTTGCCCCAGGGCAGAGCTGCATACTCACATCAACTTGAGGACATTTGCCTTCAGGAAGGTCTCATGCGTGGGCAGCGTTTGGTTTAGCTGGAAGAAAGAAGCATCTGTTAATTGAGAAGCTTTTACAAGCTCCCCTATGTGAAGGGGGCACGTACGAGGAGGCATGCCATAAATACAGCATGAATTCGGCTCAATTTGATGCAGGGAGCCAGGTTTGCCCATAGTCGTCAGCTCAGCTGGGGTGAAGGCCTCTCCAGCAGCTACAGGGAGGTGCTCTCTGGCTGTACGGGGGTGCTGGGAAAGGACAGAGTGACTGGAAGTGGACTGAGCCATAGTCTGTGAGCTGAGCATTTCACTAGCCCTCCATGGGAGATGACGGGCTACCTACCAAGCTGCTGCCTGATGGAGTCGTGCCAGTGGAGGTTCAGCAGATCCGAGTGGATGTTGGGAAGCTGCTTGAGGGCCGGGAGCTTCCGCATGCGCGAGGTGCAGCTCTTCAGCTCCAAGTCCCTCAAGTGCCTCTCCTCCAAGAGCGTGGTGGGGCGCAGCCAGAACCCTCGGGCCCCTTCTCCGAGGCACAGACAGGTTGGAAAGCACTGTTGTGCCCCACTGCTGAGGACTTTCTGCTCCGTGCTGGTGAAGGAAGTGCCCAATATGGCCATGTCACCAGGGCTGAAGGCAAAGCCAGGCACTGGCAAGTAGCCAGCTTGCCATGGCAGCTCGGCATCCCTTGGCTGGAAGTGATGCAACAGTGGCGGCACTGCCTGCCCTTGGCACGTAGGTGTCCAAGGGGCTGGGGAAGAAGCTCCGTGAAGCTTGGGGCTTAAGGTAAGAGCTGGGAAAGGGCTCCCCACTCCCTGCAAAGCTGAAGCCTTTGTAGGCGCTGGGCTGTGGCTCCACAGTGGGAGGCGGGGGGTGGTAGAGGAGGGTTGCCTTCTGGAGGGGCAGCGGGTAGTGGGTGTGCGGGTAGCATGCCAGCGGCCTCTCCCGGTATGCCATGCTGGTGGCGGGGGGCTGTAGCTTGGGCCGGGGGTCCAGGCTGAGGCTGGGGACCTTGGGCACCTTCCTCTGGCCATGGGCAGCGGGGCCCCAGCAAGGTGGTGGAACAGTGGAACTGCAAGGAGTGACATGGTCCACCAAGAGCCCAAAAGTTCCCTTGCCCATGTGCTGGCTGCAGAAAGCATGTTGGTTTTCATGGGCAGCTTTTCCGTATTCATTTGTGATGCTCAGCATCCCACTGGCAGGCTAAAGGAGAGGAGGGGAGCCATGGAAAGCCCTGCTCGTCTCCCAGGCAGCTTCTGCCAAGGGCAACAGGGACGTGCTTCCCTTCTCCAATCCTCCCGGCACCTGGCAGAGATCCTCAAAAAACCCCAGCCCACCCTGCTTGAGAAGCAACATTCGATCCTCGGCGTGGAAGTCAGGGATCTGCTCAGGCGCTCCCCTCCCTTGGTGCTGGCCCTGCAGCCCTGCACGAGCCAGGGGGGAGCCCGAAGCCGGCAGGGGGGATCCTGGCAGGCTGGTGGAGCATTTCTCCTTCCGGCTCCTTAGAAAAGCCCTGAAAAGCTCTCAGCGCTTGTTTCCAAGCCTCAGTGAGCGGCTGTTGCAGGCAGCAGGGAGCCAAGCCGGGTCAGCTCAGGTGAAGAGCCGGCAGCCCATGGCAAGGCACAAACACAGAGTGCCCCAAATTTCGGCCCCACTTTCTCCTTTCTGGCTCCTTTGAGGCTTTTTCCCTCGATGCAGCAGCCTGCAGCTCAGGGGGACCCTCTGCCTTGGCGTCTCTTCGGATTTTGGGCTGCTGCTGCTGCAGTGGGGTTCGGGTGCTGGCCCACAGTGCCAGGCAGTGCATGCCAGCAGGTGGAGCTGGCAGACCGTCACGGCATCACCCCACGTCCCCTCAGCATCCCAAGTATCCCCCCAGCATCTCCTGGCATCACCCAGCATCCCCCCAGCGCTGCCCAGTGGCTCCTGAGCATCCCACTGAGACACCTGAGCATCACTTGAGCCCCGAGAGCATCACTGCACAACCACCCAGCATCCCTTCAGCATCACCTGAGCATCATGGGCATGACCCAAACAAGCCCCACAGCCTGCCTGAGCACCGCTGGATCATGGCTCAGCATCTCCCCAGCATGGCCAAATGTCACCCAGCGTCTTCCAAGCCCGGCCAAGCATCACCCAGCATCTCCAAAGACCATAGAGGGACTTACTACAGTGGGATCTCGTGTCTGGTCTTCACCCCCAACCCTGTGTTTTTTGGTTTGGGGTTTTTTTTTTTACGTTTTGTGGCAAGAGTTAGCAAAGAAGCAAAGAAACGGAGGAAGAGAGCATGGAGATAAGATAAAAGCCTTGCCCACAGAAGGGGAAACAGAGCAGATGATAACTGGGGAGACTTGGGAGGGTCGATAAGGGACTGGAGTGTGGTGGCTCCGCTCTGCAGCATGACCACAGTCCAGAGCTGAGCTACACACAGCCCGCTTTGGCCAACCCCATGCTGTGCCCTGCCAATTCTCCCAGCTGTGCAGGCAGAGCCCTGACAGACCATCTACAGGCACAAATGGGGGGCACACCTCACCCGGCCACCAAGGTGGGAGAGCGGGTGCCCCCGCCCAGCTGCAGCTCTCCCCCCACACCCCCAGACCTGCCTCTCCCCAGGCCCAGCTCAAACCCAGTGGTTTCCCCCCAAACAGCAGCTCTGCCGTTCACTCAGGTCGGGTTTCTTTTCCAAACTCCCCCAGTTTCTCGCTTTCCAGGGAAGATGCCACTTTCCCCAGCTCCTCCGCACATCAGAGGCTGCAGGATGAAAACCTCTCTGGAGGGTGGTACTTCCCTGGGGGCAAGAAGGACGCTCACCTCCCCGCTTGCACACTGAGCAGCAGCTGTGTGGCTGCCGGATGAGATATTTCAGGGGCCTGTGCCCAGGAGGAGAAGCCGGCTGCACGTTGCCATGTGGCACCCCCAAAACAATCCAAGGGCTTTCCTTATACCCTAATTAGTATGCGAAGCGGGAGGGGGGTCCCAAACTGGGTTATTTTCCCCTCCCTCCAGCTCTCCCCACTCACCAGTGGCTGAGAGGGATCTCTCAGGAGGGTGGCATTTGAATCCATGTCCCCGGGGAGATGCTGCGTGGGAGAGAGATGCAGGTGTGGGATCCCTTCCACACGGTGATGATGCTCAGGGTGATCTTTATGGCTGGGCTGGAGGCCTGGAATAATAACATAATTACACATAATAAAAACATTATTTTATTATATTATTATTAGCATAATGTACAATGATAAATTAAACCCAGCAAAGTGTAAAAAAGTGTGCTAAAGCCTTCCCGGGGTGGGTGCTAGCCCCGGGGCCGGTTCCCCTCACCCTAAGTCCGAAACTGAAATAAATATGGTAGGGCTGGAGCTGCAATGAACATCGCGGGGCAGAAATACGGAGCGTTGGGCTGGAGCTGACAGGACACAGAGCTGGGGCTGAAATAAAGGCACTGGAGACAGGGCTGGAATATATTCTGTGGGGCCGGAGAAGAAACGACACTATAGCTAAAATAAAGATACGGGAGCTGAAATTGGCGGTGGAGGGGGAAATACAGACCCTGGGGCCGGGGCGAGGCGATGCCGGGCTGGAGCGTCCACCGGCGGGGCTGGGACAGCGGGAGCTGCACTAGCCCGTGGGCGAGCCGGAGCTGTGCCGGGGGTGGGGGGGGTTCACAGGGCCAGCACTAGACGGGAAGCCCCCGCCCAGCCCGCAGCCGCCCCCTCCTGGCCCGGGAGGGAGGCAGGAGCTGGGCTAGCCGTCCCCTGGAACCGCTCGCCCGGGCTGTTGCCGGAGCGGCCCCGGCCGAAGCACCACCCGCCCGGCCGGGAGCGGTTCCGGGTCGCGGAGGCGGGGTCTGCGGCGGCGGGGAGCGGCGGCGACATGGTGGGGCGTGGGGGGGACGGGGACGGTAGCGGGGACGATACCGGGGTGGCGGCGAGGTCTGACCCCTCCTTCCCCCCCCGCAGCGGTTCCGCTTCTGCGGAGACCTGGACTGTCCTGACTGGGTCCTGGCCGAGATCAGCACCCTGGCCAAAATCGTTAAGTGCCCGCCTGTCCCCCCCATGTCCCCCCCCTTGCCCCGGGCACAGTGCTCACCCGCCCTTTGTTATTCCCCCCCGCTCCCCGCAGTCCTCGGTGAAGCTGAAGCTGATCTGTGCCCAGGTGCTGCGGGACCTGCTGGGGGAGGCCATGGAGGTGAGTGGGACCCCCCCTCCCCCGTGTTGTCCGTGCGTTATAATTAGCAATATTACCGACTTTCATACCCTTAACACAAGCCTTAGCAGTAATAATGCTACCAGCCAGCCCTCGCAGTAATAAGATGGATGTTAATTGTTGGTAGTTTTAATACTAAAGTAAGAATTGTTAGTGTTGGTAGTGCGTTACTTCACTGCGGTACCTGGTGTTCGCTCCTCTCCTGCAGTATGAGAAGATCCTGAAGCTGACCTCGGATGCCAGGCTGGGTGAGCGGTGCTGTCCCATCCCCGAACAGGGATCTGTGCTCCGGAGACGGGAGCTGACCCTCCCTCCCTCCCACCCAGAGTCGGGGGATGTGAAGGCCACCATCGCTGTCCTTGGCTTTATCCTCTCCAGCGCCGCCAAGCACAATGTGGATGGCGAGTCCCTGTCAAGCGAGCTGCAGCAGCTGGGGCTGCCCAAAGGTAGGGGGTGGCCCCTCAGGGTGGTCATCGCCGGCTGGGCCTGGTGGGATGGCAGCTGTGCTGTCCCCTCCGTCTGCGTTACCGGCATTTGGCTGCAGCAGCAGCGTGGGTGGTTTTCTTGTCTTGTTTCTCATCCCCACCGTGCAGAGCATGCCGGCGGGTTGTGCCGGTCCTACGAGGAGAAGCAGAGCTCCCTCCAGGACAGGCTGAGGGCTTGCAGCCTGCGACGTGAGTGTGGCGTGGGGGGAGGCTGGGGGGGTCTCAGGGTGGGGGGCCCGGCACGCTGACTCCTGCCTGTCCCCAGTGAGCCAGCTGGGCTCGGTGGGCTGGCGGGTGGATTACACCCTCAGCTCCAGTGAGCTGCAGGAGGTCAACGAGCCCCTCGTGCACCTGAGCTTCCACCTGCGGGACGGGGAGCGCGGCGGGACGGCGGCCGTCCCCGTGGCCCTCTCAGCCGACAAGTTCAGGGTGCTGCTGGCAGGTGAGGCTGGCGGAGGGGTGGCAGCGGGGAGTCCTGGTCCCCGGGGAGGCAGGGGCGGCGGGGGGGGGGGATGCTGGTACCCCCCCACTACCTTTTCCATCCCTCCTCAGAGCTGAAGCAGGCCCAGGCCATGATGAACACCCTTCTCTGAGGTGCCAGCAGAAGGAGCAATGGCGGTGCAGGACCCAGTGGGCCCGAGCGTGCCCTGGCGCTGCCTGACTGGGGAGGGAGAAGCCGGGGGCAGCCCGTGGTGAGGCTGTGGCCCGGGGGGGAGCCGCAATAAAGGTACCGGTGACCTTGCCGAGCCGCGTCCCGCCTGTTTTTCCCCTCCGCCGGCCCTGCCCCGCAAGCCGGGCGGGCCCGTCGCCGTGGCGACGCGGCGGGACTACAACTCCCGGCGTGCATCGCGTGCCCGCGCGGCTAATGGGAGGGCGGGGGAGGGGCCTGGGCGTGTCCCCATGCGGCGGGGTGGCCGGTCGGGCCGCCCGGTGCCCTCCGGTCGGCGGCCATGCCCGAGGGCCCGGAGCTGCACCTGGCCGGTCGCTACATCAACGAAGCGTGCGGCGGGGTGGTGTTCTCGGGCGGCGTGGAGCGGTCGGCGGTGAGCAAGAACCCGGAGGTGCCCTTCTCCAGCGAGGCCTACCGCATCTCGGCCACCTCCCGGGGCAAGGAGCTGCGTCTGACTCTGGCCCCGCTGGGCCCCGGAGAGCCCCAGGACCTCGTCTTTCGCTTCGGCATGTCGGGGTCGTTCCGGCTGTGCCCCGTCGCCCAGCTCCCCCGCCATGCCCACCTCCGCTTCCTCACCCGGGAGAGTCCCCCACGCGCCCTCTGCTTCGTTGATGCCCGTCGCTTTGGGTCGTGGCGGCTGGGGGATGCCTGGCAGCCAGGCCGTGGGCCCTGCGTCCTCTCCGAGTACCAGGCCTTCAGGTGAGCACCCTGCCAGCCGTGGCCCAGCCCGCGGGAAGGGCCTCCCCACTTTGTTTTGGCCGCTTTTACTGTGTGGCAGTAGGACGGCCGTGCCCAGGTGAACCTGCCTGATGGCCTGTGCCCTGTTGCAGGGAGAATGTGCTGAAGAACCTGGAGGACAAGGCTTTTGACAAGCCCATCTGTGAGGCCCTCTTAAACCAGAAGTTTTTCAATGGAATTGGGAATTATCTCCGCGCTGAGATCCTGTACAGGTAAGGTGGGTTGAGCACCAGCTGACCTGTGGACGTTTGGTCTTCCAGGAGTTTGCTAGAGCTTGATAGCTCCTCAGCTAAGCCAGCTGGGCCTCCTCCCCTGGTAGACACGGGCAAGTGCCAGAATCGAGAGTTCTGGCTTGTGTGTAATAGATGGGCTCTCTCAGGTTGAAGATCCCTCCCTTCGAAAAGGCTCGGACTGTGCTGGAGGCCCTGAAGGATCAGGAGCAGGCGAGGAGGAAGAAGGTGAGGAATACCCGGTGCTTTGAAATGGGCTCGTTTCCAGACAGATGCCATACCAGGCATTTGTTTAGCTGTGGCCCTGCAGGATGCCTCAGCAGCTCCATGGGGTCCCAGGAACCTCTTGCCTTCCATGCAGGGAGTTTGACTGAGCTGAGAAGTCTTCCTCAGTCCAGTTTGGGCTCAGCAGCAGTGGAAGTGATTCAGTTTGCTTCCAGCCCCTAGTCTAGGCTCAGCCCGGCTGCTCTGCTCTGTCTCTGCTTTGGGCTTAGTTGGGTGCAAAGCTCTGGTTTGGGACTGCAGTTTCAGGCTTGTTCCAGCCCAGGGTTCGGGGTCAGTTTCAGTTCGTGTTTGGTTCCTCGCTCTGATGGGGCAGAACATTGTCACGAGGCCCTTGCGGAGCTCGCCTAGTCTCTGCCTGCGCTGCTGTTGGGAGGTATTTGCTGCAAATTTGCTGGGGGTGCACTCTATCCCTTCATCCAGGTCACTGATGAATATATTGAGCAGGACTGGACCCAGTACTGGCCCCTGGGGAACACCACTCGTCACTGTCCTCCAACTAGACTCTGTGCCCCTAATCACGACCCTCTGAGCTCTGTCTTTCAACCAGTTTTCAACCCACCCCACCTCCATTCATCTAACCCATGCTTCCTAAGCTTCCCGATGAGAAGGCTGTGGGAGATGGTGTTGAAGTCATGCCATCGTAGCAGGCCATCAGATTAGTCAGACATGATTTCCCCTTGGTGAATCCATGTTGACTACTTCTGATAGCTTTCTTTTCCTCCACATGCCTTGAGATGATGCCCAGAACGAGCTGTTCCACCATCTTTCCAGGGATGGAGGTGAGGCTGACCGGCCTGTAGTTCCCCCGCTCCTCTTCCTTGCCCTTTTTGAAGACTGGAGTGATGTTGGCTTTCCTCCAGTCCTCAGGCACCTCGCCTGTTCTCCAGGACCTTTCAAAGATGATGGAGAGCGGCCTGGCAATGACTTCTGCCAGCTCCCTCAGCGCTCTCGGGTGCATCCCATCGGGGCCCATGGACTTGTTGATAGCCAGTTTACTTACAGGATCCTTCTCCTCAAACATTTTACTGTCCTTTGCCATAAACACTCATGTCTGAGCACGTCTGCCCCTCCAACGGAGCGGCAAATGGGGTGCAGCAGTTCTGTAAACTCACGTGTGTGGCATTTGTTCACACGTGGCTGGGCTGATGAGCTGTGACGGCTCCCCAGGCACATGCCCGCGTGCTGTGCCAGCACTCGGAGGCATCTGGCTTCTGCTGTCTTAGGATGTATTTGCTGTGGGTGAAGAGGAAGGAGCGAGGGAAACAAACACCTTGCAAGTTTAAAATCTCTGGGGAAGGCTGTAGTAGAGCTCATGGCTGATCTCGCGGCCTCGGGGGAGGGGAGGTGGCTATTTTAAAGGAGGCTGAAAACAAAACATGCGACTTGAGGGCTGTTTTTACAAACTGCCTGTGTTCCCATGTGCTACCCTGCTTTCATGTCTTTATAGCTGTGGGGAATGGGCTAATGCGCAGTTTGCAGCCTTGGGGGGGTCTGTGGGGTGAGCTTAGGGCTGTCACATGCTGTGGCAGGGCATTCTGTGGGGAGTGTGGTAGCTCATCCTCGGGAGGGCGAGAGGAGATGGGGAATTGGGCTGCTGTTGGGGAGGAGAGACCCCAATGTGGCTGGGGCTGCTGACAGGTGATTTCCCTCCCCTTCTCCCTGCCCCTGCAGAATCCTTCCCTGACGCTGAGCAAGAAGCTGAAGCTGATGCGGGAGAACCCAGATCTCCTGGAGCTGTGCCACACCGTGCCCATGGAGGTCATCTCGGCAGGTGAGGCGACAGGTAACAGGGACAGCTCAGGGTGGTGGGGAGGCCTGGGCTTTGTGTTCCCAGCAGCAGGAGGCTGGGGAGGGCACCCTGACACCATGGTCACTGCTTTCTCTCTACTCCTGTCCTTTCCTTCTCTCCCTTCACAGAGAAAAAGCTCTTTGACCCAGACAATTCAGATAACTACGCGGCTTTCAAGAACTGGCTGCAGTGTTACTTGGTGCCTGGCATGAGCTCCCTGCGTGACCGCAATGGCAGGACCATATGGTTCCAGGTGGGAGTCTGGTGTCACTGCCTGGGGCTGGGTGCCCCTCAACCACTCCCCCAAGGGGACACCAGCCCATTTTTCGCTTGGCAAGGACCCCAGCATTATGCTGTGTCACTGGGGGTCTCCCTCTCCTCCAGACTGCTGGACGTGGAGGGGACAATGACCTTCTGTGTGGTGGCCAGCTGGTCGAGGGATGGCGGGCAGTCTGGAGCAAGAGGGGCTGATTGTGGGAGTGGGGGGCTTGGGTGGTCTGGCAGCCCTGTCCCTCCCTCCTGTGCCCTGCGTCTGGGTGAGGCACTGTGGTGGGGCCTTGCAGAAGGAGCAGGGGCTGATGGGGGAGTCCCCACGGCACAGGGCAGGCAGAGCAAGCCTGATTCTCCCGGCTTCCCAGGGAAAAGTGGCTTTTTTTCCCTATCACTGTCACGGCTGTCGGGTAGAGAGGGGGCACAGATTCTGCTGCCACTACTTGCAGAATGACTGCGCCCCAGTCACTACTCTGTCACCTTCCTTGCAGGGAGAGCCTGGCCCCATGGCTCCCAAAGGTGAGTGTCCTCTCTCCTCCCCGCGGGACTCACTCTTGCTCCAGGAGGGCTGGAGCCTGGGAAGCCCCATGCTTGTTGCTCAAGGGCACGGGGACAATTGCAGGAGCAAAGCCCCTCTCCCTGGGGCACTGGCAGGCCTATGATGGCCAGTGGCACTCGGGGACAGAGCCCGCTGTCCCCAAGGCTTCCTACCAGCATAGTTGCCTGCCTGGGCACAGCCATTGCATCTGCAGGATGATTTTCCAGGCCAGCACCTACGTCCCCTTCCATGCCTGCCAGGCTGGGAGCCGGAGGGTGTGCTCTCCCTGGGGCTGCGAGCCTGAACTGAGCAATGTTTTGGCAGGGGTAGGGGAGAGGAGTCCTCCTCAAGCCATTCCTCCACCCCAGTGCCAATTTCTCAATGCTCAGCTCATGCATCACCTGGGACAGCATTCCTGAAAGGTCACCGTACCGCAGCCTCTCCGCTGAGGTGCAGGCACTCTGACACATCTCCTCCTCACCCCGTCTAACTTGGGCGCGTCTTCTCACGCAGGGCAGGCATCCCGCAGGAAACGCGCTCAGATGAAGGCAGATCCCAAGGCTCCGATCCCCAAGGTAAGAAGCTCTGTGGTTGATGTGGCTCCTGCTGGGTCTAGAGGCTGTCCTGTTCCCCAGCTCAGGCTGCTCCCGAATTCACCATGGGGCTCCTAACCTGGAGTTTCTCATCAGCTGGCAGTCCAAGCACATTTTTGCTGCTAAGGTCCGGCTCTCATGTCCACCCAGGTGACCATACATGCCTCGAAACGGTGCCCTAGGGCTGCAGCGAAACCCCCGGAGCCGGCTGCAGCGGAGGAGGAGGAGAAGGTGGCTGACGGGCCGAGGAAGGGACGTGCTCCTCGTGGGAGGAAGAAAGCGACCACCACTCCGGCCTTGTCCAAGCCTGAGGTGCTGGTCAAAGCCAGAAGAAGCCGCCGGACAACTGCGCGCACGGGCAGAGGTGAGGCTGGCAGTCCCTGCAGCTTTCAAATGCACAGGCAGGGGCTGTGGGAGTGCTCCCTCGTGTCAGGGAGATCGCGGGGATGCCAAAGGGCAGGAAAGGGCGCAGCAGGGCTTCAGAGGGCAGGACCAGGCAGCCCCTCACCCTCTGACTTCTCATTTTCCTCTCCATCTTACAGGTGCAGCCCCTACTGTGTGAGTGCCGCACGCTGCCCTTCTCTACAGGGGCACTTTAAGAGCCACAGGAGGAGCTTGGGTTAGCACTGGGGAGAAATGGGGCTGCGCTGTACCTGTGCTCACGTCCGCTTGCTACCGCTGCGTCCTGCCAGCGTGGGAAGAAGCTGGGTTTGGTGATTGGCCTGATTTATCCAGCGTCCTCCTGCTGTCCCTAGGCATTTGACGGGCATAAGGGCCATGGACCCTCCCGCTCTGCCTAAAAGCGGATTCCCCCCCTCCTTTCTTTCTTCCCTTTCTGGCTGCTGCCTGCATCCCTGAGAAGGCTGTGTTTTTAGCTGACTAATAAAAGTATTTTCTGTAGAAATCACCATGGCCTTTTTGTGCCAAGGATAACCCCACTGTGCCCAGCCTCTTCCCCAGCGGGGCTGGAGCAGGCTTCCCCTCCACCTTATCCCCACAAAATTTATTCAAAGTCAGGCTGAACAGGGCCCTGAGCAACCTGATCTAGCTGAAGATGTCCTGCTTGTTGCAGGAGGGTTGGACTAGATGGCCTCAAAAGGTCCCTTCCAACCCAAAGCATTCTGCAATTCAAAACACAGGTACGCTCTGCCTCCCCAGTCCCAAGAGCGAGATCCTGTGAGGAGGATGCTAAGACAGCAGCAGCTACAGTAGAGCCCCTGGGAAGAGGCAGATCAGTGCAGTTATTTGGAAATAAATTAAGAAAACAGGCTGGAGCTTGTTTTTGTGTAATTCTCCTCTTTACTTGCGTTCCTCTTCCACAAGGGCACGACGAGAGGCAGGCGAAGGGAGAGGGAAATGACTGTAGTGTGCTTTTACAGTTGCTGCTAGAGTCTGGACAAGATGAAGGCCATGACGCAGGAGCCACTGTGGAAAGCTGCTGCTCCCCAAACCCCCCGGGGCTGGAGCAGAGCCCAGGCGGGGACAGCTAGCCTGTCCCACAACCCTAACCCACACTTTGGCTAGCTGGGAACTCGCTCCTCTCCAGTTAGGCAGGTGGACAACTGCCCTCTGTTCCTGAAGAACGTGGTTGTTCTCAAGCGCTGCTCTCCAATGGCTGTGGGGGACAAGGGGGAGACTCTTCCCTTCCCTGGAACCACCGCCTCCTTGCAGAGCTCTTGGGACAGGGGAAGCCTCAGGCTGCAATTTGAGCTCAGGGTGTTGGTCCAGGTCACCGCCGCGCTAGCAAGGGCGACTGATGGCGTCACTGCCTCAAGACCAAGAGGATGGAGAGCACATGGAAGGGTGTGAAGGAAAGCCTGACACCCCGCTGCTCCAGCGGCAGGCAGCCTCTCGCAGCCGGCTGCTCCAAGAGGTCACAGCTGGGGAAGAAAGCAGCCAGTGAGGCCAAAGCGAGTGATCTCCACTCCCCCCACATGCCCAGCCCTCTAACGTGGACTTACAGCATTGCCTCCTTAACGGGGAGGGAGGTCTGGAGCCAGGCGACAACCGTGCTGCCATGTGCCTCGTACAGCCGCACCACCACAGCTTCAGGTCTGTCCTCAGCCTTTGGGGGACACAGCAGACAGGAATTCAGACCAACAGGACCAGGCGCATCCCACCCTGCACCTTGGGGTACAGCCAGATGCCGGAGATGGCGGCCAAGTGGCTCTGCCCGTGTGCACGTGCCTTCCCAGCCTGCCACTGTGCAGTGCTGACGACTGTGGCTGCAGCACCCACCCGCGGATCTGGGTAATACTGTGATCCCTGGTGCGAGTGCCTGCCCAGGCTGGCAGAGCGGGTGCTAAGCCCCCTTCTCCTCACCGAGCAGCACATGCAAACCAGAGGGTTTCTGCTCAGCTGAGCCTCCCCAACACAGCTGCAGAGGAAAAAGCAAACCTGTGTCCTGGTTTCAGCAAACCGGGACTAATTTATCTTCTGCTGCTTGAGAAAACTGCACTTTTAGAAGACTCTAGTGTCTGAATTTGTGATAATATTCACTTTATAGCTAGCTGTAGCATGCGGGTTTCAATGTCTCGGTGTTTTCAAGCTTGCCAGGTGCAGGGATGAGGAGGAGCGAGACCCGGGCACTTGACCCAAGCTGCCAGCAGGGTTATTTCATACCATGAACGTCACATTCAACAGTAATTAGAAAGTTTGCTGAGAAGTTCCCCCTCTCCCTCGATGGCTGCCATCCTGAGCACTCCTCACCCCGGTGCCGGAGCCCGGAGCCCTTCCATTCCTCCCGAAGCCACAGTGCTCGCCATGTCCCACATTTCACAGAATCACAGAATGGTAGGGGTTGGAAGGGACCTCTGGCGATCATCTAGTCCAACCCCCCTTCCAGAGCAGGGTCACCCAGAGCAGGTGGCACAGCAACGCCTCCAGGTGGGTTTGGAATGTCTCCAGAGACGGAGACTCCACCACCTCTCTGGGCAGCCTGTGCCAGGGCTCTGCCACCCTCAAAGGAAAGAAGCTCCTTCTCATGTTTAGGTGGAACTTCCTATGCTCAAGTTTGTGCCCGTTACCTCTTGTCCTGTCCCCGGGCACCACTGAAAAGAGCCTGGCCCCATCCTCCCGACACCCACCCTTTAAGTATTTATAAGCGTTGATAAGGTTCCCCCCTCAGTCATCTTTTTTCCAGACTGAAGAGACCCAAATCCCTCAGCCTTTCTTCATAGGAGAGATGTTCTGATCCCCTAATCATCTTGGTAGCCCTTTGCAGTCCCCTCTCCAGCAGTTCCCTGTCCCTCTTGAACTGGGGAGCCCAGCACTGGACACAGCACTCCAGGTGCAGTCTCACCAGGGCAGAGCAGAGGGGGAGGATGACCTCCCTCCACCTGCTGGCCACACTCTTCTTGATGCATCCCAGGATGCCATTGGCCTTCTTGGCCACGAGGGCACATTACTGGCTCATGGTCATCCTGTTGTCCACCAGGACTCCCAGGTCTCTTTCCAGGTCAGCCCCCAACTCTCCAGCCTGTCCAGGTCTCTCTGTATGGTGGCACAGCCTTCCAGTGTGTCAGCCACCCCCCCCCAGCTTTGTGTCACCAGCGAACTTGCTGAGGGTGCACTCTATCCCTTCATCCAGGTCACTGACGAATATATTGAAGAGGACTGGGCCCAGTACTGACCCCTGGGGACACCACTTGTCACTGTCCTCCAACTAGACTCTGTGCCCCTAATCATGACCCTCTGAGCTCTGTCTTTCAACCAGTTATCTATCCACCTTACTGTCCATTCATCAAGCCCACTCTTCCTAAGCTTCCCGATGAGGATGCTGTGGGAGACCGTGTCAAACGTCCTGCTGAAGTCAAGGTAGACACCATCCACTGCCCTCCCCTCATGTATCCATCCAGTCATGCCATGACAGAAGGCCATCAGATCAGTTAGACATGATTTCGCCTTGGTGAAATCTGTGTTGACTACTTCTGACAGCTTTCTTTTCCTCCACGTGCCCAGAACGAGCTGTTCCACCATCTTTCCAGAGATGGAGGTGAGGCTGACCGGCCTGTAGTTCCCCCGCTCCTCCTCCTTGCCCTTTTTGAAGACTGGAGTGACATTGGCTTTCCTCCAGTCCTCAGGCACCTCGCCTGTTCTCCAGGACCTTTCAAAGATGATGGAGAGCAGCCCAGCAATGACTTCCGCCAGCTCCCTCAGCACATGTCTCCGTCTCTGGAGACATTCCAAACCCACCTGGACGCGTTCCTGTGCAACCTGCTCTGGGTGACCCTGCTCTGGCAAGCGGTTGGACTAGATGATCTCCAGAGGTCCCTTCCAACCCTACCATTCTGTGATTCTGTGACTTTTGGACATCCAATTGACCTAACTGATCTCTCACTTGATCCTCCTCCACCCAGGGGAAGTCTTCCTCTTTCCCCGTTACTTTCCCCAAAGCCTGGGACTCCTGAGGGCTGGGCCGAGCAGTAAAGACGGAAGCAAAGAAGGCATTCGGTAACTCCGCCTTCTCCACATCCTCCATCACCATGGCTCCTGTCTCATTCAACAGTGGGCCCACAGCTTCTCTAATTTTCCTTTTGCCTCCAATATACTGGTAGAAGCCCTTCCTGTTGAGTTTGACATCCCTTGCCCTTTGCTGTCACCTGCTGGGAGTGCACAGCTTCCTGCTGATGGAATGAGCTGCGTATAACCCTTGTATGTTTTATATTGGTATTGCGATAAATATTGGTTCTCAGTGTTATTATACTTAATTATCTAGTCTTATTCTATTACATCTGCTTACATTTCAGCTCTCGGGTTTCCTTGTTTTTTCCCTAGTTCCCCCTCCCGGGTGAGGAGGGGTCATCGGATGATGGAATAATCGTCTAAACGACAACAAATTGTTGTGGGTTCCTCAACCTGTAACACCACGCTTAACAACAACAGCAGCAGCTTAACCCGTCTGTCCTTCCCGCTTCTGCCCCGGGGACTTGCCTGCTTGACAGTCTCCAGCACAACCGCAGGTGAGCTGACAGAAAAGGCGCTCCAGGCTGGGCACTGAGCGGAGCTGGCTGTGACTGCATGGAGGGGGAAATTCAAGTTGTAGGCACACTGGATCACACCAGCCTCCTGGAAGGAACCTGCAACACAAGAACCTCTAGCCAGGCTCTACGCAGGCACAGCCAGATGTGCTCACCCTGGGGCTCACCAGAGCATCCCCCCCCGAAGCTGCACATCCCCACCCGACCCAGCTCTGCCCATCGCTCACCCTGGTGAGGCATCACGGCATAGGTGAACTGGTGGTGCGCGATGTCTGCCGTGGCATCGGGGGACTTGGGTGCTCTCAGCCTAAGGCAACAAGATGTAGGTGAGACCGGTGTCTCAGCAGCACCCTCTGTCAGCCCAAGCCTGACATTGTCCCTCTGTCACCCAGCACTGTGACAAGACAGCTGCCTCCCTGTGCTACCTCAAGACTGTGCCCTGAGGTGGAAGCCAACGTGCTGCTGGTTTCCAGCAAAAGCAAACAGACCCCGGACAAGGTGTCTCAGAAACTAAAAATCGACGTTTGAAGGGTGTTTTCCTGTGAAACTTGTGGCTGATGGACTCAAACTGAAATACAGAGAGTTTCTCTTAGCTTTGCACGAATCTGTAACTTTACCGTTTCTTCCCTCTCCTCTAGTCTCCCCTCCTGGGCTGCGTTTTAGCCAGCAACAGAAAAATTACGCGGTGCAAATGATCTCTCTGATCTCTCCTAAATTATCTACGAACATAACTCATAGCAATTGCATTATCTTAGTCAATTGTAATTAAGTCAGCCAAAAGTTCTCAGACAACAGCTAGCTACTAAAACCAGACCATTTCCTTATTAACTACGATCACGTAGGGCCAGGCGTTGCCTTGACTTCCAAGAGACACTTCAGAAGGCAAAGTGACTGCTGCAGCTCCCCCCTCAACCCAACCCTACTCACAGCGAGAGGCTGAGGACATTCCTGTGGGCAGATGCCCCGTATTTGCAGTCATTCAGCAGCGCCACCCCGAAGCAGTGCTCGGAGAGATCCAGCCACTTGTGAGCCCACACCTGGAAGCGGTACCAAGGGCCATCTTCACCATACAGAGCGACTGCCTGGGAGCAAACACAGCCCCACCGCAGGAGGACCAGACCATTTTTCCTCTGACCTCAAATCGGGCCCAATCCCATGATGTGTTATAGTGTGTTGGCCGCTGCAGGTGTCCAAACTGGATCTCGTAGGTGGCGTTTGTGCTCCGGACCTGCACAGGGAACTCCACCTTCAGGAACTTGTGAGCCTCCTTCCACTCAACCTAAATGTTGTAAGAGAAGGGCATCATTAGAGGGTAGATTTAGATTAGATATCAGGAAGAAATACTTTCCTGTGAGGGTGGTGAGCCCCTGGCCCAGGTTGCCCAGAGAAGCTGTGGCTGCCCCATCCCTGGAGGGGTTCAAGGCCAGGCTGGACGGGGCTTGGAGCAACCGGGTCTGGTGGGAGGTGTCCCTGCCCATGCCAGGGGGGTTGGAACTAGATGATCTTTAAGGTTCCTTCCAACCCAAACCATTCTGTGATTCTATGATCACTATGAGGGGCTGACAAGCAGAGGCTGCACTCATCCTTCCTTGGTGTGCAGCAGCCAGCTCGCACCCAGGCTGGACCGTGTACAATTAAAATCACAGTAGAGTCTGAACACAAATGAACTGGCGGGTCTCTCCAGCCCTTGTCCCTCAGGCTGCCTGTCCCTAAGGCAGCGGAGGACAGGCAGTGGGGGGCTCCAGGGAAGAAAACAGGAGGGGGAACGTAATTCAGACGCCAGGTTCAGCTCCCCAGTGCCCTGCCTGCACAGCACAGATGTCTGTATTGTGCAGCAGCCGCTGGCCAAACCTGGGTCAGGAAGCGGAGGTACGGACACGCGGCATCCAGGATGATCTCCTGGGTTAAGGTGCTGCTTTTCCCAATCCGCAGAGAGAAGCTCGCACTTCCCCGCAGGCCCCCAGCCAGGGTGATTTCCAGAGGCTTCAGCAGTGTTGTCACTGGCTTCCTAGAGAAAGGGGTAAAGGCAGAGCCTAGCAGATCCAGGTTCACAAATCCCAATCCAGCTGCCCACAGAGCGGGCACTCCCTTCTCTGGAGTGAAAGCTCTGTTAGAGATTTTGTTACAGCGAGGACTGACGGGGAGGCAAGAAGCTCAGAGCAAAGACAAAATCAAAGTGTTGCATGCACTGCTCCTCTACCTGGTTTCCAAGTGATAATCCATCACATCCCAGGCATCCCAGTACAGGGGAACATCATCAAAGAGTGCAAACTGGTTGGCATAGCAGCCATCTGGGACTGACTCTCTGGAACAAAGTGGAACAGAGAAACAGCAGTATAAGAACTGGCAGTGGAGAAGGGCATACAGTGAGAAGATGACCCGAGAGAGGTTTGAAGCACCCAGTTCCAGTAATCGGGTGAAAGACACACCTCTCAGAGTCCACCAGCCGAAGCGAGGTCAGACGCCCCATCGTGTCCAGGCAGACTGCAATCATCCCATTCTCCATGGTAATGGAGCCATCCTCCTGGAGGGAAAGGACAGAAATAGATTTCACAGACCTATACCTGCAGGAGCTGAGCATCCCAATTGCAGATCTAGTGTGCGGACTTGCTGCGTGCTGGATTCTCTAGATTTCTCCCCAGTCGAGCTTTGATGCAGGGTACACCGATCTGAGGACAACAGCCATTGTTCTTACCTGTTTCCTCACGGCCACAGGCTGAGCGGGCAGCAATGGCTCCCTCACTATAGCATAGCCCATGCTGGGGACTGTCACCAGAGCTGGAAAGCAAAGAGGTTCTGTTCCAACATCTGCCCCAGACCTAACCCTAAATCACACCATGCTGCCCTGCTGCTCTCACATCAGACCTACCGCCTCCTTTCATACCCTCCTCTTCTTCTTTATCCATAGCTCAGGGTGAACTTGAAGTGGGGTAAAGTCCCAAGGAGGGATCTGACAAGTCAGTAAACCCTCCCCAGGCCAGGGAGAAGCAGAGTATTTCTTTGACAGCTGTCTCTGTCTCTGCCCCTGGAACAAATTCTGACACGAGTCACCCCTCGAATTAGACATACCTAAAGTCTCTGTTCCAGCTGGCCCAGTCCTGGAGATCACCTCGGTCCGCTCCCAAGGCAAGGTGTTTAACACAAGGGTGCTCTCGGCACTCCCTGCCTTGGGTTGCAGCAGGTCCCCGCATAAGGACTGCACAGCTTCCTCCTGCAGCTGAGCACCAGCCCTGCGTATCTCTGAGCAATAAAAAGGCCTGAGTTAGATCCAGCCAGGCCATTTCTCACATCTGAGAGAGTTTCTGGAACTCCCATCCAACGCACACACACTTTAGCTACTTCCAAGATACAATTACTAATTATTATTAATTATTATTATCTATTAGTAAGTAATTAAAGTTTATAATTATTCTTAACTTTGTCATTACAAGATTACAATGAGCTATGCCAGCTCAACTGGAAAATCATGGTGCTACAATAGAGTAAAGCTACTGCAAGTGCCTGTGGGCAGGCAGGAGCAAACCTTTGCTAGGGTCTACCCTGGCATGCCAGCAGCAAGCAGAGAAGTCAGTAATTCGGGATGTTTTTTAATCCCTTGGCTCCCCTGCTAATTCCCTGCTGAGTTAGCGCTATTACAGACACACACCTGCACAGGTTCAACCCATAGCGCCTGGCAGTCCAGGATTGAAAACCTCTGCAGCCCCACAAGGCAGGAGCCAGTGTGTGCTCTCACAGACAAGCGCCCTCCTAACCAAACTCCCTGCTCACCAGCGTAGTATTGCAGGGCATCCTCAACCACGAGCTGGATACAGCTGCCTGGCAAAACATCATGGAATTGGTTCAGCAGCAATAACCTAAAACAGAGAACAGAAACCAGGTGAGGAAGCAGGGGAGAGCAGCAGATTTGTTCTGGTTTACTAAGCCCTGTTTGCAAGATGGACAAACTTAACAATTGTTCCTTAACCCCTCGTTAACAAACACTTGAGAGAAAAGGATTTTTATCTGTAGCATCCTCTAAATCCCTTTATGTTAGGACTTGTCAACTGTCATTTTAGCAAACCACAACCATGGGGAGTTAAGAGCTATTTTTTTTTATCCCTTGGGGCTACCAGATATATTGTTGCACAAGTTCAGACAAGTCCAAACTCGGAGGAATATGCTTAGATCGGAAACAAAGCTTCCAGCCAGCACAGTAGTGTGGCTTCGGAGCTATCTTCCAACAGGAGAATCAAGCACAGCACTGAAACACTTTCCAGGTGGAGCCCTGATCAGTTTATGGAAGGGGTTGTGTACACACAGCACGGCAGTACCGAATCTGCAAAGGTCCCTACACCCTAACTGTGCATCACTCTTTCACTCAATCAAGAGGCAGCTCAAATGAAGACAGGTTGTGGTCAGTCAGCCTTCTGGCTCCAGCTGAATGGGGCTGAGAGATAAGTGACCAATAACTGCCCACAACAGTGCGGTCCGACTGGTCCAGGCTAATTTTGGTGCACTGATAGTAAGGATTTCTATCCAGTCTCAGGCAGGGACAAGGAGCTATTGGGGATGAGGACTGGTACCTCAAGAGCACCCAGCTCTCGCGTTGAAGTCCCCAGCCCTCACCACATCCTCCCCTTGGTGCCGCGAGTGCTTCCGTACACCCTCACCTCCAGAGCCGCTGCAACTGGCTGGCAGGATACTGGAACGTTCCGCTCTGTGCCAGAGCCAAGGTGCTGAGCACTTCGACATCGTGGAGAATTCGCTCGCACTCCCGATTCCCCTTCTTTATCTGGTGTCAAAGCAAGGAGAGGAGAAAGATGCTTAGGAAATGGGTAGCTAGGAGTGGATCTCTCACACCAGCAGCAAAAGCTCAGCTCCAGTGCAGGAAGGCTGGCTGTTGTAAGTGTCATGAGTTTGCCACTACCAGTGAGTTATATTTTGGCACAGATCAAGCTGAAACTCCCAGCACAGGACATAGCTTTCCCTGTCCCTTCCTCCCTTTCTTCTGGCTCTTCATCCAAGCTCTGCAACTATCTATCTGCTGAAGTGAAGGATGTGGCAGCTATTGACCAAGGGAAGCCCTGCTGTGTCCAGGCTTCCTTCTCACCCCTTCAAGAAAGTCCAACAATAGATTTGCCTTTTGGAGTCCTGGCTACAAGCTGGCTCCCACTGTTGAGACCTAAAGGGCACTGCCCAAACCCTGGAGCCACCTGAGCAGTAGCAAAGAGAACTAGGAATGACCACCTTCCCTGGGGACCGAGGAGACCGCTGTCCCCATCCCACACGTGCAGTCACCTGGGCCTGGGTGGTATACGTGCCGTTGTGCAGCTCAAGGAAGAGCTCTCCCACCCAGGTGCACAGCTGTGATGACTCCTTCTCCAGGACAGAAAAGAGTCGGTCGGGAGTTGAGATCTGAACCCTGCAGGAGAGACGCACAAACAGCCAGGGGAGAAGCCTGTGGCACAGCTAAAGGTGCATCCCAACCAGAAAGGCAACAGCCACAGAACCGAGGCCTTGGAAACCCCAACACAACGACACACAACCTCCTCCTACCCCTCTCCCACTCCACGCTGCTTGCCATGGGGACAGGGACATTCCCCAGGTAGGGCCTGACTGCCAGGCGCCGCTGCTGTGCTGGCCACTCACCCCATGGCTCTACCGAGGGCTCGCAAGTAGTCCACAGCTGCCCCACATCCTTGTTCTTGCAGTTCTTCATGACGGAGAGACTCTGTCTCCCTGACAATCCTTCCTAGCGCCCTGCTCATCCCGCTTGCTCCCTGCCTTCCTTCGCACACCTGTTCCTTTGGCCGTGCTGAAGGCCAGGCCCGGCTCAAAACAAGTGCTCCCGCAAGGGGGGAGGGAGGGAGCTCTCCTCTCACCTTGGCAGCCCATCTGTGTCACTCATTCTCTTTATCCTGTCCAGCATTTTCTGCGTGGGGCCCCCTCCTCCATCTCCAAAGCCGAAGAGGAGAGCGCTGTGGTTCACACGTCCTTTGTCCTTGTTGTTCTTCACCGTTTTCAGCATCTAGAGGGAATTTTGGACAGCTGCAATCCCCTGGTGCCCAGTCCCAGCTCCACACAAGAAAGCCGGGTCAGCCCTTGGGGTGCAAAGACCAGTCCTGCCCCTCTTCCCCAACCCAAACTGCCAAAACGAGGCACAGATGCATCTCAGAGGCGGTCAATTGACTGCCAGGCACCCAAACAGCCTCTGACCACCAACGCTGCCAGCTATCCCGCTCCCTTCCCAGGCAGTGCCCTCACCTCGGAGCCTCAGATCCAGCCCTGAGGGGCTAGCGCCGCACTTCACACGCGGATCTGGCAACCTCACTTACCTCCTCCACTTGCCCATGCATCTCATAGGAGTCACCAGGGGGAAAATGGGTCAGGACTCGGGAACCATCAATGCCTTCCCAGAAAAAAGTGTGATGCTAGAGGGGAACCAAAGGAAAGCGTGGTGTCTTGTACAGACCCCCTATACCACACAGTGCCAAAATGCTGAAGCACAGCCCCATTATTCCCAGGAGTTCCCAAAGAGAATCTCTGGTCATGCTGGTATCAGAAAGAGACAAATTCACCCTTAGCTCAGGGTTTCAAGGCTCCCAAACTCATCTCCCACAAAAACGTGTGCATGGAGGGCACACTTCAACCACATCAGCACAGAACTCGTGCACTTAAAGGCCATGTTTCCTTGCAAGCCCTGTCAAACACAAAGCCCAGCACCTTCATCACCAGGGAAGCGCACAGGGGACAGGCACCTCTGAGCCCCCTGAGGATTCAAACTGGGCCTTCACTTTCTCTCCACAGGGTTGCAGGATGCCCTGACAGATCAGTGCAAGAAGACAGTTGCACAAGGATAAGGAATGCCACAAGGGCAGGGGACAGCAGAGGAGAGGCTGGATTTGCTGTCTGTTAGACCTACACGCAGGTCGCAGCTTCACATCCGAAAGCAGAAGGAATTTGTAGTCCAGGGGCCCATCTGGGATCTCTAACCATGTCCTTCCTCTCCCCTAAAGCCTAACAGGACATTGCTACCACCACAAACTGCCCACGTCTTTGAGCTTCTGGAAAAAAAGCCTGTGTCAGCTGAGTGGGAGGACTGGCTCGACCTGTGCAACCAACAGGCCCAACCCTGCAGATGGACTCCAGCAACCGCAAGTCCATCCCCTTGGCAAGAAGGGAAGCACAGCTCACCGGGAAGGTGTTCACCAGGTTCCAACTGAGCTTCTGCGTGAGGAACCGCCTGATCCCACAGCCACGCATCAGCTGGGGCAGCTGGGCTGAGTATCCAAACGTGTCCGGCAGCCAGAACTAGGAGCAGAGGTGACAGCAGCAGAGACATATGCATGAGTCACAGTGGTCGCACACCACAGTCTGAGCTCGTGGAAGTTTTCTCGGTAGTCAGGCTCTGAGCCCTTCTTGCAGAGGGAAATGAAGATGTGCTAGACAAGGAGCAATTCTAGAGACCTACCAGGGACCTACAGGCAATATAACCAAGCCCTGGGCCTGTGCTAACTGCCATTATACATGGGGGAATCCGTATTTACTCAGCACAGCTTTAGCTGCAAGAAGCAGGCCAACGTGAGGCACCTGAACATCACATATGGAAGGCAAACCAGGGAGAAACCCTCAAACATAGCAAGAGGTGGAAGGAGATGGTGAACAAGGAAGGTGTGCTGGAAAAGAGCAAGTACCTCTGAGCAGATCCGGCCAAACTGCTCCTGGAAAAACTGCTGTCCCTGGAGGAACTGCCGCACCATGGACTCCCCACTGGGCAGGTTACCATCCTGGGGGGAAAGCACGGGGAGTCAATGCAGCAAGTCAGGTGCCGGGGAAGGGGAGGTCTTGCGAGTGCCCCATTCCCACCCACTGTCATCCTGACCTGGCAGATCACAGGGAGGATCTGAACAGAGCTCTGCAGAGGGCAAAGGGAGGAACACAGCTCAGCCAGTCCAGACCAAAGCTCCTTTCTCAGGGAATGAGACAATTTGGGGGAGGGATGGTATTTTTGCTAGGCTAGACACTGCAGACAGCTACTGTTTTCTGGGCTTGGAGACATCACCAACCAGACAGGCTCAGCAAGGGCTCTGCTCTGCCCCTTTCAGTGTCAGGACTGGTTCCAGAGGGATGGCACAGGGAGGATGCAGTGAGCCAGGCTCACCATGCTTCTCACCATTTCCACCCAGGTGCCTCCGACGGGAATGAACTGCCCCTTTGCCACGAAGTCCTGAATCTGCGCGTAGAGTCCGGGATACCAGCTCCGCACCCACTCGAACTGCTGTGCCTGCCAGAGCGCACAGATCTGCCTCAGCTCCCACCACAGCTCCACACTCATGTCCCTCCCCTCTGTGGCTACACAGGATGCTCTCAGTGAGCCCCCCATCTCGTTTTGAGTCATGCTGGAGAAGCAACAAGCCACGAGCGGAAGGAGAGCTCCCCAGAGGGAGATCACTCACCTGGGAGCAGGTGAAGGTGAGCTCTGGATTGCACTCCATCAGACGGACCACTGTGACCCAGCTCCGAGCGCACTTACGGATGGTCTCCTCATATGGCCACAGCCAGGCTGCGGGGACGGAGTGGTTATTATTCAGCATAAGCTCCTCTGGGAATGGGGCTATGCTGCCTTTCACAGATCAGCTAGGGAAAATGCTAGGGCAAAATGCTGTCCTTCAACTAAGTGTCTGACAGCAACACGGCCTGGGGCCTCCAACTCCCACTTCTCCTGCTGGCTTTCTGCTGAGATTGAAGCCCTTCCAGGGACTGAAAACTGAGGGGTGAAGTCCAGCAGGTGGAAGGCAGTGGTCTGTAATTCATCCCTCATCACCAGCGCGGCATCAGTGCTCCAAATGGCGCAGCTAGCCAGACACACGTTCCCCTGCCTTGGTGACAGACCAGCTCTATGGCAGCACAGAGGTCCCTTTCCCTTCCCTCGGGGCACAGTACCCAGCACCTGGAGCCTAACGGCAGCCAGCTCTCCCCTTAGGCAGCATGCCCTGACCTCCAGGTCAGCAGAGAGGGAACGCTGTGCTGCTCTCACCAGAGTCAATGTGGCAGTGACCCATGGCATGGATGGTGTGCTGGCTCTCGCCATTCCTCTGGCTGAAGATCGTCGCAGCCAGGTCACGGGCAGCAGGGAAGGTGGAGGGGTCCATAACATCACACACGTTGATCATCTGGTTGGCTGTGTACAGTGCCTGGAAACTCCTCTGGTTTTCCTCCCCGAGGAGCTGGGGTTGGGAGTGATAACAGCTTGACTCTGAGCTCAGCTCATCCTCTGGCTCAGGTCAGCTCTCTGTACCAGCTTGGATGCTATCTGCCCAAGGGAGAACCTGCTACCTCCTTCCAACATCTGTCTCTGCCAGTGGTGACAGGTAAACACCGTGTCCCTGCTTCACAGATACAACCTTGTTTCTTTGCTCATTTGCCTTCTAAAGCCAGGTTACACACACGCCCATCTCAGGGGGTGCTGGTCTAACAGATCCTGCCCTGGAGCAGAAAGTGGGTGAAAAAACCCACCTGTGGCTTCTCTCTCTTCAGTTGTCTCCTACTATAGACATTGTCAATTCTGCTAAAGTAGCAGGACCAAATATTTCCTCCTCCAGGGCCTCCTGGTGGGAGGGGACAGGTCATGGAATGGCGGCAGAAAGGGTAAGATGAAGTTGTGGAAGGAGGTGGAAATGGTGAGATAAGGGAAGAGAATGAGCTCACAGACCTGGGCCATGCCCAGCAGTATTTCCAGATCCACCAGCAGCTCGTAGACATCCCTGTTGAAGACGACCAGCTCAGCCTTGCTCAGGGTGAACCTCCTGTCAGGGTCCGGAGGGGCGATCATACTGCCCTTGCCAGCCCCAAAGAGACCATTGCAGGCCAGCTCCACGTACAGCGTCAAACTGCAGAGACCAAAAGGAAACCACTAGGGAGCAGATCACAAGGAGCTGGGAGATCAACTGGGAAAGTCCGTTTCTCTCCCTGGGGTGGGTTCGGCCCAACCTGAACAACGGACAGAGCCCCTGAACACCGGACACTTCTCAGAGCACCAGGGCGCAGGCAAGAATGTTTCACCCCATCCTCTTAGCTTCAAACAACACCAAGCTCCCCCAGTGGAGCGGGGCTCCGGCGAGGCTCACCACCCACCTGTGGGGCTCTGTCGCTTTCAGGCTGCTTGTCAGGATGTAGCTGGTCTTCTCACCTTCCTTCGTCAAACCCTGCAGGGGAGGGTGGCACATTTAACACAGGTCTTCAGAGGTCCACGATGGGCAGGACAAAGCCCAGCTGGATAGAGGAGTCTGGTCCCACGTCTCATGGGATGGAACAACTGGCTTGGAAGCTGCTGCTGCCCCAGCAGTAACACAAACCCTGTGGACGCCAACATAGAGCAGGGCAGGGCTGCAAAAGGTCACCTGAGCCATTCCACCCCCTCAAAGCAGGACTGAAGTTGACCTGTGTGACAAGAGTCTGTCCCACTGCTCTTTACAGCAATGGAGACTTAGATCTCAGGCCCAATGTTTGCCTACCCTTCTTCCAAGACAGACTTGCTAATGTCTAAGCAAGGGATTTTCAGCTGCTACTGGTTGGCAGACCAGAATTTTAACTCCTGGCGGGGGGCAACCTCTAGAAAACAGACTCAGACCCACTACTAAGGCTTGCCTTTCTGGGACGAACTTTGGAAATAGCCCACAGACCCTCTGTGGTCCAACAGCACAAACCACGAGAGTAGTCCCCTCTCCCACCCCACGCATCAGACTTTTCACAAACACTACCCTTCTCTGCACAGCAGATTTTTCCCATATTTAAAGACAGCTCTCCTATTGCCTCAGAGATTACAACTCAAGGCTAAAAAACCTCCTCATGTCCTCCTCCTGACCTGCAATTGTTCTTGGTTCACATACAGACATTACTCCGAGAGTGCATAATAAACAGGAGGGGGTTTCTTCTACTGCCCCACTGCAGAGAGGTAAGGGAGATAACCACTCTGCACATAGCTGAGCGCCTGGCACAGCTGGCACACCCCTGATCCACACCTCCTTACCTGGACAGGCTGGGCGTCGCGCCACACCATGCCCTCCCCATCGCTCTCCCAGATGAAGTGCACTTCCCGCCCTGCCCATGCCAGGGGGATGCTCAGCTCTACCTTAAACCAGCACGTCTCCCACCTGGAAGAGAGCAGGCAGCAACCTCAACCCACCCCATGGGAAGCCACAATTCCTCAGAGCCTCCATGGAAAAAGCAGAGTGAGGACTGCTCACAGCCCTTACGGCAGGCTGGTGCCCAGGCTGCAAGGAGGCACGGCAGCCCCAGTGGGTGAGTAAGCTCAGAAAGCAGCACACAAACCCCGTCGTGCTGGCCTCACACCAGCCTCTTCTGGAACTCCAGAAAAATGGACAGCAGCATCGTGTCTTTGACAACAGCTAGGAAAAAAAATCCCAATCTTCTCCCAGCCCTGAGAAAGCATACAGGTCCCACACAGAGGCAAATATTAGTCACAACCATGGCTACAAACAGGGGCTCTCAGCAGAAAGAATCAGTGAACCTGGCCTTTCACTTTTTTTGGAAACATACACATCTCAGTCAGTTCCCTCACGGAATCTCCCCAATGGCTTCTAGGCAGACACCTACCTAAAACACCAGCGAAGAGGATTATCATCTCATTTCTTCACCATTGAGAGCTTGTGAGGAGTCACACAAACAAGTAGCTCTGAGACGTGAGCTCCAACCCCACCGCTGTCATGGTACCCCTGAAACGTGGTACTTACGTGGGCCCGAAGGAGTCTCCCACTTTAGCTGGTGTGAATTCCTGCCTGACAGCCTCATTGTACGGGATGCGCCGCGGGGTCTGGAAGCAGGAGAGCGATGCCGGCGGACAACGATCCCCAAAGAGCCTGCAGTCGGAGACCATTATTAAAGCCGGTCCTGTGTGGACCAGCCCACAGGGGGTGTGTTTGGGGGAGGACTGGGATCACTCTTGTTTCCCCAGCACGGCTGTATCACCCTGCTACCAGTTAACACCCTCACAGCATTAACTGAACGACACAGCAATAATTTGCCCTGCTGAAGGGGCTTGTTGGAGCCACCCCCACCACGAGGGCTGGGGGCAGAGGCGACTGTGCCAGCGACACCCTGAGGCAGAGCTCTGTGCTGGCCCGGGGCGCGTGTGTGCTTTGCTCACTAAGACCCCCGACCGGCAGCAACCCGGGGCTAGCAGGCCCGGGGACGGCGCGGCCCACCCCCACCTGCTGCCAGCGCCACGGAGAGGTGACGGAAGGGGAGGGGAAGCGATCCCACGGCCCACCTGCCCCGCAGGTTGCAGTCGGTGAAGTAGGTCTCGGAAAGGAACTTCTCCACCCGCTCCAGCGCCGTGCGGCGGTGCTTCAGGGCTGCCATGACGGCGGGCGCGGCGGGCTCTGCGCAGGCGCGCGGGGCGGGGCGGCCCTGAGGCGGGCACGGTGTGGTGGGTCCTGGAGGTGGGGGGCGAGGCTCGCTGCCCGGCATCCCCGCTTCCAGCGGCGGCCGCCTGCCGCGGCTCGGGGAAGCTCACCGGGATGCCTCGCGGTGTCAAGGGGCTGTCCGGGGAAAGGGCCGGGCCCGCCTAGCCCCGCCGAGGTGAGCTCGGGTGACAGGGCCTCGACCGGGCCCTGAAGGACGGCCGGGCCCAGTCCTTCTTCCAGCGGGCCTGGAAAGGTGCTCCCGGGGATGGTTGTTACTCACTCTGCCGGCTTCCTGCCCTCCCAGCTTCTGGAGGAAAATAAACGGCTCGTTACTGCCTCCCGCCAGCACCAAACACCGCACCTTTTAGTAAATTAATGGGAAACGGGAGGCAGAACCCGAGCAGAGGCATCTCGTCTCTCTCTCCTTTGGCCTCAGCGATCCTGCACCCACCTCTTGTCCTCCCTTCCCCCTTATTTTCCGTAAGTGCCCTGAAATTTCATTGTGTATGATCAGGAAGAAAGGAAGAATCTGTACACAATGATTAGCCCTGATATTTTAATGGAAATACTGCACTACAGTCAAGTTTACAACATTTGTATAGAAATCACATGGATTTGTGGGCCGAGGATCACATTACAGAATACAAAAAGCAAGTTCAAATAAAAAGAGAAAAAAACCCCAAACCTCTGCTATTGTACAGGCTGGGAGCAGAGCTGGGATGTCGGACGGAGGCAGAGGTCTCCCCACGCGTATCCCGGGGATCCGTGCCAGCCCCCCTTGCGCTCATTCACATGCAGGCACAGACTCCTGGGACAAGACACCCACCAAGTAGCAGCAACTGGTACTTCCAAGCTGGTCAAAAGTCTAAATTACCCCAAGATTTTTTGCTTCCAGATCACCTTGAGCATACAACAGGGAAATAAGGGGGAAACAGAGAGCGGAGGAGTGTGCCTGAAACCTTAGAAGTGGAAGAGGACACGCAAGAGCCCCTTCCTGCCCGGTTACAGCAAAGGAGGAAAAGCAAGACAGGTAACTTATTGCTGGCAAACTGTGAGTATTCCCCACTGGGCTCTTCCCTCTCTCCATAGGAGGCTCCCATTCAAGATCTGCCTGCTGCACATTGGCTGCCAATGAGTAGTGGCCCCTCAGGGCTGTGTACTTCCAGCCCATCTCTCCCAGCTGCGGAAGGGCCAGTGAGGCACGCATCCCCCTCCACGCCTGCTCCCCAGCCTCTCCCCGAGGAGATGACCTGCTGTCTTGGAAAAAAAAAAATAAATCCTTGGGAGAGGTTTAAGCAACGGCAAAGCCCTGCTCATGTCTCCCCAGCTGTCCCTGGTGCCGTTTCGGGTGCCTTAGGACTGGCAGCATGGGTTTGTGCAAAGGAAAGCTGCCTCCTTTGAGGAGGAGAAACAGTGCAGTTGTGTCTGTCGTGGCTTACGAAGTCTGTGGCGACTTCTTTTTTTTTTTTTAAAAGCGGAATCTTCCCCCGTGTTTTAAATATCTGCCAGCACTAAACTTCTATACTTAAAAAAATATATATATCCCATAGGTGGATTTCACTAGCGAAACGCAATGAGACCCGCCCCATCCCCTCACCCTTCTCTTGCACGCACACATGCACCGCACACAAACACACACGCAGAGCAGCTCTATCAAATACTGGTTTGGTACTTCAGATGATGTTTTCTCCAATACTGAGAGGGAAAAATACATCAGCACAATCAACCCCAGCTAAGTAGCTCAGCAACACTTCCCAAAAGCGAAGGTCCTTGGAGCTGGAAGACTAGGTGGATAAAAATTACCCACCAGGAAAAGCAAAAATTAAAAAAAAAAAAAAAAATTATATAATATATATTTATATATCTTAACAGGCCGCCTATACCTCGGTTGTGTTAACCACAAAACGCGCACACTGCCTTTGCTTTTTCCTCTCAGATTGTGAAGCCAATCATACAAAAATGGTTGGATGCACCATCCCTCCCCTTTCCCCACCCCAAAAACTGCATGCTGCACGGTGCCTTTCAGACCAGGAACAGGGCTGTGGGTGAGCGAGTGTCTTCCTCCAGTTAAGAACAAAGACATTATTTTTATTTACAAAAAAAAGGAGATAAAAGTTTCCACACAAAAGCACTACAATGGTAACTCCCTTTGGTAAAAAGTGTAATAAATGTCTCCGTCAGTCTGTCTGTTGGTACTAATTCTCAAGCTACCTGGTACTATGGTACACAAGAAGCTAGTACAGTTATGCTAGCACATCAAGCATACTTCCTTTAATAAAAAAAAAAAAAAAAACAAACCAACAAAACCAGAAACCAAACCAACAAAAAAAAAAAACCCAAAAAATGGACAATTTGTACATTTATTTACAAAAAAGGAGGGGAACATGTTAAAATTGTGTTGTTCTCTGTTGTGTGTGTGTACGTACATGTGTGTGAAAAGCTGGTGCATGGCACTAGGAGAGACTAGTAAACAAGCAGGTACAAAAAAAAATAAAAATAAAATAAACAGTTCCACTGGCACTAGAAAGGACAGACCAATCTGCACGGGGTGAGTCCAGCCTGGGAGGGTGGAGAGGGTGGCGAGACGAACCCAGGGTCAGCTCCATGAGGTGGCGTGGGGCTGCCCCATGGCCCCACGCAGGAGCGTCGAGGGAGGAGAATCCAGTCGCGACAGGCACCTGGGGATTTAGGGACACATCCAAGAGGTCCGGTGGTGGAGAGCCTCCAGTTTTCTCTTCCCTCGCCGCCCGGGGCCTCTGGGGAGTCAAAGCCTCAACACTGCTGGTGTGTACGAGCTCATCGTGTTTCTCTGGGATGGCTCAGTTCAGAGAAGGGTCCTTCCCGCCCTCCGGGGACACATGCCGAAGTCAAAGGGCCAGTGGCCCGTGGTCCCAGCGGAGATCCGTGTCCCTACAGGGAATCCCGCTGGTGACAGGTTGTACCAGCCACGCACTAGTCAAGTGGCCATGTTACGGAGATACACAGTGAGGGAAGAAAGGCATCTTCCTCCTTTCCTTGATGCGCGCACACACACACACACATCTCCCGGGCTCTTCTCTCACCCCGAGGGAATTTTACGGTGTCTTGAATATCGTGCCATATTTGACGCGGTACTTGTTAATGCTGACAAAGTGCAATGTCTCTGTGTCACAGGTGGTGGTGCAGGGCACCAAGCCCTCCAACCCTTCACCCATTAGCCACTTGTTTGTCTCGGCTGCCATTTCGCGGGGCACATGCTCCTTGGTCCATTTGTCCACCCAGGCCTGGAACCGCTGGTGCAGCCGCTTGCTCACTCTTTCATGGGACTATAGAAATAGGAAGAGATGTTAGAAAAAGGTGTCTTTGGACCCCAAAAATGCAGCTTTACACAAAGCTTGGCTGCCAGTCAACACAACCGAGGGGATCAATGACCAGAAGGAATTTGTAACGCGGACATCATCCCTTGCTAACGTTAGAGGAAAAGCTCTGATAAAGGCCCCTGGGTCTCCTCTCCAAGACAATTACAGTGGCAAAACAATCTCAGAAATACTACCGAAAAGTTTATGCTCTTTGTTTAATATAGTGGCTGTCAGGCTGGGGACACAGAACATGCCCTGCAGGAGCCTGAGAGCTGCACGCCCAGCACAGAGTCCCTTCCGCACTGCCTCCTCCTGCTCCTCCTCAAGCGACCAGGAGCCAAGGTAGAACTCCTGACCAGGCAAGGCCCGCTCTTCCCAGCCCTCAGGGTCTGCCTCCAGCCCTGCATGGAGGGGCACGCTTTCAGGAGAGAGCAAGCTCAACGTTACACATGTTAGGGGAACCAACTACAGAAAATTACGAATCAGGTCAGGTCTAGAAGGTCTGAGAACCGCTGGCTTAACGGAAGCATTGGGAGAGGAAAAACTGCATGCATTTTTGAGTAAGAGCATCTGCTTAAGGAATGTAAAATTAAGGACAGATGGCTTAGAGCCATGGCTTGAAAACCATGGCTACAGTCATAATTGAACAACATTAAATCTCAAGATTAAAACTTATGTATTTTATTATTTGTTTTGTTCTCCTCCCAAAGGCGGACTGCTGCTCAGTGTTAACTGCTAAATCCAATAGATATGTAGTTCAGCGTAGCTTCTGCAGCTCCTCCGGTGTGCTTCAGTAACCAAGGGGCTGTGCTGCATGCTATGTATCTAACAGTTCAATAATTTGACTTATGTTCAGATTCTCTGTGATAACACTGGCATGCAGTATCCTCTTATGAGATAACTTTTCCTTGAGGTTTGTGGCAGTTGAATGGGATAGATGGAATTCAACCAAATGCCTCAGTATCGGCATTTCAGAGAGTCATTACCGAAATAAAACACTCTCATCTGGTGTGAACACAAGTTTAACAAAATTACTTTACAACTAAATAACTAACAACAATAAAACCATTATTTGTACTTCATCAGCAAGAAACAGATGGTAAGTAGTTGTTTTAGGAGTCTAAATACACAATTAAAAGACAGCCATGCAGGATGATTTACTGGGCAGGAAGCAGCGTGCACCTCTCTCCCTCACCTCCCAGTGAGTTTCCTCAGTGCTTCACTCAGGAAAGTGAACAATTTAATAAAGTGAACACCATCTCTGCAGCTATAGAAAAGACTACTGCTGGCATAGCCTCTTGGGTTCCTCTGCTTCTAGTTGGTTCAGACAGTAACTTTTGCCTGAATCTAACAGGTTTCACTTTCTTTTGCATTCTAAGCAATGGCATTCTGCTTAACGTTGTGTTTTAAATAGATTATAATAAAAGCGTAGTGAAGTATTTCAAACCTCAAGCCTAAATAGCCAAACTATAACTGAGGTTTGCTCTTAGAGCTCCCTGGTTTTCTATATTGGACGGAAATATTCCCATGGGATGAGAAAAGTAACAAAGCGTCAAAGCTTTCAGAGGACAAAATCAGCTTTCTCCCACTGAACCCTTCTGAATTTGGCTGATCTGGAGTCACAGGCTCTTTTAATCTTGAATAAACCCCAACTTTTACAGCTCAAGAACAGCCAGAGAGCCAACACTTCCTTCCCTTTCTGCATCTCTGCTCCCCTGCCTCCCAACTATCCCCATCACATCCCCCTTCCCTTGCCCCAACAGTTACTTTTGGGCACAGAGAACCAAAGGCAAGTTTAAGTAACTTCAAAAAGTCAAATTCCAATGTAAATCAGCAATCATGAGCATTGACTGCTAAATGTGAAATGTCACAGACCCTGAGGTCCAGAACTTTCAAGCCCTGGAAATATACCCATGGGGATTCTTCCGTATGGGTGACCTCACCACTCCCATCCTTGCCACAAAACCCAGCTTTTCTCCAGCTACTGCCACATGTTGACCGTGGGGGGCGGGGAGCAACCTGAGAACTCCCACTCTCTGTGACTGTGGGGACATGACGAGGGGATGGTAGCCAGAGGGATCCAGGGGGACAGAAGGCATTTGATGCCCTGCACTCCGATTCCTCTTTGGGGAAGCCCTGGAAGAACAGGTACTCTCACATGTCACCCACAAGAACACGCAGAACACAGGTCTTCCCTAAAACAGGGAGAACACCACCCATGGGAAGTACCTCCTGGAAGAAGTTGGAGAGCTTACGGTTGACACCACTATCCTACCACAATAAAACTCTGGAGAGAAGGGAGGAGAGATGAGAAAACAATGAGAGAGACTTAGAGGTGAAAGAAGAAAAGATTACACCTTAGGAACATTCAGAAAATCTTTAGTGCCTTGGAAGGACAAAACAGCACACCATCCTTCTGGCAACACAGACTGCTAAATGTTACCAACTGGGATCCCCGAGGACGTTTCATCTGTCCCGGGAAACACCAGCTGCCCACCCCAGTCCTTCCGCTCACTCCTACCTGCTGGGCTCGCAGCAGAGCTGTCCTCCTGTACATGTAATCCTCCGATTTGATCACATACACCATCTTGTAGGAGTTCAGTTTGAATTTACACTCCAGCTTGTCCAGGCTCTCCACGTTCTCCATGGACTTCTTACTGTTTCCCTCCTTCCCTTCCTTCTCCTGCTGCTCCCGACCACGCTGACACTTACGGATCCGTCGCAGATTCCTGCAAACCAGAGAACCTCTCTTGGAACTTGTGCTCACTCTCTGGCACTACTAGTTGGACATAGCTGGTGGATCTGTGCTGGTTCCTTGAAAGCCTGGCAAGCAGCTTGGAGCACAACTGCCTGATGCAGTCATTCAGGCTCAGACCCCTACAAGAAGTCAGCTCGCTTGGTTTATCTTATTTCTGAAAATTTTATTCCAACTCCCTGCTCATGCAAAGCCCTGATGTCGCACCTGCCGTTTTCAGGTAGAGGGTCACTGTAAACCAAGCCAGGACTGCCAAAAAACCCCAATGTGGCAAGTCACCAGCCCTCTCCCTCTCCCCAACCCGTGGACCATGCCATCTCTTAGGATGAAAAGCGGCACGGTACCTCTAAGCCACGCTGCCAGGGTAATGGCTTCTGTCATAGCACTAAAATAACAGGCGAGACTGACCGCCAGCACTGCGACAGATCACAGCTGCTCTGCCCTCTACGGCCAGACACAGCCCACTGCATAGGGTTCACGGCACAGACCAGCCACTCACCTCGGCAGGAAGACCGGTTTCTGGGCCAGGTGCTCCCGGAGCTCAGGGGAGGTAGAATCGGAGTTGACGTACCGCTCCACGTAGTCTGACCAGCGCTGGAAGCGAGCACAGAGCACAGATCAGCCACTGCCTTCCCACCAAACAACACAGGATGGTTAAGGAGGCTAAGCTGGAAGTTCTACAGACAAATACAAGGCTGCTTTTGAAGGCTCTATGCATCTTATCCCCCAAAAGGCAGGTACAATGTTTCTCTATATGGTTTTGAGGGTTTTCTAATTGTCCTGGTTTGAGGTAAAACAGAACCAACTTTCTGTTCAGTAATTTTACTTCTTAGCTAGGCCTCTTGTAACTCTCTGAAATTAACAGCATATCGTGCAGAAAAGTGTCCGTTCTCAGAGGGATAAGACCAATGTTTACAGTTCATGCCAAGGAATGAACTCTACTCTGCCCTGGTGAGGCCGCATCTGGAGTGCTGTGTCCAGCTCTGGGCTCCCCAGTTCAAGAAGGACAGGGAACTGCTGAAGAGGGAACAGCAAAGGGCTACAAAGATGATTAGGGGACTAGAACACCTCTCTTACAAAGGAAGGCTGAGGGACTTGGGTCTTTTCAGTCTGGTGAAGAGAAGGCTGAGGGGGCATCTTATCAACACTTACAAATACGTAAAGGGTGGGTGTTGGGAGGATGGGGCCAGGCTCTTTTCAGTGGTGCCCAGGGAAAGGACAAAAGGTAACGGGCACAAACTTGAACATTGGAAGTTCCACCTAAATTTGAGGAGGAACTTCTTTCCTCTGAGGGTGGCAGAGCCCTGGCACAGGCTGCCCAGAGAGGTGGTGGTCTCCGTCTCTGGAGACATTCCAAACCCGCCTGGAGGCGTTGCTGTGCCACCTGCTCTGGGTGACCCTGCTTTGGCAGGGGGGTTGGACTAGATGATCTCCAGAGGTCCCTTCCAACCCCTACCATTCTGTGATTCTGTGAATGGTATGCAGAGAGGCTCTTGCTTATACTTATTGCTATAACAACCAAGGTCAGCTAATTTCGTTATCTGCCCTGTTGGAGGGTTGGAAATGGAAAAGCATAGAGGGGTCCCACCTGTGGGGAGGAGCGGACAGGACAGGTGACCCAAAATTGACCAACAGGGGTATTCCATCCCATCTGCCCAATGCTCAGTATAAAAGCTGAGGGATCAAAGGGTCAGCTCTCTTTCTTCAACGGCTGATGTCCGAGGAGGACCCTGTCTGTTCATCTGCCTTTGATCCCAATCCATGTTCCCGACTCCAGATCTGGAATCCAGTTCACATCCGTTGCTGAGTCCAGTCTGGGACTTCCCCAGTGCCTGACGGTGACGCCATCCTGGGAGCTTAATACAGTTTTGTATATACTGTGTCTATTTCATTATTTTCTTTTTATTTTATTATTAATATTTCATTAAAGTAATTTAGTTCCTTCTCAACTCCTAAGTCTCTGCACAAGCAGCTCTCACCTCTGCTTCTACAGGGTCATCCGAGTTCTCCTCTTCTGTGTCCAGCAGTTCAATGGTTAACTGAACTTGACCTCTGCTCTGAATGAACATCAGCTGTAAAGAAAAGGTGGAAGGGACTTCAGTAAGGGTTTCAAATAGAAAAAACAACCTCCACTTCTCACTGGGGCAAAGGAAGAATGAAGGAAGCAGGCACAGTTTTAAGGGAAAAAAATGCTGCTTCCCACATGCCTGACAGCAAACGGAAAACACTAGCCAAATTGCAGTCTTTAAGGAACAGAAAAATTGTAAAGCCTTCCGAAAGCCTTCCTTTTTGTTGTTGTTTATGGGGCGGCGCGGGTCCTTCTGGAGCCCCCCAAATAAGTTTGAAGGCAAGAGAAGAGAAATTATACAGGCAGGCTTTTATCCAAAGTACTTCACTCGCTCAGAAAGGGGCTGACCACTTCCCGCACCTCAGGCGAAAGAAGTATGGATTTGATTAGCACAGCGTACCAGGTTTATTTAGCAATGTATGCAGTCAGCAATGATTTAACGCCCCGTCAGTATTAGCAGATCTTCCCACAGTCAACAAAGGTTGAGACACAAGCTAAATGGGAGAGTTTGAGTTAACAAATTAAAACCAGTGACAGCAAAGCGGTCCATATGATACAACTCAAAGATGTTGTGATGCACAAGGAATATTCATTGCTGTTCCAGGAAATGTATTTCTGCTTGAAACCTCATTTCCAAGGGGCCCTTACAGAAGCATTAACCTACATGCCAAAGGCTGGGGACACGCCACCAAAACTTTCAATTTTCAGAGCTACAGAAAGTCCTCAGGGCTCTTGGGTGCCTAAACAAGGCTCCTTTTTTAAAGGACTGGTGCCTCTCCCGTTTTAAAAGGCATCCCCCTCGCTGCTTGCTGCTTTTACACCACGTTTCACAGCCCGGCTTTACCTTGAAACAATTCTCCTCTGACATGAGCTGCTCAGCTTTGCGCTGGTAGGCGGCCTCCAGAAGCGTACGAGAAGACTGGGAAGCGAGAAGACCTCCTGTTGCTCCATTGTTGTTCTCCGACAGGTAGAGGTCTGTTACCTGCACGCAGATCTCATCGCTCACGATGTGCTGGAGCTGCAAAAAGCAAGAACACCGGGAAGGTGTTCATCAGGGAGTCTGCTATGGGTCCATCAGCACAGAACAGAAAGAAACAAAGATGTAACCGTGGGTTTAAACCCAAGCCAAAAAAAAAAAAAAAGGCTGAAAAAGCAGGAGTTTAAAGCTACATTTTTCGTAGTTTCTTAAAGTTGCAGATGATCTCTGCTGCTATGTAAAAAACACAGTATATCTATAAAAATATTAGCAGGTGGCAAAGTACAGCTAACTCGGAGAAAACCTATGGGCAGGGAACAACCTCAGCAGCAGGGGAGGAAGGGCTAGAGCACCGTGACATAGTATATCTCCTCCACAGCAAGGTGCTGCTGCTGTGTCTGAGCAGAGATGGGAGGATTAATATCAAATCCTTATTTTGTACAAGTTTAAAAATCAGAAGTCACTCGACCGCCTTTCAAATTCAGTTCATCTCTGGACTGAAATATACAGGGCTTCTGAAAAGTAGCACTACCCATCTGAAAGAGGAGAGGCCTTTCAAGCCATTCCACTGCCGGTCCCTTGTGTCTGTTTTTGTTCTTTATGCTACAAAAAGGCACATGAAGAATTTTTTCCCTTGGTCACACATTCTTCCTACCAGCCCAATAAAAGAAGTAGAGTTGAACAGCCAAAATGAGCTACTCAAACAGTCAGATAAAAGAGACAAAGCTTTTCAGAAAAGGCATGCACGGCTCCTACAACACCAGTGAAAAGGAAAGAAATTACGTGAAAAAAGAATTAAATGGCATTTAAAGGTAAAGCAAGATTAGCTCTGGAGATGCTTTAAAATTGAATAGTGATATCCTAAAACCTCTGGAAAACAAAGGGAGAACTCTCTATGCAGAGAGAGGATATTCTCAGTAATTTAAATACAGCAGAAATTACCTTTTATCATATCTCATTACACCAGCGTTAGAGCTGTGTTAAAAAAACACCCAGAATTTACCTGTTTACCCCTGAAATTACCCATTTAGGCATACAACATTCCCCTCCAATGTGGGTCTGGGCTCTCACTGCAGCAAACATCCTGGCTACTTTCTGTACCTCGGACCATCCACCCTCCAGCCTTTACTGGCAGTCACCTGTCGAACAATGCTCTGGATCAGCTTGTCCATGGTAAAGGCGATATAGGCGTGAATGGTGAACATTTCGCGCAAGGAGTCCTCGTACTGCGATGAGTCCATGTTCCCATCCAGGAGATTGCGCACCATGTCCAGGAAGGCTGGGTAATAATCCTCAACATCAATGTCCACTGCAATGAGAGAGAATGGGAGAGATGAACACACCATCCCCAGGAAGGGTCGCTTTGAGTTTTGGTCCTCAGACTGCCCAATCAAGCTGAAGAGTTACTGGAATAGACTTAAGTTTGTCTTTTATAGACATTTAAATGAGTTCTTTTAAGGCCACAGGTACTTTCATAATCTCTTGGTTTCCAGCTCTAGCCTCCTCCATGAGGCCTTTACTTCTGAAAGACTTTTAAAAAAGTTTTTAGTTAACGAACTCAAGGATACTTTAGATACCAAGTGTAAAATGACAGCTCTTACGAAACAACTGCTGTATATTACCATTGTGCTATTCGAGCCCCATGTACCCCACACCTTCCCCTCTCCTCCCTCAATTCAGTGCTACCCAGCGATGATAAAAGGCGATGTAGGCATATCAGAGATACCCTTGTCTTAAAGGGCAACTGATGTAACATGCCTGAAGATGCCAAGTAAGCCCTGTCAACGCACTACGACTAGAAGTATGTTTGTTCCCCAGCCTCCCACCAGAAGGCACTCACTAGGCTCCTTCAGTCGCAGCTGGATGGCAGGACTGTCGCTCTTGTCTCGCTTTATGCCCAGCACTTCCCTCTCCCACTCCCTTTCCCGTGTCTCCTCTTCGATCTGCCGCTCGGCCTGGGTGCAGATCCTCAGCAGCCGCAAGCACAGGATCTGATGCAGCCGCATGAATATGTACCAGTTGCTGTTCACGTAGAAGAGATTGTAGACCTCATCCATGCCCCGCAGCTTCTGGGCTGTCGTGTTGTTGAACATCAGCTTGGTTTTAGGAGGACTGCCCCCAACACCATTGTGCTTTTTTGCAGCCCCAGTTGCTTCATCCACATCCATTTCCTCCTCTTCCTCCTCTTCCACATCCGAGAGTTCACCTCGCTGAGCAAACAGCAGGTCTGGAATGAAGTGATACATGATCTGCTTGATTTTGTACTTGTCCTCTTTCTGGATTCCCGTCTGCCGCTTCACATGGTGGATGATGAGAGAGGCAGCGTCTTCCAGGATCTGCTTGTCTTCATAGGCTAGTGATAGGTGTGGGCCTGTGGGGACTCCAGCATTGTCTTCTGAAGCCTGCTCTTGCCTCTACAAGTGAGAAACACAGCACGAAAATTAGTCCAAAACACCTCTCTCCACACAGGACCCTTTCAGAAAGCTCTGCCAGTGATGCAGACCTCCTCTCTCATCAAGTGGTGAGGAACAGAAACTGAAACTGAGCTTGAAAACTACAGAAACTTGAGGGAAGGAAACTACTGGTGACCTTCTTACCTCATCATAGATGCTTTCAATCTCATTGAGGAGACTCTTTGACCTCAGGACCTTGGTATCATTCTGCTTGAAGTTGATGCCCTGGTGGTCCAAGGATTTCAGGTAATACTTCTCATTCTGCTCTCGCCAGACTTTATTAAATCCTCTCTGGGCTTCTCGCCACTCTTCCTCTTTCATCTTTAACCTTGGATCAAGAAAACAAGAGTGAGCTAAGAGGTCTACTCTGAGCATATAAGGAAGACCTAAGCCGATGGTTCCTGGCCAGCGCTGAGAAGAGCTGAACTCCTTATGAAACAGGGATAAATGAAAGCTGTCCCACAGAATGGAGCTTCACAGGAGGGGCACCCTGCACACGCTCTTCTGAATAAACCCCTCTGGGCTTCTCTTGTGTCTAAGTAACACAGCTCAGGAACAAAGTAGCTTCAAGGCTTGTGCTTCCCCCTGCGGCACACCAGGACAGCTAGAAGGTTTAGCGTCCCTCTAATCCCGCTGTCGGGAGCGGGGAGAGGGGCTGAAGGGTCAGGAGAGCCACAAGAGCTGTCCCAGCTCACTCAGAAATCCCAAGAAAGTCGTGTAGCTTCAGCTGCTGAAAAGGAGCGGCTTAGTTTGGATGATTAAAAAAGTTATCGCCTTGCAGCAACACGAGGTTCCTGGGAATGGACTCCTGAACCTCAGACTCGGTATCTCAAGCAAAGCAGCCCTGATGCAGCTCAAGACCCGTCTCACAGGAAGAGTGTCCCTGCAGCAGGGTAGGGAAGCTGTGACCTTGCGGGTATCCTGGGTCAGGCTGCTACCCCCACCTCTCACAGCCCTGAAACATGGGAGCGACAGCCCCACAGAGGCGGGAAGACTATCTCCTCTTTACACGTCTCCTCGAGCTTCCCCAGGGAGCTGCAGTATCCACTCCTTTTCTTGACCAAGGAAGGGCAGGTTGACAACAGAAACTGGCCTGGGAATCTGCGGGCAACACAGCTACCGCAATCTGAGCCCACAGTCATGTCACAGCTGCGGGATTCGGAAAGGGATCAAATTTAGCCCTGGATCAATCCACACAATACAGTTTCCTCATCTTATACTTGATGCTGACATCGGGGAAGAAATAAGGTTTAAGAGGAGAAAACAAAAGCTCAACATCCCTCCGGCTGAGCTGGTTAGGTTTGTTTCAGAGGGGTAATTCCCTCTTTCCGGGTGATTATTATGAAATACAGCAACTGACCAGAACATAAAATGCACTTCCTAAATTACAGCCTCGTGGAGGTCACACCCTTTAGGGGCTGGAATTAGCTACTTTTACATAAGTCTGGATCACATATAGTGCATTATCCTTCGGCAGAGCCCCTAGGACAGAGTGCTAGAGCAGTCGGTACCTTTTCAGTACAATGGGAACAGCCACAGATGGGTTCTTTCGAAGTCCATCAATGATGTCGGCTGCTTTGTCAGCATATATCCTCTGGAGAGCCTTGCGGTGGATCACCTCTGAAGTGCCACCCAGAGTGTTGTCCAGCCGGAATTTGGCCTGCTCCTCGGCAGACAAGCGCGAGAGTTTCTTTTGGATTGCCTCAAGGACGCGGATCGTTGCCAGGTTGGTCTCCAAGACAACATCCAGCTGAAGTGAACAGTGCATTAGCCATTGTTGAATAGGTAAAACATGATACTTCACAGAGGCTAACATTTAGGTGACACGAAATAAGAAGCCATGCATGTTTAACAAAATGTTCTCAAGCAGCGGTTTCCATGTTCAGCTGCTCTAAAATAATCCAATTATATTTCATCTGCTACCTAGATAATACCGCGTAAGAATTTAAAGGCTACCAGAATGATAGTGTTAGGAAATTACATTTTCCACCTGGGAATAGAACACAATTGACAGTTACTCTACAAAAGGATGGGCTGAATCTGAGCATATTCAGGTAATTGCCAAGCTAACTTCCATTTCAAGTCAAAATGTCAATCATTTAACATCCTGAACGTATCACTTTCCGGATTACAACAGGGGAATGCATGTTCTTGCGCACTACGTGGGCAGTAAGAACAGAAAAGATGCATCAATTATATGTTGGCCATTGAAAGATTTCATCTGGAGCAGTGTGAATGAAGAGCTATGCACAGAAAGTGAGGGGCAGGGTCGGTATCTTGGAGCGAGTGGTGGTTACGCAGCCGCTGCTTCTTGCATTAAGAGAACACAAGCTTTTATGCAAAGAACAGGTGACAGACACACAACAAATACAGATTCTAAGAAGCAGTATTAAAGGTATCAAGATCATTAACTGTTCACAGAACCCCACGCTTTCCAAGGCATGAATCAAGGAAAAACAATTTACCTCGAAACGCTCATCCTCACACCTGTAGATGTGCTCTTCATATTGTGTCTTCTTGGAGCTCACAAATGTGGAGTCTTCGGACCAGGATGGGAAGGAGACCCAGGTGTCATTCAAAACCTTTGAGGGAGAGAGGGGGAGACAAGATCAGCCTTCCAAGGGGCTCCACTTGGCTGTCTCTGAGCCCGGTCTTCTGACAGGAGGATCTAATTCCCTCGGAAGTAGATCCTCCTGTCAGAAGGATTCGGAAAAACTGTGTGTCCTTTCCAAAGCCCAAACACCACCTGGCATCCTCAAAAGAACCCCAAACAGCCAGAATCAAGATGTCCAGGCAGCCTGAAAAATTCATTAGCTGGAGCTGGGAGAAAAAACTGGCAAGCGAAGAGAAAAAGAAAGGTGAAAGGAGCTTTTCCATTACTTCATATTAGTCAACTGCAACCAGCTGGTTCATCATGTGTGTGATTCACCACCGACAGCACTGGGTGGTCATCATGTCAAACACAACCATTAGACAGTACATGGTTTCTACCTCCAAATAAGGCTAATTGGGTATATAAATCCATACCCCAGCAACACCTTTCCTGACAAAGCGGCTGAGCACCTGCAGCTTTCACCACCTCCAAAACAGGAAGAGAACATTCAGGAAAGCCTCAAAGAGGTCAAAGGCAAAGAAACAGAGATTTTGGCAGGCAAGTCAGTCCTGGTTTTCTAAACCTGAAGCTTGAACAACTGAGTCATTAGATTCGCACAGGAAGAAAAGTTCATAACTGCATCACACAAGACACTTTTGAGAGATATGTCAGGACTTAGATTAAAACAAACCCAAATTTACAATTGTCTCTTGCCCAGGTTGTTTTCACTATCTTGCCACCACTGCAGCTGAAAACACTTATCACCACTGCTAGCTTTGCAACTCAGTCACCCACATTCATCCTCCTCATGTCTCAAAGAGTACAAGGACACAAAACCCACGATGATCCCAAACGGCAATCTCCTCACTACTTGTTGCAGGTGCCACTGCTGACTGCAGTCGCCCAGGGAAGGGATTTCTGGGGCTTTCCCCTCCCCCAGTGAACACCCTTAACCAACACGTTAATTAACTGGCATTCAGCTCGCTCACTTCCAAAACATCCCCTTCAATACCAGTGAAGGAACAGGATCAGCCAGTACCGTTCCCACTTTGATCAAAAGGTCATTACAGTACATTAATGACAAAGTACATCTGATGCTGCAGCCCTTTGTCAAGAGACCAGCACTGACTCTTGACCAAGAAGGCTCCCCTGTAGGGAGCGCATCTCCCAAAGCAAGGCACCATTTCTCAAGACAAAAGGTCGTCTTCGCTTTTCAGGCAGAAAGAAAGAAGCATGCGAGGAATATGTGGGAGAATCTGCCTACAGAAAACGTGATTTTAAGGTTAACCTTTTAAGGTTGGACCAGAGACAACTCTGAAAGGAGACTAAGTGGGAATTTGGGTAAAAAGGTAGCAATAACCTTGAATTAGGTACTGCCTTGTAAAAGATCCCCAAGATCACATTAAGATATACACAAAACTAGTTCTTTCACTTTCTACTTCAAGTTCTTAAGTTTGTAATCTTCATGTTCTTTTCACACATTACACTACATGAAACATACATATCTAATGCTCCTACATTTTATTTAAGTAAACACCACGACTATTTGGTTGGGTTTTTTTCCAGCTGTTCCCCCTGCAATGCTTTATGCAACCCTTTCACAAGCACCACTGGAGAAGAGCGGATGCCAACCACCAAAGCTGTGTGGGTATCGCATCTCCCAGCCAGCTTCTGGCATAACCCATTCCTAGACTGACGCCCAGCCCTGTGCAATAGCTTCTGGCCACGATCCAGATGTTTGCAGGAGTGCCAAGCACTTGCTTGCCACGAGGAACACTTTGGGGTGTACTCACCTTGGGCTCCAACACATATATGATCCCGAGCCAGGACAGTACGCCCGCACACACCTGGGTGCAGGACCAGAGCTAACCAGGCAGCTGCCTGGCCCCAGCTCCATGCCCAGCGCCAGTTTTGGGGCACAGGCAGCAGCACAACTCAGCTGGACGAGAGCAGAAGTGTCCCAAAACCCCCTGGAACCTTTTCAGCATAACGCAGGGATACAAAATAAATTCCGCATCCTGTTCCACTCCTCCTTGCTCCATCCCTCTGAGAAGGCCGGGAATAGCTTTCCTCTATCATGCAACTCCCAGCCGAGAGCATCTTACCTCTTTACACAGTGGAGTCCGCCCCGTGCACTTGGGTTGCTGGTAGCTCTTGGGTAAGGCTCGATAGCTGGAGCCCAGTCTTTTACAAGAGGCATAGTCTATCTCCATGGCAATCCCCTCGGTGGCCCGTTCCTTTGGATACGTCTCGATATGAACAGACTCTTTATACCCCAGAAAGTTTTTAAACCAAGTGAACAATTCTGGGAATTTCCTAAAAATAAAATGGATGAAGTGAAAAAAACTAGCTAAGCAGAAATCAAACAGTGCTGAACTGCAATGCTGAGGCTACAGTTGATTGCTACAGACAGCCTGTGTCCAAGAAGACCCTCTGAATGACCAGTGTGGGGAGAGAGGATCCTCTCTGCTCAATCCCACTTGCACAGAGCCCGATCAAATGGAAAGCAAGTACCTGTTTGTTGATCAGGTGGTGGATTGCTCTCTCAGTGCAACTAAGGTGCTTTAGAATTACCTCCTCATATTGCCAGGGATACAGAGAGAAGCACCGATATACCCTCCACATGCCTCCTGCATACAGTCCCCGCGAGACAACTGACAATCAAGGCAGAGCAGACATAGCTTTCACTCCAGGGGCAGCACTTGTTGCAGGATCCCATCTGGGTCTCCCAAACTACCCCAGCAGCGAACGCAGGCCAGATGCCTACTTGTTTGCCAACATCCTTAGCCTTAAAACAGACCTTTCCTTTCCAAAAGCAGCAAGAAGAAACTGAAAAGCGCTTCCATAACTACCCGGCAAAACACTTCAGTGCTGAGCAATCGCTTCGACCAGCGCTGCCTCCCCCAAATACACAGACCAGCACAAACTATGAAGAAGCCTTTGCCTGCAAGGCCCAAGCTCACCTGCTTGCATAGTTTCCTGAAGAATTTATTAGTCTGCAATACTGCATCTGTTCAACTCCTCTTATCTCACGCAAAGCTCTGGCAATATGAGGAACTGAACCTGGTACTGAGGCTAATTGAATCACCGCTCATTTATTGCTTTTTCATTACATGACAGAACATAACGTCCAACTTCAGAGTAAGAAAACTGTATTATACCTTTCGCAATACAGATATTCATCCTTACGGCTAGGAGTACAGACAGTAGATGGGAGAAATGCAGAATTTTTTGTCAAATATTTCGCCTATCATAGCTAAACACAGCATCCTGCTGGTGCCTGACTAATTCCAGTGGAGCTACGGAGAAAGTGGAAGCTCCTTGGGGCAGTTTCTTTGCACAGTAGCCAGCGTAATGGGGTCCTGAACCCAAATTTATGTTGCTATTGCCTTCTCCCTTGGAACCAAGAATTCAATTAGCAGGAAGAAGGAACATTAATCTTGCTGCCTAAAGTTGATGAGAGGATATCAGTTGGTTTTATCTGATAGAGTTGTGCTGTACACTACTAGCAATTATGGAAGTCATAATTACTATTTAAACTAGAGTATTTCTTATTTTTGGCTTCATGACATAATTCAGCTGCTTTTGGGAAACTTTAGTGAGTTTATATCAGCACTCTTTTTTTATATGACATTTTGTATGTAATTAGACAGTCAGTCTTTTCTCAAATTAAATAATCTGTGATTCTAGAGTAAGAGACTGCACTAACAAGCTGCTAAATAATTCTGGCTGCTCTTCTGAAAAAAGGAAGACACAGAGCAAGCAGTACCAGCACTGCTTTTGAGTGCCGCCTGCCGAGACACAGCTAGGAATCCCTCTCTCACCTCCTCTCGGATAAGGAATAGAAAAGGGAAGTGCGGAAGAGCAGGAAGTTGGAAAGAAAACTGAAGCAGGGCCCTTATTGTCTCAGATGTACTTTGCAGCCCCAAGAAACCAACGCCCATCTCCCTGAGTGGTGTTCCTCCTCCTCCGTGCCACACACCCACACGATATGCATTCCCCTGAATGACCACAAAGGTTAGCGTTTCTTTCCTGGCTTTCCAACTGAAACAGACCAAGCAGATTAAGCTTCTCACCTCACGTAAGGAAATGGGTTCCACTTACCCCAGGAATGGAGAAACGAGCTGCACGAGCTCAGCCCGGGAGATCACCTCCTGGTTGAAAATAACCAGGCAGCGAAGGAAGTTTTCATACGCTTCTGTGCTACGCAGAGCTTTGCGGACCTTAGAGAAAGAGGAAAAGAGGAACACAGTTGCCGTCAGGGTGAGATCAAGCTGTGTATGCTATGGCTGTCCAGGAGACCTGGATTCAACACTATGCTTCCCACCAATGCACAGAGATTATGCATGGAATAGGAACGCAAATCTTTAAGTGAGCTGAACAGAGGGTAACTTGCCCCGTACACAGGGCCAGACAAACAGGTCCTGACGTGAGCCACCTCTGCGCTGGGTATGCCCTGCACTATCAGCACCCAGAGCTGAAGAAAGGAGTTAAAAGTGAAGAATGAAATCCCTCAAAAAAATCCCTAACAGATGGATTACAAAATGCTCAAATCATGGACAACGTCAGTCGTAACTGCAGCACGACAAAACCCCCCAGGCTGCCTTTAAACGCTAGAGAATATTGCAAGTAGGGAGCAGGGGAGAGAGACCTGTGCCCTGGGTAACACCGCTCCAGCCCTTGCCTGTGTTACAGCTTGGGTTATCACACAGAATGCAGCTTCTGTATCCCTTATCTCAACAGTACGAGGAAACCGAACAATTCATCCCAACACCATTACCTTTCCCACAAGAACAGAAGGCATATACGCATCAGACGGAGATCTATCATCATTAAGATATTCGTCATCACAGTTATAATTCTGCAGCAGGGATTTCTAGGTTTACTCATGTTAACACCTACACATCTTCTGAGCAATAGATTGGTTCCCAGTTACCACTAGCTGGTCTACAGCATGCTGCAAAACGCACCACATCACTAGGGAGCAACCACGACTTTCACTGACACATGAATATTACTTAAAAGGCCCGTTTACATTCACTATATACTCCCCTCTGACCCATAAGGAAATGTATGGACATCTTAGGGAAGACACCAAGGTACTACTTGAAAACATCCCACACATCCTTTGTTTGTTCTGTGTGGTAAACCAGCAACAGGTAACAACTGTGCAATTAATTAAGATTCATCTCTTAGGGAAAAAAAACCAAGCAAAAAAAAAAAATTGTCAACATGAATCAGCTGCTTTGTAAACTGAGCTCCCACGCTGCAGGCAGCTGGTTGCGGATGGGTACAGCAAGCTGTGCCAACGCAGTAAGACACGCCACACACATCAGCGCTTATAGACAGGGATTTCATAAAGGTGAAAAAAAATTGGAGCGTGCCTTACAGGAAAAAAAAAAAATCCCATTCCTGCAAATAAATGGCATCGGCAGTGAGTGAAAAGCTGAAGAGTCACCTCTGGGGAAAAGACACAAATATCCACGTAAAAAAGATCACCAGTCGTCTTAAAAAATTCAACAGATCTGACTTAGAGGTCACACAATACATCTGAGGTCGCGCTGACAAATGTTATCAGGGTGATATATACACCACATACTTGACTGTGATAAAAATCCAAATGTATACACGCTAAGAATATAAATCAATGACACGAGATGGCTTTCTCTGAACCTCGCTTCTCACCTTCTCAAAGAAGAGAGATTCTGTCCCCACACCATGTTTGCTGGCTTCCGCCAAAGACTGGTCTTTTAAACCAAGCAGCTTTGGTTTCTTCTGTTAACAAAAGAAAGAAAGGCAAGAAAAATTAAGAAAAAAGGGCTGTTCAGCAGAGCAAATTGCTATATTTTGATTATCTATCACAAAAGGCTTTTCTCTTCCTGACCCCACCTTTTGCTTTCAAAGAAAAGAAAGGTGGCTTTTTTTTCTTTTTGAAGGAAACTTGCATGAAAGTGTGTCTCGCAAGTTAATCTCTTAAAGGTTCATCAGTAGCATAGAACTCCAAATATTTTTAATACACTGTTGCATCCTTTTCTGTAACTAGTTGATTGAAACAGTCACTGTTTGTAGCATATCTCATTTTTCTAACTAGATTTCAAAATTACCAAAATAGATCTGTTTTTTTCCTATCACTCACCCAGTTGGTTAAGTCTTACACTTCCCTAAAATTAGCATATTTCTTTTTCTCTCTTGCATTCCACTGCAAGAGCCTTTATTTTCCCCATACCATACTCCACACCCTCTGAAAGCCGCCTCCAAAATGTGTTTCATTTAAAGGGGAGCAGAAAGTGCAGAAGGGGAAGTAAATCACTGGATTTAAATGATACGATCAGGCATGCTGATGCTTTTCATGACAAAGCAAGATACACCACCTTCAAAACAAGCAGGCCAACTTGCCTCTAATTCACAAACACTAAACCACCTGGCCACGAGACCATTTGTATTATGCTACAAAGCCTCGCTCTCTCAAAACGTGCTGGATCTGCTCCGAGTTCTACTACAACAAAGCTTTCAGGCACACCTTTATCTTTCCCTCAGCTTATCTTCCCACGTGCCTGAGAAACACCACTATGAGTTTTGGACAAATTTATTTTGCGACTTTACCGAGACCTTATGCACCAATACAACTCCTCCCAGACATTCTGCAGCACCCTAATAAAGTGGGGAAAACCGTATTTTTTCCAAGCCAGTAAAGTAACTATCGCTACCCTTAGGTACAGATAACACCACCAGTTTGTGAAAATTCGAGACAAAGCCTTGTGCTTAGAAACAAGGACTTTAAAAGTTTTCTTTAAAGGCAAGCGTTAGTTTCTGTGTTCTCAAGCTGCAGCCTGTGCCACAAAAAATTGCACAGACTTGTAAAACGCATCCTGCTCTGCCACAGGCTCCTGGGAAAAACAGGGCTGTGGAAGGAGCATCGCACGCTCTTACCTTCACCGGAGGGGTTGCTCCAGTTCCTGAGTGCCGTCGGATCTGACAGCCATTCTGGTTGGGTCTTTGCTGTTTGTTGTTGAGCTGTGGCTTCTTCACCGTGCCACCGTGATCATTTCTTACCGATTCCACTTTCTCTGCAGTTGTCTTACTTAACAGCTTATTTAGAGACAAACCCATAAGATCATTAGAGCTGAGTTCCACACATCCAGGCAAAAAAATATGCCTGCTCCTCCTAGCTCTAGATGACCGATGTATTTTACTGCAGTTATTGTAGTCTTAGAACAACCCTTTTAGGCAAAGGGATTGTATTTAAAAGACAAGTTATGGCCAGAAAACAGTGTCTATCACCCTCACCCCATTCCCACACTCAGGAAAAGATCACTCCAAAAAAAACCCAAGAAACAAACAGCAAAAGCACATTTTTGTGAACTCTGGCTAGATACCGAAACAGCTTTCCGCTAGGTATTTCAGTTCCAACCTATCTCCAAGACAACTCACCACAGAGCTGTTGGCATCGGGCAGGAACTGCCCAAACTCCGAGAGCAGATCCTCCTGGTTCTTGAAGAGGCGAGCCACCTGCGCGTACACCTCCTGCTCCGTCAAAGCTGGCGTGTAGTTACCTCCTGCCTCCTTGGCATTACGCTGCTCTTTCTGTCATAGGAAAGAGGAGTGGATTCAGAATAAAGGACGCAGGAACTACTTCAGTGACAAAGGAAAAAAAAAAAAACCCTCAGTGATATAAAGAATGAAATAGCAAAGGTCTCAGCATCCTAATTAAAGAATCATACTAAGTGCCCAGCTGGCCATGGACTAGTAGGACACTGATCAAGAAAGAGGTTTCTTTACTTTTAACATAGTACTATGGGCACATTGTCTCTTCCTAATCCATGCTCATGGAAAAACACCAAATGTGACTTTTAAAAAGGCATTTCAGATGCTTTCAAGTAAAGATGGTGGACTGAAATGTATTATTTCATGCTGCTATGCCATCTCCTAATTTGCAAGAACTCTGCTTAGCTTGCTGGCCAACGTTAATCCAGCAGGAGACCTGAATGCAAGCCTTGGAAAGGCAGAGTTAGCTCCCATGGCAAAGAAAGAGAAATAACCGCACATATACTCCAGTCTGCACTGTGAACACCCACCTGATATGTATGGAGGATCTCCAGGAAGGCTTTGTAGATGTCTGGCTGTCCCTGGAACCGATTCTTTATCTTGTTGACATAGTTGATAGCATGATTAAATTCGACGGGCTGATTGTTCTGCAGGGATGGTGTGGTTCCCAGAGAGATTGTCACAGGCGTATGAGGTTGAACCGGCGGTGAGCGTGGCGATGCATATGGTGGAATCGGGGGAGTTTGCTGGCTGGCAGGAGTATGTGCCTGCAACTGTGATGGCTAAGAAGAAAATAAGCCATGTTAGAAATTAGCAGATTACTTTATGTTTGTAATAGAAGCACTTTTATTCCATTTACGGACCACATCCAGAGGAAATAACCCAGCATATAACTGTACCTGATGCCAACGGTGGAACAACATGGATTCAACAGAGATATCTCTGCGTTGGAATACCACAACTGGATTAAATCTCCTGCTACCACATCCAGTCAAGCAATTTCTTCCCATTTACTGGCCCTGGACAACTTCTGCACTTCCTTAAAAGACTGACCTTTTTTACCTGCTACTAAACCATTATTCCCTTTACTGGTCTAGGGAATTTTAACAATATCTTTCCTAAACTCAACATTTCCTACTGGCTGTCTAAGCAGAAACTGCTGTTAATAGTCAAAATTAAGAAGTACCATTTCACAGTCAGAGCTAGGTTTTCAAGATTAACAGAAGCACAGGTAGACTAAGGAGAAGAAAACCATTATCCAAAGCAAATGAATACATAAATATTTAGTGGGCCAGCAGAGACTACACTTCATCAGGAAGACAAAACACCAGGCCCATTCAAGCTGTTGTTATTAACAGTTGATTTTCCTTGCTAATTGCTTTTGACTGAAATCTGATAAAAGACATGTACTGTCTCAAAAATTTAACAGAGCCAAAATGCATAGGTATGGCTTACTCCAACACTGCAAGTTATTTTGCTCCTAGTGAAGAATTCTGGGATGTATAAAGACAACAGCAAGGGAAAACTGGAATTTCTTTCAATATTAAGACAAAGAACAAGCAGATAAGGCTCTCAGAGTAATTATTTTGCATAGCCTTAATAGACCCCTAACAGCCACAGGAAAATTTAGCAGCAGTTCTGAGGTGGCAATTTTAAATGCAAATGGAAGTACTCGTTCCTGTCACCTTCCAAACTTTAACTCTGCATAATACATGTTTTATCTACCCTGCGAGTAGTGAAAATTGTCTTAGGATGGCCTATTACAAGATCCTGCCTTTCCTTATCTGCCTGGTAAGGTAATCTCACCTCAATATGTACCACGTCCATGTCCCTCAGGTTCATTTTAAAGTTTCAGCAAAAAAAAAAGTTCAACTCTTTGCAGGCTGGTGACACAGGGAGAAAACCACTTAGCCCACAGTGATGAGAAAGAGACTGCTACCTCTTCACTGAACGCATTGCCTTGAAAACAGCCTTGAAATATGGCACAGGTAAGTTAATTCTGGAATGTCTTAGCTTTGCAGTTTTCAGCTTTGCAAATCTTTTAGCACAATTTTTGTTTGCCATTTCTGAACAGGAGGTTGCAAGTCCCACCAATGTTTGTCTAGAGATCATCTAATTGCCACGTTTTAAATCCTGCTGCTTTCTAACCACATCATGTGTCCCCCCACCTTTTCTTTTTCTTTTCCAGTCAATTGTTAGCTAATGGTACAGTTTAGACATTAACCCTTGACTTTAGGGATTCTTTCCCTCCCTATGGCTCTCAAATCTTTCCACATTTAGAGGCTAAAATACATGATATTTTATGTAGATTGAGGTCCTTGAACACCTATTATCCTATTCTGTTTCCAATTGCATAAAATACAGGACTGTAGCATCTGGATTACATGCTAGAACCAAGTCAAATTCCCTTAGTTATTGGAAGGTCACAGTTTCAGGTGGACAAACTGATACCTAAAGATATCACGGTCATCTTGCCTGAACTCTTGCACTTTAGATTTTGCCAATAACTCCTGTACCCACTTGGGTGATGGCTGAACTAGACTCTTTTACAAAAAATGTCGAATCTGAAAACAAGACTTCAAGCAACGCAGAATCTACCAAAGTAGTAATCAAACTCTTTTATACTAAAGGCTTCATTGCCCCAATTATCTGAAACCACACACACACTTTCACCACAAGTGCAACATCTTTCTCAAGGCCTCTGTTTTATGGGTAATTTCTTGGGACTTCAGTTATTCTGAGACAATATACACAAAAGCAGGCAGTTCAACATGTGCCCAACACTCTAACTAGGAAGCCCTTCTTGCAAAGTCACATGCATTTCAGGGACCTTTTTCTCAGGGCTGCTGGATCACTTCCCAAGTAATGCATGTACATCTTTCAGTTCCCCACTGAAAGCAACGAGGCTTTTCCAAACCCTTACGGTGACTTATTTGAATTATTGTCAAATCAACCAGGATGCATCTGGAAGTTTGAAAATGAGAAACTAACCCAGCATCAGAAGCGCTACACATGCAGGTTCACAAATACTATGAAAAAGCAGTGTGGGAGCTCCTTTTTCACCCTCTAGCTCCATACCAGTTTCAGCTAGAGGCAGCATGATCTCTGTGTTATCAGTGTATGTCATTCAAAGCCTCTCACCTTACTGATTTTGGCCGGCGGTGGCTGTGGTGCTGGCTGTGCTGGTGTTGGGGTTGATTGCGCTGAAGGCTGCGACTGATGCTGTGCCTGGGGCTGCGGCTGGGGCTGCAAGCCGTGAGTGGGGATCTGGTGAACCTGCCCTGGTGTTGTCACGTTCACCATATCATTCGTCTGCACCTCTATCTTGTAACCAGGCGGCAAGAAGGTGTTGAAACCCATGATCAAGTCTGGGTGGCCCTTGAAGAGCTGCGATACACGGCTGATCACTCCTGGAGTGTCAATACTGAAGAAGGAACAAGATCAAAACGTCACAATCCTTTAGGATCCTTTCAGTGGCACACTGAATTCTCTACACAAGAATTTGCCATTAGAATTTTTACCGTATCATCTCTAAGGGACAAAATGAAGCAAAACTGATTCCTATAAATACACTGCTGAACTTAAGAATGACATAAGAATTATGCTACTAGCCCAGACAGCATTTCGTATCTATGAGATCTAGTTCCGAGTCTGACCATTATTAATGGGCAGACAACCAGACAAATCAGCTATCAAGGCTGATACTTGTGAACTCCCACTCTAAGCAGAAAATTGAGTAGAAATGAAGGTACACATTTAACTTTCAGAAAAGGAAGCACAGAACTGCTTTTATACTACTGCTAGAGCTGTGTTACTTTGCACATGGAAGGACAGAACTCCCATGCCCACATACACTCTTTCTAACCTGGAAGGAAGAAGCAAAATGCAGCTTATTACCTTTGAGATTTAAATTCTTTCATAATATCCAAGAAGTCATTGTAGACCTGTGGCTGGCTACCAAACTGCAGCTTCACCTGGTCAAGATAAGACAATGCATCCTCCACCTGGGGACAGACCAGACAGGTTTTATGAGCAGAGAAGATTTTATTTCACCTCCCATTGTTCTGCAAAGCACACATTATTTGAAAACACAGCTGTTAGCCCTGAGCCTGGGCAGGGAATTAAGGAGCAAGAGATCATGAGCCTGGTTAGTGTACTACCAGCACCATCTGAATAAGAGATACTCACTCCCCGCTCCTGGCTCACAAGATAAAACTGTGCCAAAAAGAAACAAAAAGGAAAAAAAAAGCAACACAGATCAGCAGAATTACTCAAGAGAAAGAAAAAACCATACTCCAAATTTACAATCACTGAAGTGACTGCTAGGATAAACAGAACTAGACTGAGTATTTTTCCTGCATTCATATGTGGAAATTATTATGGAAGTCTAAGAATAAGCAGAAAGTGGAAATGACATATTCAGTGTAGTAGATGTCTGCCAGGTACACGCTTGCACTTTTTTCTAAAAGCCAGACATTTCAGTTCAACATATAAGGATTTCAAAAATGGCAACTGTGGGCGGTAAATTATTTTACACCTCAAATAGCAAGAAGTTTATGAACCATTCATGTACCAACATCCAATTTGCAGATGTACTGAAAGAACAGCCACAGAAAAAACAAGAGCTCTGGGTCCCCATCACCTCTGACAGCCAAGCCACACGCTCATCAGCTGCAAAAGCTACACACAGGACCTCTCTTTTGTCTGAAATTAAACAACAGCAAAGGCAGAAAGACTATCACATATTGCCCCAATCTCGCATCGGCAGAAGATTTGCCATCAATGTCACTGGGAGAAAGAACCACGCACTATGAAACCATTTTCAGAGGTCTCTAGAAATGAAGCATCCTACATTCTGCAAAAGGAAAGGGCCTCTCGCCCAACCAGGCAGTGGGTTCCAATCAAAACTGGAAGAGACTTGCGCCATATTTGGAAGAGACTAAGAAATAGGTGTCAATTTATATATATGTGCCTTCTTGCTAGAGCTAAACCAAATGTAGTCACTTCAATGGGTTATTTTTGGTGGTGTTTTCTCTTTTTTTAAGGCTTTTACAGCACATAATCCGAGAATAGAGCCTTCCTTACTCCCAAATTACTCCCACGCAACCACCCACATAAGCCATGTGTTCAGAAAAGCACTAAATGATTTGGCAATTTAACCCATTCATATGAAAACCCTGATCAATACTTCCTCCTTTTCCTTCCTGACCCTGATCTTTTCCTAGCAAGTCCATTTTTTATTACAGTATTGAGACAAACACTGTAATGAAAGGGGGTAATAAGGGTTACAGCAGAAAGAGAAGTCCCTTTCTGCATTCGGTCCTATGAACAGAAGGAGCCTTGCCAAGAAAGCTTTTAGGAGATCACCAGCTGGCTTTGCAGGGAGGTGTCCCCCAAACACCATATAGAAAAAGGGAGCAATGCTTGGCATTACCTTGAGCCTCTGGAACTGCTGCTGTCCCTGTACGGGCACGGCCGGCGGGGTGGGGTGAGCGTGGCTCTGCACCACCTGGCTCCCATGGGGCTGCACTGGCGCAGTGTGGTGGTGGCCGCTGTGGACAGCCGCGATGGCTGGCCCATGGCTGCCCGAGCTCTGGGGCACGGCTGACACCTGGCAAGGCAAAGAGGACATCACGTATATGGCTGCAGCTTCACAGCTGCCTCTGCTGGCTGCACGGGACACAGCAAGATCTTCCCGGACCAGGAGACACAAGTGAAACATTAAGGAAGCAGAACACGGTCAGTTTGAACTTAAACCACAGCATGAATGCTGAGACTTACTCAAAAAATATGTTTTGTTTTCTTTAACAATGGCCTAGAGAGATCTAAAACCAAAAGAAGACAACTCTCATCCTACACTCCAAACAGAGGAGAGTCCTCTCTGCAAACACATTACAAATGCAGGTTCTCGCCAGCCTGTAGAGTCACTGCTCGTCTAGTCACTAACACTAACGTAAAGACCTGCAAAAAGAGCATAAAATGGGATTTTCAGTTTGATAAAGGTTCTCTATCTTCTCTAAAAATTAAACCACTTAGCATCACAAGCAATAACTGGAATGAACGACTCTTAAAGAGCTTCCACTCTCTTGAAGTCAAACTGAAGCTCTCTGGCCCCAGCAGACTCAGGGGAAAACTCAGCTTGCAATCTCACTTAGAAAATCAGGGAAAGGAAGAGAAGGCATGCAACTTTTCAGGCCTCCTTCATATATTAAACCAGAAAAGTTTCAGTCTGGAAAAATCCATTAAAAGAGCCTGTAATTTTTTTAAAAAATTACTTTTTATTTCACACAAACTTAGTTTTCCATTCAAGCCTCTTTTAGATGGGATATACTTTTTTAATCCTTCTCGTGAACAAGAAACGATTTGCTTGCTGGTCCATTCAAGTTCTTTTTAGGAAGGACCGCCAGCATAAACACACCCTCTTCCAGTCCCTGCCTGCAGGCTCTTCAGCTCTGCGGCTGCTACTATCAGCATGAACATCCCTTCTGCAGAAATAAGGAAGAAGCTGCATGTAAAATTAGGCACCAGACAGGGAGGGCAGCTCACCAGCAGCACAAGCGTGGAAGATGCAACATGACAAAAACATGGCAAAGACAAATAACACAGGAACTGCTTTCCTTGGGACGTATCTTCAGTGCACTCTTAAAGTACATTTTTTTCTCTCCCCAGCTGACAGCTCCTTGCAAAGGAAGCAAGAGAGGGAAGAGTACCACCTGATGACTCTGGGGTAATGTTTTCTGAAACATTTCAATTTTACTGAAAGTCTCCAGTCCAAATGTGGGTCCAATCCAGTCTGTTAAGCTTAAGATCACCCAAGATACCATATGCCAGTGACAGAGCAACCATAAGAATAAACTCTTTACTGGTGGAAAAAAAAAGAAAAATGGAGAAAGAGCCCTGCACACACTTGCCTCTAGGAGACCAAGATCTGAGAGAATCATTAAAAGAATCATGTTCAAAAAAGCACACCACATGTGGTTCAGGTGGCTCTGAACGTGAATGAAGCCAACAGTCCTAAAGTAAGTGCTTAAAATGAGATGTACGCTAAGCACATTGTCCAATCTTGGTTTCTCTTTAGGAAACCCTGGTTACTAAAATAAAAGCTTGTCTCAAATACAGAATTCTGTGGTGAAATGACACAGTGCTGGCCGGTCACGCAGCAGGACTGCAGCCAAGATGTGGCTAAGGCACAAGGGCACGCACCTGGTAGCTGGGAGTTACGGAGTACTGGATGCCCGTGGCAGACTGCATGGTCTCCGAAACCGCCTCATATACTGGAGGTGCTGGGGCAAGCACACGGTGCTGGTGTTGAAAAGCTTCAGTGCTGCTGGTGATACGCCTCTGCTGCGACGCATACACGGGTGACTCCTGCTCATCCAATCGCCGCTTCATGCTGAACTCATGCTCGGGAAGCACTACAAAACCTGTTAAAAACAGACCAATTAACAAATGCAATTGATTCATCGCTCCCTGCCAGGGCTGTGGACGCGAAGTTCACCAAGAGCAGGTAGGGCAAGTTTCTGGATATTCATTTAGGTTACTGATATCTTGAGATAGGAGAGTGGAATTAAGATTCAGCTTTCTACATGAAACATACAGCTGTGTTTTATCACAAATAATAGAGCCTTATTGTTAGAAATAAAGTACTCTGCTTAAAAGTTAATTATTTTTTCAGTCTCACTTCAAGGATGTTGCTAGCATGGGCACCATAAGCACATGCAACCGCTGAGCCCTGCAAAGGTGACTGAACGCAGTATTTGAACACAACAGACTAGGTTAAGTTGTGTTACCTACACACAGCCTGGACAAAGTTGCCTACATTTAAAGCAGAACCTCCTGGAGAGTCTGGGCAGGATGACAGCCAGCTCTGAGAGATGCTTTAAAAATGTAGGAGGAAGAGGAAGGAGGAGGCAAAAAGCAGGATGCGTAGTCAGCTTTTGAAATCACAAAGCCCCATAGTAAAGCGTTCACCATTTAATACACATAAGACTGGTGTAACCTCACGGAAACCCACAGACTCACTACACCGGGAGTATTTTGGATACCATATGCCACACAGCCGTAGTCCTCCCAGCATCCTGGCCCGCTCACCAGCACCAAGCTGAAGAGTGCACAGGAGAGCAGAGCTCACAGGCTCCATGGCATCCTGCGTGCCTGCCAGGGCTGCTGGCGAGCACTGATCAGCAGCTGTCCCACTTATGCTCCAGTACTTTGTCTTCTCCAACACGCAGGCATGTTCCTGCCCTACTCCAAGTTGTCTTTATGCAACTTAATTTCACTTCAAATCTGACAGGTGGTTTTGACACTGTCCCACTCCTAAAAGCACCATGACTTCTTTGCTCTGATTGAACTACTCACCTACTCTTTTCTGCAAGCAAATTCCAGTGCTGTTTTTTTATGCATCAACAGTTATTGCCATCCTTGAGATCTTATCTGCTTTTCATGAGAGCATTAGGTGCTCAAAAGCACCAATTTAAGGTGTTTGATGGACAGGGAACAGAGCAAAACGCACCCTCTTCAGCCTCTAATTCACCAGGACCTCTCCAAAGCAAGTCCTTTTCGGTTCCAGTGCAGTTAAACATCGCTAACGTGAACATACAGATAAACAAGAGAGAATGAAGGTCCCCCAGAATAATGGTACAATAGCCAACTGAGCCAATTCTCATCCACCAAGTCAGGACAGCTCTTCACAGACTAAATCCATCATTAACGAAATAACCCAAAGATCATCAGCGTGTATGAAATATGTAAACGGGAACCGGCAGGACAGAGGTTCAGAATAGATCAAGGTGGGCTTGAAAACACAGGCTTTGTGCAACGAAACATTTTTCACCTCTGCGTACGTCTCTACTAGTCTCTACTTTCACTTGGAAAGGGTTGGACAAGAGGGAAGATGACTTCATTTCTTTTTGGAGTTGCTTTTCAATTTTAAGCTCTCCGAACAGAGTCCTGTACCAGGTCCCCAAAGCACTGGCACGTAGAAGACAGCTGGCAGAGGCAGAGGAGGACTCCTCACCCCAAGGAAAGGAGAACGCTCTCTAACTGAATCTTATTTACAAGTTACCAAGCCAAAGTAGGTCTGACTTACAGCATTCTATGATTCTATGATTCTATGCACTCCGAAAGCAGAGGAGCACACTCCAGGAGCTCATTTTGCTAATGGTGCCTGCATTGGTTGTCTTTTCATTCAGCTGGTCTCTGCTGACAAATAAAGAGCTTGACAGGTTAACCTGGAGCTGCTCCCCTCCAGCACAGCCCACATTCAGCTTTGGAAAAACATAGAGTTTTATGCTAATAGGGCTGGGACTAAACTGAGCAATGCCGGCAAATCTGGCCACGCACCATCATCCCGCAAGCAGAGCTAGCCAGGATTTTGCATGACAATGGCTGACTGCATGAGTAAAGTCTGGGCAAAGCTTTGGTGGCATCTACTTATAACCCGTTCACCAACTTGGACACCCTTCTGCTCTAAACACTGGTCCCCCAGCCAGTCCTTCCACTTTCTTTTGATGTCCCAGGCTGGTTTGCCCCTTACCCTCTCAATGGTGCAACCGCTTTCCTTCCCTACAGGAGCAAGCAAGAGCTGCTGCTTTGCAGTCACCTACACGCAGTATCCCCAAAGCAGGAACATTCTTGAAAAAAAAAAATCATGTGTGATTTACTATAAAGAATAAACAAGTTAACTGATTCCAGCAGGCTTAACACCTGTCTGCAATAAGGGGTGTGAGCGTATATATATCTGTCTATGTATACATGGTGTATATGTGGTGTGGTGCCTATTAAGTGTCCCAGCCTTGTGTCTTACTTCCCAAAACAACACTCCACACTTGTTGCTTTGGATGGACTAATCAACCTTTAACGCAGAGGCTGTTTGAGGACAGAAGATGGCTGGAAGACTCGTGTGCCCTTATGAGGATTAAAATGCCACCTTAGGCTGACTGAGAAGCCTTTTCCCCACGGAGCCACTGAACAGCTCAGCCCTGTGAGGCTGTGGAAATGGTGGCAGCACTGAGGATACATTACCACGTACACACCAGCAGCATGAACATCAGTTTTTGAAGCTCCTAATTCTCACAGACCAAGTGAGCAATCTTCCAGAAACTCAGCTTGTTGTACAGTCAACATTAAGCTTCTGTTTAGTGAAAATTAAAGCTCCTGTAGGTTTTTCTTCCCTATGAATTCCCCTCACCTCCGCTAACAGAGCCTGAACTCTGCTTCTATCCAAGCACTGTACCTGCTTGAACTTTAAAATTTCATATCATAGTCAATATACATATAGTAGATATTATAGGCAACAGTCAATAGCATTAGTCAATATTCCTAGGTAACACCTTGCTAAACTCCTTCTTAGGGTCTGCACCCTCTGTGTAAGAGCAGCTCGCAGCAGATGACCACTTAACAAAGATTACCAATTCTCAGGCTTTTTTAATCCTAGTAGAGAGATGACTTCAATACTCTGCTGTACCTAGACAAAAAACTAGTGACCTTAACTCTGCATCCACCACCAGCAAAACTCTGCAGAGAGGGGGAAAGCTCTGAGAGACGAGCAAACCAGCACCAGAGCAGAAACTTGTCTGCATCCTGCGGAAGAAAACACGATAGTGAATGCTCCAAAGGTCTGTTCATTTCCTCACTGAGGTCCTGCTGATCTTGCTATGGCGTCTCCCAGGGATCCTCTCCATTCAAAAGCTGGAGAGATCTGCTGTCCGGCAAGTCTTATGCCTCCTACCTCCCGCCAGACGGCCGATATGGAAGACAGACTCATATCAGCCAGCCACCCTCCACCGAGGGTACAAACAGTACAACGCTTATTTTATGTTGTCTTTTGGCTTTTGCCCAGACTTTATGGCCTTTTGACTCTAAGATCTAGAAAGCCCCAATTCAAATTGTATCATCTGTAATCTTAATTTGGGGGTGGGGAAGAAAAAAGCTCAAAAAATACAGCAAGGACTGCACAAGACTTTCCTTGGTTAAAAGCGTTAACCCAAGGCACACAGGAGAGATCAGTAATAACTGAACAGACTGAGTCCACGGAAAACTGCACCCCCTTTCCCCAGCACCATTTCTACCCAAACTATCTTTTAACTTCAGCCAGAGTACACCACATTCTGCCTACAGGAGGATGAAAAATACACACTCTTTATTTATTCTTCCAAGGTTTTTAGTGTTCCCCCTCACAAGGAAAGGACACCACATAGGAACACACCTCTGATCTTCCCACGCGTGCTACCTCCCAGCTCACCAGCTGTGCTCAGTGCTACAGGTAGTATGCATCAGGCAGACAAACCACAAACGCATACAGGATCCTTGGCTGGTAAAACAAGAAAAAAATTTTAAAAAGGTATGCTGCACCTCAGTAATGCCACGAGGATTATGAAATTCTCTTCCCGCCAATCTTGTCAGAGGATTTCCCCATCTATCTGCCTGGTGTAAGCCAGTGGGACCAATAAACGTAAGTGGAGCGCATCCTTTCCCCTCTGGTACCGCAGAGAGGAGAGGAGCAGCAGCGCTGACACAGAAAGAGAAGGAACAAAGCAGGGACAAGTCTGGATTCAGCTGATGGAGCAGGGCATGGCTCCCCTCCCGCCAGCTCACCCCCTCACGGGAGAAAGAGAGCCCGGGGACTCTCCTCATCCCTCGCAAAACTGCCTCTCTTGTGGCAGCTTTCTACCAAATAAGATGGCAAAAATCTGCATTTTTTTAATTTCAGGTTTTCCAATCAGATAAGCAGGGTCTCTGGCAGTAGAGATCAGCTGTTAAATGGGTGTCAGAATCAAAAGCAAAAAGAAAAAGGCAGATAAAGATTAGGAAGAAGGCAAATCGGGAAGGTCTTTTGCCTGGGCACCTGTTGGGACCACAATATGCCTGTGGATAAACACCATCTTCAGGAACAAGCTGTGAAAACACCGGTCAAAATCATTTTGGTCCATGCAGAGCGAGGACCCTTCTGAAAAAGGGCAGGGAAATCCCATAGCTGCAGACAATGTGTTTAACGCACGCGGGGGCTTTTTAAAAGGTTTCCTTTTGAGGGAGAAAGGACTCAACACTTGGGAGCAGCAAGTATAAGTCTCCGCTACAGCTCCAGGCACTGGAGCCATCACGGATATCCTGCAGGACAAGCCTCCCATAGGATTTTGATGCTGTGTATCACGGTGCCTGCTAGAAAGCAGACAGCTTTGGTTCTGGCAGCGCTGCTGGCTGTGCACTAACCCAGCCACACGCCTTCCAGAACATCACCCAGCTTGTTCAGCACTCGCTGGTATATTTTTTGCACAGTGCCACACAGCCCAGATCCCTCGCCTGTAACACAGGAATAAGCCCCCAGCCCCGCTGCAGAGCGCACATCTGTGACTGGAGAGCCATTCCAAAACGAAATGAGAAGTATCCAAAAGAAAACGATGCTGGGAAAGCATCACACAAAACTCTCAGCGCAGTTAGGAGAGTTTTCTGCAAGATGACACGGTGACAGCCTGCGGATTACAGGCCAGCAGCCACCACAAGGCAGACGGGGCAGGAGGAAACCTGACTTGTGTTCGTCCAGAGGGGTCACAAGTTGGTAGGAGACTGATCCATGTTTGCTAAAGCAGCACATGGTCTGGGCATTCAACTCCACTGCAAAGAGACACTCCAAACCGAACTTTACACTTAATACAGAAGTTAGCATCATTTTGCCCAGTTTCCCTGAGTATCCTTTCTCTGTGCGTGGAGAGAACTACCAGAATACTTTTTTTTTTTAATAACAAAAAAAAAAAAAAAAAAAGAGATGAGACCCCACAGGAGCTGAAAAAAAGCAGCATGTCTCCAAAAGCACACCCCTCGCCTACCAGGCTGAAATGACAGCTATTACGGGATTCTCTTTTCTGTTCCAGCTTTAACAGCCATAAAAGCTTTCCAACACTGGAGAAGACCAGAACAGCAATCTGGACAGAAAACGATTCATAAATCCTGGAAACGTAAATGATCTGCCTGCCAATTCCAAGGCAATGATCCCGGCTCCAAGACCCACACGTGCCAGGAGCCTGCGCGGAGGGCTCCCCCTGGCAATCCAGACTGGGGAAGGCGGGGGGGTGGGAGTGGAGAGCATCCCCCTTCCCCACCCTGCTTCCAAAAGCAGTCTAAATCACACAGAGTTTCCCCAAACTTTAGCAACTTACTGCCATTTTATTAGGCAAACTACCACTTTGAAGCTTTTCAAACCAGTTCATGCCAAGACTGTGTGTTTTAACCAGACGGGTGGGTGGGAGGGAGGAGGACAAGACACTTTGGGGTGAGAAAGCGTGTATTCCTTTTGCAAAGAGCACACCGGCCTGAAAAACCGCTAACTTCACCCGGGAAGGGAAGGAAAGACCCTATAACGTGGTATTTCCTTCCCTGGAGATCCACCACGGGCTGACACTAGGCTGCCAAGGCACTGTGATGCAATGAAGGAATTTTACAGGTGCTTTAACATCACTATCTTAACATAAGGTGCCATTTTATTATATAGTATTAATGGCACAATATTTTAGAACAACGTATACCTCTTTGAAACTGTATTTAAAAATAATTTTACATGCTAGCATGGGTAGACTGAAGTGCAGATAGAGCTGTACCAAAATAAGTTGGGCATTTCCCACTTGTTTACTGACCCCAAGCCTTTTAGCACAGCCGACAAAAATAAAAGCAACAAGTTAGAAAAGCATCATGCGGGGTCAGGTCACCCTTAAGCGCATGAACTATGTTTTCATTCCTCCAAGCTTAAAAACCCACGCAGAGCTCGAGGCGCCGAGATGGCTATTTTAAATAATTTCTTTTTTTCTTTTGAGTTTTGTAGCATTTTAGTGGTGCGAATCAACGCCTTTCTCCTCGGACGCACCCTTACCCACCAGTGCACGGCCAGGAAATCAAAAAAAGGCACAAATACGAGTACACGCCGGGCAGGCTCCTATTTTTAAAGCTCTCGGGACCCTTCCTGCAAACCCGGGAAAAACCCGAGCTTAGTTTCCATGGATGTAGAGCAGTCTGAAGAATGACAAACCGGAGCTGGAATATCAAGCGCAAAGTCTCCGACAGGGTTTCCAGCCAGGGAGAGGAGAGGAAGAGTCAAAAAGGACTACTAAAAAGGGTTCAAAAAACTTAATGCGGATCCCGTATATATTTCTATATATATTGCTCCGGCCGGTCCTTACGGCTTGCTGCGGATTTAGGATGAAAGACTGCAATGTTGAGGGGGTGTCTGAAGAGCGACGGGGTGGGGTGGGGGGCGGTCCGGCGGCGGAGCGGGACCCCAAAAACCCTTTTCACCGCAACTTCTCCGGCAAGTTGGGGGCTGAAGGGGCGGGGGGAGGCGGGACCCATCGCGCGCTGCGACCGGTACCGGGAGGGCAGGAGGAGGAGGCGACGGAGGGGGGGAGGGGGGCGGCTCCCGCCGCAGCACCGGGGCGGGAGGAGGAGGAGGAGGAGGAGGGAGGAAGGGGGGGTGGAGGGGGAGGGAGGCGCCCGCCTCGCAGCGCGCCCAGCGGCCGCCGCCACGCTCCGCCCGCCGCTCCCCGCCATGCCGGGGCCGGGACAACCCCCCCCGCCCCCCTGCCTTCCCGCCCGCCCCCCTCACGGCGGGGCGGGGCACGCGGCGCGGACACCGGGAGCTCCCCCCCTTCCCGCCGCCGACCGCCGCCCCCCCACCCCCCGTCGGCCCCCCTGCCCCTCCCCCTCCGCCGCCGCACCGGCGCCAGGCCCCGCCCCCCACGGATCGCACCGGGCCTGTCCCCCCGTCGCCCCTTCCCTTACCTCAAAGCGGGGCCCTGTCTGCGGCCGAGTCTCCCTCACCGTGAGGGGGCGGCGAGGCCCTCCCGGGCGGGTGGTTCGCTGAGGTAAATAAGGGTGGGGGGAGGTGCCCCGCGCCCCTCCTCCCGGGGGGGGACGGGGGGGGGGGGGCGGCGGCGGAGGCAGGGGCCCGGTCGGGGGGTGGTGGTGGAGATGGAGGGAGTGGGGGGGTAAAATGGAGTAACCGTCGCTCGGCCGCCGCGGCGGAGCGCTGCCCGCTTCTCTGTTCCCCGGGAAATCCCTCCCCCTCCCCGCGCAGGGTGGTGGTGGTGGTTGCAGGGGGGGGGGTGGGAAGCGCTCATTGGGCGAACAGCACGCCCATCAGCCCGGCGGACAATCGGCGCCTCGGTCCCGCCCATCTTGCCCGTTCCTATTGGCTGCCGAGGCCAGGAAGGGGATGTGGAGAGGGAAAAAGGGGGGGGGAAGAGGGGGGAGCGACCGCCGAAGAAAAATGTCCGTATAAGCAACGCGCCCCGCCTCTCGTCCCGCCTCCTCCGCCACCCGATTGGCGGAGGACGAAAAGCTCCAGCCAACCAGCCGGGAGGAGGGGGGAGAAGCTCCGCCTAAGTCCCCGCCTCCCAACGGCTAGGCCACGCCCCCTCTCTGGGGAGGCCTTTTGTGGAATGTTTACATCGGCCGTCTCCCGCCCGCACGCTCTCTCACGGTTCCCCCCCACCGCGCCTCCCGTCGCCGACTCCCCCCGCCTTCTCCGGCGGCGGGGAGTGGGGGAGAGTCGGCGGTGGGAGACAGCGGGGAGGGCGGGGGGGAAACGGCGCTGCCTTTTGTCCCCGACCCCTTCACTTCCGGGATGGCAGCGCCCCACGTGGGGCGGGTCGGTTACACGTGCGGGGGGGGGGGGGAAGACACACACGCACGCACGCACTGGGGGGGGGGGGGCTACCTCCGTGCCAGCCACGCCTCCCTGGCGCCCCATTGGCCAATAGGAGCGTGGGGGCGTGGCCGCTCACACACTCACCCTCCCCGCGCTCCCTCGCGCGCTTCCCGCCTTCCCCCTCAGCGCGGTGGCGGCGGGGCCTCCCCTCCCCTCCCCGGTGTGTGGTGAAAGTGAGCGGAAAAGCAGCTGTTACCTACCCTCAATACGCAGGCGAGGAACCCTGAATGGAGGGGGAACTCCCCCCTCAGGGGGACGGATTGGCACCCGCCCTAGTTATCGTCACGGACGAGCCGCCCACCGGGGGCGGGGGGGCGGTGGCGGCTGAGGGAAAGACCTCACCGTGGAAGGCGGGAGGGAGCTGATCCAGCCCCTGCCGGGGTGGGTGAGCGCTGCGCAGTCCCCTTTGCCGTTGCTAAATCACCAGCTTGAGGTAGTGGGGTTTTAAATTATTATTTTTTAGTTATTATGAAATATTTTTTTTTCTAGAAAGTTTTGGAGGGAGTTGCTGGCTTCCCCTCGGCTGCGGGCCCCCTGCCTGCCTTGAGACCAAGACTAGAAGAACCAGGCCTGGCCTCAGATGACCTGTCATCAGACCTGCTGGCCGTCCAGAGCACATGGAGGAGGGGGAAAAACAAAAACGCACATGCTCTAAGCTTCTATTGAAATATGTATTTCAAGCATCTTTACTCAAGCAAAGTCTGAAACTCTTGTGGTTTTTTCCTTTCTAGCTGCTTTTCCCCTTCTCAGCTCTGCTGAGAGTCCAGGACACGCAGCCACAGCAGGGATCTCTCTCGCCTCTTTGGCTGGGAGCTGCAGCTCAGTTTGGCTGCTAAAAGGTCTCTGGCCAGGGGTGTTTGAACCTGCACAGGCTGCAGTGCCCTTGGGGATTGTGCCCAAGCCCAGGATGCTGGTGGCAAGGAAGCAGGAGGGCTGAGAAATGAAGTGCTCCGGAGCCAGGCTGTTGTCGCAGGGCAAATTACAAGCACTAAAGCAGCCATAATTAGTGAGGCAGTGTGCATGCAGCCAGGGAACCCAGAAAGCCACATGAGACAGGTGGGCACAGGGATGGCATTGTCACTTTAGGGTTTCCCTGCCATGGGAGGGCTATTTCCACAGAAATCTGTATTTCTGCTGCCAAGCAGGACCTGTGGGCATGGGAAGGAGGAGTGAGTGCAACAGAACCTCGTGTTGTGCAAAAGGCCCGCAGGGGTTTGTGTGTCTGTGAGCTTTTGGGTTGTTTTCCCATGGAAAACACTTAACAACCCTTTCCTCCACCTCTGATACAGATGGGATCTTCATCCCTCCTCAGAGGACACTTGGCACCACCTGCAGCTTTTGGCTCCAGACCCGACACCCTTCTGAAAGTCCCACTGAGCCAGGGAGAGCCACTACTGACAGTGCAGGCTTGAAAAGAAACCACAAACACCCCCTTTCTGCATGTGTGTCAACAAGAAAGCCCAGCTGGGGTGAAGAACATATTAACAGTGAGGATGGAGGGCGCCGGGATCCTTCCTCCCGAGGATGAGGAGCTCTCTCGGATGCTGGAGCCACCCTCCAATGGGTGCAGGGAAGAGAACTCGAGGCCAGCCTGAGCCGGAGGAACCACTCTGCAGGTTGGACTGCGTGGGCTGATGCTGCTCAAGGAGCACAGCGGGGCAGAAAATGGGACCTAGAAGAACGGGACACTCCGGCTGAGACAAAACTGCTCCACAAGCAGGACAGTCGCAGCTCCAGGGATGTTCAAAACAGCCAACTCTCGCAGAGCCACGGGTGCTGGGGTACACAGCCCTTGGAGACAGATGCCCTGCTGCCTCCTGTTCTTTTCCAGCCATCCAGCCCCCGCGGTTGGGCACAACCGAACCTGTCCATGCCTGGAGTGCAGGGGAAAGCATCCCCCTCTGCCATTCCCAGGAAGGCGCTGGCCTCCTTGGCTTTTTCAGACTCCAGCTGAGCAAACACAGGTGTTGCTCTTCCCACTCACTAGCATTTCCTCTCCCCCAAGAACCTTGCTGGCAGTGGCTGCTCTGCTCTGAGGCGCATGCTCTCCCACTGCCTTTAGGGTTTGATTTGCACCAAGCCGCCTCTTTTTTCCCTAGCTGCGAAGCCTCAGGCTGCTCCGAGACTGGCATTGTTTGCACCTGAAGGCACTGGATAGGGCTGTCAGCCCGGGAGCTCACCAGCAGCCCAGCCCTGCCCAGGTATTTTTGTGCCCCAGATGCTTGCTCAGAGCAGGTCTAGGCAGCACGGGAGCCATCCCATCCCCCGCCAAATCCAGCAGCAAAATGTCTTTTCCCAACTTTGCCACCATCCATTGTTTTATAGCATTTATTGCAGAATGCTCCCAAACATGGGAAGACAGCGGATGCTCCCCCAACCACAGCTGTAGGTGCCAAGGAAATACTGCCAGAACTGCCCAACAATTCCATTCCTTTAATCTCTGCTACCATCCCTTGAGCATTACATGTAGCAGCAATAGGACCAAGAGTGTCTTCTTCAAGTTAGCAGCCGCCCCATCCTTTTGCTGTTGGCAGCATTTGCCTTGGAGACGAACCCTCCCAACCGCCCTGAGACCACCGTGAGGCAGATCCCCCATCCAGGACACAGCACTGTCCCCCCAGCTGGGACTTGGGAGGCTCCTTGCAGGCAGCGGTTTGGTTTCCTGGCCTTGGTGGACAATAGAAGCCCAGGCACTTTCTAAATAATTATTAATAAAAAACAGATAGGAGGAAGGGGACAGCTGGAAAAAGGGACTATGCAAAAAAAGAGCAGGCTCTGAAGAGCCCGTCACTGGGAGCAGGACAGGAGATTGATGCTCTGGGGCTCAGCCAGGCCCTGGGAAAAGAGGCAGGAGCTCAGAAAGGGCGTGGCTTGTGTCCCCCTGCCCCAAGCTGACAGGGCTGCACATCTCGCTGCCCTCCCTCCTGCCATTATCCTGCCCACCCAGGAAAGCTGCCTGCAGCCCCGTTATCTCTCGCAGGGCCTCACCCAGGAGCCGATGGCTCTGGGGTCACCTAGACAGTCACTCAGCTCTAGGACGGCTCTTATGTGCATGTCCTACCCGCAAAGTGCTGGGGGGGGGAGGGGGGGCTGCAGCAGGTCCCTGTGTCCCCAGGGATAGACAAAGCCCTAAACTCCCTCCCTCTCCTATCCTGACCTGACCAACTCCACCACAAGAGCTAGGAGGGACTGGTCACTGGAAGTAGCATATTTATATATCGTTACAAATAAGAACAAAACAAACCCCAAAAAGTTAACAACAACAGAAATGTTTCTCTGAATGAGAGCAAAATAGGAACATTTACAAATACTTCTGGCTCTGACTTAGATCAAGTTAATGATAAATACCAAAAAAAAGAAAAAACAAAACCACCAACTAAATAAAAATACCCAGCCCCCCTCAAGATTATAAAAAAATAAGAATATACACATTCAAAGAGCTTATTACAGTATAAAGTTACTGAGGCCCAGGCGCTGACAGTCCCCACTCCCCAGGCAGCACAGAGGGGCAAGGGAACAGGGCCACTGTCCCTAGCAGGCACTGCTGCCCCAGAGGTCGGCTCACCGCCTCCCCAGGGTTTTGGCTTTTTTTTTTTTTTTTTTTTTATTGTTTTGCTCAGCACTTTTCCAGCCTGTGACTCACCACAGGGCTGGGCTGGCAGGTTCCCACTGCCAGCTTGGGAAAACCGGGCAACCCAGAGAGCAGGTCGGTCCCCATCTGTCCCCATCGTCTCGTACCTAGTGACTCCTGTGGCTGCACCACGAGGGGCAGGGGACATTGGTGAGCTCCTCGACTCAAACCAAAATTCTCCAGCTCCTCCTGTGGCAGCACAGCTGCCCTCTCCCAGCAGGAGAGGAGGATGGGGAAGATGAGACATCCCCGTGCCTCCCACAGGATGGGTACCAGGTCCCAACACTGCCCATGAGGAGCAGGAAAGGGAAAAAGGTGAGGGGGGGAAAAGACAAGACAGAGCCAGGACCAAACTCACCACTCCAGGGATCACAGCGGTGAGACAACAGGAGAGCACGGACCCCCAGGAGCTGCTAAAAGGGGGGGCTTGTATATACGTATCTATATAATAGGCGGGGTTGGGGAGAGCGAGGATATATACACACATACATACAGACACACAGACTTAGTGGCAGGTAAGACTGAAGTAGACACCTCTTCCTAAGCCCCAGGGCAGGACTGGAAACACATTTTCTAAAGCTTTGCAAAGCCCTTTCTCTAGATACATTTTAGGTGGTCCCAACAAAAAATAAAAAAAAATAAAAAAAAAAACCAAACAAAACAAAACAAACTCTTAGAGAAGAAAAAACACTTCCCCAGCCAACCAAAGACTCTTCCCGCGCCATCCTCCACCCCCCGGCGAGCGGCGGCCACTGGTAGGTTTGGATAAGGCACAGTTTGTTAGCAGTGCTGATAGTCGAGGAGAGGTGGTCGCCTCCGCGTTCTGGCACCGTCGCTCCACTGAGTCCCTGCAGGCTCCAGCAGCCCCAGGAGGATGGAAAAGGCTAGGGTGGTGGTGGGGGGGTGGTTCCATAGGGAGATGGTGGGTCTCAGTGTCCCAGTGGGCTTTTCTCCTGGCCGGTGTGGCTGTGGTTGGCAAGGAGCAGACCCTCACGCTGGGCGTGCTCGAGGACGGCAGTGTAACAGAAGTAATACTGCTCGGGGGTCTGGATGCTGAAGGCGCGTTGCGTCCGCATGCGCAGCACCGTCTGGTAGATGTTCAGCGTCCCCACGTCCTGCAGCTGGGACAAGCAGATGTCCAGCGCGCAGAAGGTACCTGGGGACAATGATGAGACGGACGTTGTCAGCCACCGAAGAGCCACCACTGTGAGAAATGGGGCAGTGGTGGCCCTCAGCCCCCCACCAACCTCCTGCATGGGACCACCAGGAGTGGTGGTAGTCCTCCACCCAGTGGTGGTCCTCACCCCTCACCTCCCAAGGACCATCGGGAGAAGCAGGTCCTGGGGACACGCATCCCCAGTCAACTGGCTTCCAAATGCATCGTGGGTCCCCAAGACGGAAATGCCACAGGGACAGGCTGGACATGCCCCACCGCCACCAAGACCTCCACCCCCTGCAGTGGCATTACCCCCTCACCTGTCCTGCCAATGCCAGCACTGCAATGCACCACGATTGGGGGCCCCCCGGGGTGACCCTTGAAGCGAGGTCCCAGGGCGCTGACTGCCACCCTCTGCTGCTGCTTCACAGCCCCCAAAAAGTCAATGAGAGTGGCTGCAGAGGAGGGGACGCCGTAATCCGGCCAGCTCAGGTACTGGAAGTGGGACACCAGCCGCCGCTCCCTGGTCTGGGGGAAAGCAGGGGGTTAGACCCTCTCCCCTTCCATGCCCCTGGCCACGGAGGACCCCCAGTGCCCCCCCAATGCTGTCCCCCACCAGGCAGCTGTGGACACACACCTCCGAGCTGTGGATCTCCAGGATGGTTTTCTTGTAATGGTTGAGGTTCTCCACACCCAGGTTGGTGATGGTCAGGGCCCCGAAGCACACCTGGAAATCCTTCTCCAGAGGCCAGTACTGGCCGCACTTTCTCCTGCCTCCCTCTTCCAGCCTGGGAGCAGGAGAAGGAGAAGCTGGTGATGTCCCCCTCACCCTGCTAGGGACATGCCCCAAGCCCCCCCAGCCTCATCCCTTTGGTCCATCCCTGATGCAGTGTCCCCACCCTGCTGGCACCACAGCTGCAGAGTCACAGCAAAGCACCCAGCGCTGCTCATCCAACAGCAAAAACACCCATTTTTCAAAAAAACACCAAAAACTCCAGGGCTGTGCCCTCCCCCAGGGCACTCACCGGGTCGTCATCACAATCACCAGGACGTTTTGCTCCCACACCATGCGCCAAAAGTCACCGTAGGTGTTTTCCAGAGGCCCTGTGGGGGACACCCCCCAAAACCTGATGGGTTTGGGCAATCCTCTTCGGCCAGCAGCCTCTGCCAGCCCTCCCTACCCCAGGGGACCAACCCTCGTGTGGTGCCACCAGCCCTGCCTGGAGCTACCACCAGTTTGGCCCTCCCAGCACTGAATGAATCCCTGCAGCTCAGCACCAAGCCCCGCCGCCTCCCCTCCCCTCCCCCTCCCCGCTTGGTGCTGCAGATGCTTGTGGGGAGAAGCCAGGGGCTGGCTCAGGGGCAGGAGGAGGGGGCTGCCATCGTTGTAAGGGGATGGAACTCTTGCCTTCTTCCAGGAGAAGCTCTACTGCCTGCTGGCTGGGGACTGAGAGGGGAGTAAATACACCCAGAGAGGAGGGGGACTTGCCAGGCACCGCCCTCCTCCCAGACTATTGCACTCCACAGCCAGGGGCTGATGCTGGGCAGGGAGGTGAAGCCCACACCTGCATCAGGAGCAAAATAACCCTGTTGGTGGCTCCCACAGGGGTTCAGGGCCGTACCCTGAGTCCCAATGTAAGCGTTCCTCTGCTTGTAGCCATCCATGAAGCTCGCGTTGATGTAGTCATTCAGCTGAGGGGAGAAAAGCACACGCAGCATGAACCCTCCAGAGCCCCATGGCCAGGATGGCTGCAAGTGGCTCCAGGCAGGACCCAAGTTTCCATCCCAGGCTGGCTCACCTCTGGGCGGCTGTATGGCTTCGCCAGCTTGACGCGGGTTTGGTCCAGGCAGGGCACATCCCCGTACCGGTTCTTCTCCTGGTTGTAGGGTGCCCTGGGAGGCAGGGGAGAAGGAAGCAGGGTTTGAGAGCAGCCCTGAGAACAACTTTGGGATGTTGGTGGAGGAGAAGCTCAACATGAGCAGGCAATGAGCGCTCACAGTCCAGAAAGCCCCCCGCATCCTGGGCTGCATCCCCAGTAGCATGGCCAGCAGGGTGAGAGGAGGGATTGGATGGTCACATCCAGAGGCTTGATGTCCAGATGGAGAGGGGTGACAAGTACTGTCCCTCATGGATCTGTACGGGGACTGATGCTGTTCAAGATCTTCATCAATGACTTAGACAGTGGGATCAAGTGCATCCTCAGCATGTTTGCGGATGACACCAAGCTGAGTGGTGCAGTTGACATGCCAGAGGGACCTGGACAAGCTAGAGAGATGGGCCTGTGCAAACCCCATGAAGTTCAACAAGGCCAAGTGCAAGGTCCTGCACTTGGGTCGGGACAATCCTCATTATCAACATAGGCTGGGGGATGACGTGATAGAGAGCAGCCCTATGGAAAAGGACTTGGGGGTCCTGGTGGATGAAAAGCTGGACACGAGCCAACAACGTGCTCAGAGCAGCCCAGAAGGCCAATTGCATCCTGGGCTGCATCAAAAGAAGCATGGCTAGCAGATCCAGAGAGGGGATTCTCCCCCTCTACTCTGCTCTGGTGACACCTCACCTGCAGTGCTGTGTCCAGCTCTGGAGCCCTCAGCACAAGAAGGACATGGACCTGTTGGAGCGGGCCCAGAGGAGGGCCACAAGATAATCAGAGGGCTGGAGCACCTCTCCTATGAAGACAGGCTGAGAGAGTTGGGGGTGTTCAGCCTGGAGAAGAGAAGGCTCCGGGGAGACCTTATGGTGGCCTTCCAGTACCTGAAGGGGGCCTACAGGAAAGCTGGGGAGGGGCTGTTTGCAAGGGCATGTAGCAATAGGATGAGGGGCAATGGTTTAAACTAGAGCAGGGCAGGTTTAGATTAGACATTAGGAAGAAGCTCTTTACACTGAGGGTGGTGAGACACTGGCCCAGGTTGCCCAGAGAGGTGGTGGAGGCCCCATCCGTGGAGACATTCAAGGCCAGGCTTGATGAGGCTCTGAGCAACCTGATCTAGTTGAAGATGTCCCTGCTGACTGCAGGGGGGTTGGACTAGATGGCCTTTAGAGGTCCCTTCCAACCCAACACATTCTATGATTCTGCCCCTCTGCTCCGCTCTGGGGAGACCCCCCTGCAGTGCTGCCTCCAGCGCTGGGGCCACCAACAGCAGAAGGACATGGACCTGTTGGAGCAGGGCCAGAGGAGGCCACAAAGACGCTGCGAGGAGAGGCTGAGAGAGTTGGGGGTGTTCAGCCTGGAGAAAACAAGGCTCCAGGGAGACCTTAGGGCCCCTTCCAGTATCTGAAAGGCCTACAGGAAAGCTGGGGAGGGACTTTTTACAAGGGCATGTAGTGGTAAGACGAGGGGTAATGGCTTCAAACTGGAAGACGGGAGATTTAGATTAGATATTAGGAAGAAATTTTTCACTGTGAGGGTGGTGAGCCCCTGGCCCAGGTTGCCCAGAGAAGCTGTGGCTGCCCCATCCCTGGAGGGGTTCAAGGCCAGGTTGGACGGGGCTTGGAGCAACCTGGGCTGGTGGGAGGTGTCCCTGCCCAGGGCAGGGGGGTGGGACTGGATGATCTTTGATGTCCCTTCCCACCCAAATTATTCTATGATCCTGTGTGTTCCAGGCAGGAAGGAAAAGCCAGCACTCCTCCTGTAGCCTGGGCTCTGCTGCCATCACCTGGCCAAAGCCTGGGGAAGCGGAGTCCCGGCCAGGTCTTGGTCCCTGCCGTACCCTGCCCGGCTCCCTCCTACCCCCGGGGGCTTCAGGAGCTGCAAAGGGGGCTAGCAGCATCACCAGGCTGGGGGGGTCTCCATTGCTAACCCAAAGCACTGCAACCCAAAGAGGCGGCTGGGCTGCCACAACGCAGCAGAAGTGCGGGGGGGGGGCGGACCCAGCACTTCTTTTGGAAGTGAGAATTTTTGGAGCAAGCGAGGGGACCCCCCCGCTGGCCCCCACCTGTCTCCTTCCTCCCCAACTCACAAAGAGCAGACAAAGGTGCCGGCTGGGCTCCTGCGCCGAATATCTTCATACTCTTCATAGATGCCCCGCTTCTGCTTGCGGCTGACGTGATCCAGCAGCTCCTGGAGGGTGACGGACTTGGGCCCGGGGACATGGACGGAGCCGTTATCTTTGGGGGCCGCGAGTGGCACCAGGATGAGCTCATCCAGGGGATCGGGGTGCCCGTTCTGCTGGGGCAGGAACCGGCAGTTCCAGCTCAGAGGGTCCAGCTTGAGGGATCCCCCCAGGTACTCAGGGAGGCATTCCTGGGGCAGGTGCTCCTTCAGTTCTGACATCTTCACCATCTGCACCTGCGGGACGAAGAGGAACAGGGACAGATGGAGAAGGGGACAGGGACAAGGATGCTAACGGTCTGGCGCCACCCTGATGGAGCCTGGAGACTTCTCCCAACAGCATGGGGAGTCTTCCCCTCTCTCCCCTGCCCCAGGAGGACACCTAGGGGAACACCAGCAGTGGGGCAGGAGGTGCCCCCCCGCCCCCACCACGTACCCCACCCTGACACCCAGCTCCCAATTTACTTTTGGGAGGAGCTTGGAGCCACTTGCAAAGGGGTAAAGTCCAGCCCAGGGAGACGTCAGGCTGGAAACGGGCTCTATCAGCAGCACTGCTGATACCGAGGCAATTTTTTGGGGGGTATTTTTGGCCCTGCCAGATAGGGCCTGAGCACAGGTATTTAAGTTTCCCTTTTCTCCCATGTGCTCAGCAGACATTTCTTTTCCTTGTAATTATTTACCATCACCTCCGCTTTGCCGCTGCTGGCGGCCTCACTGCAGAGGAAGAAATTGTAGGCGATTTCCAAAGGGGTTCAAAGATATTTGTTGAAAACACCAAAACAGGGTGGCCCCTACAAAACAGGCTACTGCCCAGGGATTCGGGCTCAGCAGCTTCCAGCAGACGGGGATGAGGGGCACAGGGTGCTGACACCACTCTGATCCAAAGGGAAAACAGCCTCAGCCCTCCCCCTCGACAGGTCCCACGCCGGGGGGGGGGACAGGACACCCCCACACTCACCCGCTCTCGCAGCTTCTCCTTCAGCAGCAGGCTGATAATGGAGTAGGGCACACGAAACCACATGGGTGCTCCCACGATGAAAACCTTCTTCAGCCGAGCTGGGAAGGCACCCTGCAGGCAGCAGGGGGGGGTCAGATCCACACTCTGCTGGGGTTGGGGGGTGGGGGGGGACACGTCCCAGCAGAGGTGACGACCAGCAAAGGGACCCCGAGGTGGCAACGCCACATCTGAAGTGTGCTCCGCATGCAGACACCCTTATTTTATGCTCCGATAGGGAAACAAATTACTTCCTTGGAATTAGGTAGGCAGAGGGTTTGGCTCTGCAGGGGAGAGAAGTGAAGCCTGTGAGCAAGGATTTGTGTGGAGAACACACCCTGGTCAATATTTACTATTTTTTTTTTCTTTTTCTTTTTTGCAGAAAAGGGAGGAGGCACGAAAATGCCAGCACAATTAAAAAATAATTTGCATCTGTTTTCCCAAAAGCCCTGCCAGCAGCTGAGAGAGGAATCTGGCGCGGGGACAGCTGATCCCCTCCCACCCATGGGACAACAGCCGGGTCCAGCCTGGCAGGCTCCCAGCACCTTCCTGAGGTCCTGGAGCCGGTCCACCTCGGCCAAGACATGGTCAGTATGGTCTGGCGCAAGATTTTACTCAGTGAGCGAGTGGCCTGTGTGACATCCCCAGCCAGCAGGTCACCCCCAGCCAGCAGGTCACCCCCAGCCGTCACCTTCAGCAGGTTGAGGATCTTCTTGCTGAGGTCCAGCTCGAAGTTGGTGTACTGCGAGCCTGCCATGTCGTAGATGAACACCAGCCCGTTCCTCTGGGTTTCAAAGCTGAGAGAGGGGAAAAAGAGCAAGGACAACCCTGGCAACGTCCACCTGGCTCGGCTCCTGCCCCATGCTAACCTCATCTTCAGCTTGCTGACCCCCCAAAATCCCCTTCTGAGCTTCCAGAAGGACTCACACACCCCAAAGCTCACGTCTGCATTTCCCAGCTGCTCCACCACCTCTTCCTACAACCCTTCTTTAAGCCTGGCCCATCTCTTAAGCCTGTCTCAGCTGCACCGCCTGTGATGGATAAGTTCAGAAACGGAAAGAGCCCAGCAGGGTGAATGGGATGTCTGGGCTTTATATTTTTGGCAGGGCACATGTTACGCCTTGCTGGTGGTGGGGGCTGCCTTCTCCTCGGCCAAAGCCTGCAGTAATTGGGGGGGTCTTTGCTAAACTGAAACTTGGACGTGGGCAGGGAAAGGCTGCAAAGGGCCTAGTTCGGGGCTTGGGGGATTTGTTTCCCTTGCTGCACGCTTCCACGGGAACAACTGGCTTGAGTTCAAACTGGGGGGAGAAAGGGAATTTCAAGCAACAGGGAGCTGTGACACCCTTCTTCCCTCTAATGAGAGATGGGACATCTGGTGACGTGCAGACTCAGCCACAATTTCCCCTTCACAGGGGAGATGGCACATCTTTTCCCCGCAAAGCCTTTCGGAGGGATTTCACGAACACCTCAGGAGGCAGCAACATCTCCCCTCATCCCTGGGAGGGAAGGGGCTCCCAGGGGACCCACCACCCCAAGACAGGGTCCCCCGACTCACCTCTCCACTGCTCGGTCTAGCAGGTAGAAGAGCGCCTGGAGCACCACGTGCTGCACGCTCTTGCTGGGGTGATGCAGTTTGGCTGTGAAAAGGGCGATGGAGGCTCCCGAGGGGTCCCGCACGCTCTGGCGAGGAAACAAGGTCAGGCTCCCGTGTCACCTGAGTACGCCCACGTGGAGCAGGTAATTTGGGGTGGGGGGACGGGACACCTCCACGTACCAGAATGGTGAACTTGCCACTAAGCAGCTCCGAGCGCAGCGGCTCCTCGTGCGGCTTCAGCTTCACTATGCCCTCCTTCAGCCGTGTCTCCTGCGGGCAGGGAGCCAGCGTGACAGCAGGCACGGCCACTCCAGCCCTCCACCAACCACCACGTCCCCCATGGGGCACACCAGCCCTCCCACGGAAGCCCCTGTGAGGAAACTTCTGCTCCATGGCTCTATTTTCGGGCAGGGGATTGCAACCAGCTGCAGCACCATAGCTCCCAGAATGGGGAAAACCGTGATGGGAAAGGCATGTGTATATATCTATTATCTCTCTCCTTTACATAGGAGCGGATGCCCTGTGAGCGCGCATGCTGGGCTCGGTGTTGGGGAAGAGATTGGGGTCAGTGAGATCTCCATGGTGACTCGCCTTGGCTGAACAAGGATTTTTCCATCTGGATAAAACCCATAAGGGAGGGTGGGGAAAAGAAAAAAAGCAAGGGGACGGTCTTCCTTGGGACCAGAGATTGCTGGCAGAGCAGGGAGCCCTCTGTCAGGGGCGGGGAAACCCGGCCCTGCTTACTTACCCGGTAGGAGTGAAAGAGCTCGATGGCCCGCAGGACGTCAAACTTGCGGGCCATGAGGAACTTGACGGCCACGTTCCAGGAGAGCGGGGACACATTGTACTGGCCCGTCCACTTATTGATCTCTTCCAGGAACTGCTTGGTCGCCTGTGGGAGAGACATGAGGGGCGCGCAGTGAGATGGGAGGAGGAGGAGGAGCAGCAGCACCGAGGAGCAGCAGCACCAAGGAGCATCCCTGGTCACCACAGGAGCTACATGGTCCTCGGGGTGAGGGCAGGGGCCGACCACAGCTTGGCAAACGCAGCAGCTCCTTGGGGAGAAGCAGGGAACTCTACAGGAACAAATGGTAGGAGTATTGGCAGAGAAAAATTGGCTGTAGACTTTTAGAAGGGAGACAGGGAGTAAAAGGAGGATTTTACATGTGGCAAACACCTGTTCAGACACAGCAGCCTGGGTGCAGCAGCCTCCCGGCAGCAAACCCAGCCGTATGAACACGGGTAATGAGCAGGACCGGCATCGAGGGCTGACACTCCGATGCGCTACAGGACATGGACCAGCTCCCCCAGTAAGGCCAGTTTCACACGGCCACAGAAGACCAGACGAGAAGGGTTTAGCCCCGAGTGGGTCTCAGGACAATCCTGCTGCTCCCCACCATCCCATAACACGCCAGGGCAATACCACGCGAGCATGCATCCCACACTGCACACACCCAAAACTGTGAGAAACTGAGAACGAAACTTCTCCAACGCTAGCGCTGACGGAGCAGAGTCGCAAGACCCAACCTGTAACCTCCCAGCAGGCTTAAAATCCTGAAGGTGCACGAGAAAAAAAACCAACCCCAAAACGTGTCACTTTTTACAACCTGGGGGCAGCGCAGGACTTCTGAATGCTGTGCTAATGGAAGCAGCTTTGCTTTCTACTGCGTATTGGCCGCCCCCCCGCCCCACCCCCATAGAGGTGCCCCAGGGGGGACAGGGCAGCACAGAACAGCCTTCCACCAGGTACCGCTCAAAGGATGCGGGCAGGATGCAGGTCGTCCCTGAAACAGCCCAGACAACACCCCAAAACAGAGGAGTTTCCACTTCAAAAGAGTGGAGGATGGCGATGACAGAGCGAGGAGGAGGGACAGTGAGGGCCAAAGGCTGGCTCCTGGAGCACGGGCAGGCGGCGGTGTTGGATGTCAGGCAGCAGCACAGAGTTACAGGGAGCTATTCAGCCAGAAAAAGCTCGTTGGCGTTAATGACTTCCGACGGGAGGAAGCGAAAGGCTGGGATTTATCTGCAGTGGCGAGCCCCTCGTGTGAGATGAGCCGAAGGAGCCCTGCTCACCCAAGGGGTCTCTGCAGCCCACCTGGCACCCCAACAAGCATTTTTGGAAGGGACACCAGCTTGCCCAGCTGCTGGCAGCCACCAGGGGCCAGCCCGGATCCCCAGCACGTCGCAGCCAGGAACTCCCTAACTGGGTACCAGAGCCCCGCAGAGCAGCCAGGAGAGCACCAGCTGGGAGGGAACACTTGTAATTGGGCTGGATCCACCGCCAGCAGAACCGGGAGGGATCTGAAAGCAGATTTCGATAGCTCAGCTCCGAGCCCTTGCAAAAATCCCCTTTAAGCATCACGAGCCCTCCCAGCACAGCGGTGTGCCACGGTCAACCACAAACCAGATTGGTCCCCCCATGTCCCCAGTTGCTGGGGGCAAGGGGCTGGAAGAGAGGAGCAAAGCAGGCAGCAAAGGAGATGGGGCGTTACGCCCCCCCACCTCGTGTTCCCATCTCCCAGCCAGCAGCCAGTGGGAGCTTTTCCTGGGAGCACTACTTACGGGACGCCTTTATCCCCACTGCTTCATCTCTGAGAGCCTCCATTTTGCCAAAACAAAAGCAACTCTTTCCCAGCCCAAATTTCTAACGATTTCTCCTCTGTTGAAGGGGGGCAGGAAAATAAACGGGTCAATAGAGAAACCATCTTAAGCCTTAAGACAACACACATATCCACACATACGTATACAGAAATATATCCCAGCCATAAGCTAAGGTGGGGAGCCTCACCAGGGGTACCCCCGCTTTGCCAGGGACTCCCCTGGGGCCCCCAGCAGCCCAGACACTCGAGCTGGAGATGCGAATCCAAAACACCAGCAGAGCTGCTCCTTCCCCAGCACCCGCAGGGTGGCACGGGGATGGGGACAAGCACCAGGCACACTCCTCACTGCTCTCGGGCAGAGACCGGATCCCACACCATGACTTGGGACGGGAAGGACACCCTGAGGTGATGGGAAGGGGCACGGTGGCGGCAGGGAGAGGATGTAATGTGTGGTTCAAGTCTCCTTTCTCAAGATCTAACCCACCACGCTTCATACAATCCATTTCCAGCCCCCAGCAAGAGGGATGCTGTGTTGGTTGGTTTTTTTTCCCCCACGAGAACAAAAAACATCATTTCTGGCCCCAAACCCATAGGGATTTGTCCAGGTGTTGAGCCAAGCACAGGAGGGATCGCTCCACATGCTGGAAACAAAGCCCATGGGCCCAAAACCATGGCAAAGGGCCTCATTTCTGCAAAAAAACCCGACGGCGCTGTGAGCAAAATGGTCTGCAGCCGGGCGTTGGGAACAATGCCGGTCTTTGGAGCACTGGTGTCATCGAGGTCCTCACTTCGCCGCGCCAGGGCAGGGTGGTGACAAAGCCACCACTGCCGGAACACAGGGGCTCTTCAAGCCCTCCTCCCCTGGAGCAAACCCACCCTCCTTCTTCAGCCCGGGGCGGGCGGGCAATGTCCTGTGAAAATTGCAGCTGGGCTGAAAAATCCTGAGGAAAATCAGTTTTGTTCCTCTGGGACAGTTTGGGAAGGGAACAGCAGAGATCCCAAGGAGCAGGAGACTGGCAGGGAGAGGGGTGAAGCCCGGGGCCGGGCTCCCCCATCCCATGGCAAGCGGGGATCAGGCAGAGGAGTAGCTCCTCCCGCTTGGTGTCAGTGACAGGGGACACCAGAGCAAGCGGAGGAAACCCTGACGGTGCCAAGAAGGGCTAAGAGGTGGCGGGAAGGGGACCTGGAAGAGGATGTCCCAGCCCCAACCACCACTTACTTACCCATGAGGAGAGAGAAACTTTTCCACTATTTTGGTTCTTCCAAGCCCCCACGTGCAGCCTTCCCCCCACCCCAGTCTGACGATCCAAACCTGAAACCTGCAGCTGTTATTGCAAATATCCCTTCATCTTCTCCAGCCAATATTCCCCCACAAACCAAAACACCTTGGATCCCTCTCCGGGATGCTGCCTCTCACTGCAAATCAAGCCTCCCCTGCTGGAGCAGAGTCTTCTAAAACCCCCTTTGCTGGAAGCTTTGCCCCTTCTGTGACACAAATACCAGGACAGAGAGCAGGAACACCCCCACTCCTTCCGATTTTTATGACCCTGGAGACAGCAGTATCACTCCTGGGAGCGGCACTGATAAGAGGGAGGTGTGGTGGAGGAGAAAGCCCAGGAGCGCCGCGTTTCCCCGGTGCGGGACAGACTCCTCCACTCGCTGACGTCCCTGTACCAACCCTCCTCAACCTCCTGGGAGAAATCAAGGATGTTTTAAAAAAAAAAAAAAAAAAAACAAACCAAAAAAAAACTAAAAACCAACCCAAACAAATAGAAAACGGACTCTCTGGTCCTTTTTGCCTTGTAGCCCCCACCCCAAGGCCAGCATGGTGGCCAATGTGACGCCGTGCCCTTGGCCAGCCCGAGCGTCGCCATGGGGAGCTTCGAGGCAGCCTCCGGCACCAAGGCTCCACATCCCCAGCTGGATGCAGGCCGGGGGCGGGGGGGATGGGACGAGGATGAAGGAGGGGACAAGGAGCGCTGGCTGGTTTATCAGCCCCCCGCTCCCTGAGCCCAGCAATATCCTCCCGCAGTGACGCAAGGGCCGGCGGAGGAAGCCGGGACGTCACGGGAGGGCTGGGGCGTGGGAAGCGCGTGCACACGCATCCCCAAGCCAGCCTGCCCATGGCGGGGTGGGGGGCGCTGCCAGGAGAGGCCGTGGGGACACACACATCGGTCTGGGGGTACACGACCCCAATGCCGCGCTTTGGCACCCCCGCTCGCCCCAGCGCCCACCCGCACGGGTCCTGCAAAGGCCTTTGGGATTAGCGCCGTGTGGGTGGGGGGTGCGCAGATAGTGGGGAGGGGGGGTGCCCAGCTTGGGTGTGAGGGCTTTCAGGATGGAGCTTTCCTTGGGGGAGAACTGCTCCGCCGGGAAAAAACAGTGCTACAAACGGGGGTGGCCAAAAAATGGGGTGACGGTGGGGACAACACACACAGCACAGGGAGGGGAGACAGACTGCGAGTGGGGGGGGACATGACACAGTGTGGGTGGAGGGGGAGCAAAGCAAAGATGGGGCGGGGGGACGACACACGCAGCGCAAGGTGGAGGGGGATGCAGAGCCAGGTAGGGGGGATGGGGACGACACAGAGCTGGGGTTGGGGGGAACGATGACAACAGAGCAAATGGGGGAGGAAGGGGAGATGGCAGCAGAGCAAAGGGAGGGGGGGGAGACAGAGCAAAGGGGGGGGGGGGGAGACAGAGCAAAGGGGGGGGGGGGGAGACAGAGCAAAGGGGGGGGGGGGGAGACAGAGCAAAGGGGGGGGGGGGAGACAGAGCAAAGGGGGGGGGGGGGAGACAGAGCAAAGGGGGGGGGGGGAGACAGAGCAAAGGGGGGGGGGGAGACAGAGCAAAGGGGGGGGGGGAGACAGAGCAAAGGGGGGGGGGGAGACAGAGCAAAGGGGGGGGGGGAGACAGAGCAAAGGGGGGGGGAGACAGAGCAAAGGGGGGGGGAGACAGAGCAAAGGGGGGGGGAGACAGAGCAAAGGGGGGGGGAGACAGAGCAAAGGGGGGGGGAGACAGAGCAAAGGGGGGGGGAGACAGAGCAAAGGGGGGGGGAGACAGAGCAAAGGGGGGGGGGGAGACAGAGCAAAGGGGGGGGGAGACAGAGCAAAGGGGGGGGGGGAGACAGAGCAAAGGGGGGGGGGGAGACAGAGCAAAGGGGGGGGGGGAGACAGAGCAAAGGGGGGGGGGGAGACAGAGCAAAGGGGGGGGGGGAGACAGAGCAAAGGGGGGGGGGGAGACAGAGCAAAGGGGGGGGGGGAGACAGAGCAAAGGGGGGGGGGGAGACAGAGCAAAGGGGGGGGGGGAGACAGAGCAAAGGGGGGGGGGGAGACAGAGCAAGGGGGGGGGAGACAGAGCAAAGGGGGGGGGGAGACAGAGCAAAGGGGGGGGGGAGACAGAGCAAAGGGGGGGGGGAGACAGAGCAAAGGGGGGGGGGGAGACAGAGCAAAGGGGGGGGGGGAGACAGAGCAAAGGGGGGGGGGGAGACAGAGCAAAGGGGGGGGGGAGACAGAGCAAAGGGGGGGGGGAGACAGAGCAAAGGGGGGGGGGAGACAGAGCAAAGGGGGGGGGGAGACAGAGCAAGGGGGGGGGGAGACAGAGCAAAGGGGGGGGGGAGACAGAGCAAAGGAGGGGGGGAGACAGAGCAAAGGGGGGGGGGAGACAGAGCAAAGGGGGGGGGGGAGACAGAGCAAAGGGGGGGGGAGACAGAGCAAAGGGGGGGGGGAGACAGAGCAAAGGGGGGGGGGAGACAGAGCAAAGGGGGGGGGAGACAGAGCAAAGGGGGGGGGGAGACAGAGCAAAGGGGGGGGGAGACAGAGCAAAGGGGGGGGGAGACAGAGCAAAGGGGGGGGGGAGACAGAGCAAAGGGGGGGGGGAGACAGAGCAAAGGGGGGGGGGGGAGACAGAGCAAAGGGGGGGGGGGAGACAGAGCAAAGGGGGGGGGAGACAGAGCAAAGGGGGGGGGAGACAGAGCAAAGGGGGGGGGAGACAGAGCAAAGGGGGGGGGGAGACAGAGCAAAAGGGGGGGGAGAGAGCAAAGGGGGCGCCCTGCCCAGCCCATCCAGGCCCGGGGAAGCGGAGCCCGGCGGGGACCTACCTGCTCCTCCTCGGCGCTGAGCTCCGCGGCCATGCTGCGCGGCCCCGCTGCCCCCGGCGGGCCGGGCCGGGCCGTACCGGGCCGGGCCGGGCCGGGCCGGGCCGGCCTAGGCGGCGGGCGCCCCGCCGGAGCCCATCCCCGGGGAGCGGCGGCCGTGCGAGCACCGGCCCCTCCCGCCCGCCGTTGGCTCGGCGAGGGCGGCTCCGCCAAAAGTGCCGAAAAATTTAAAATAAATAAAAAACGTTCAAAAAATATATATATATATTTATGTATTGCGGCTCCCCGGTAAGTTTCGGGGGCGGCGGGGAAGCGGCGCGCGGCGGGGCCGGGCCGGGCTGAGCTCCCCGCCCCGCTCCGCTCTGCCCCGGCGGGGGCGGCGGCAGGAAGCGGCCGCAGCCCCCTCCCCTGCCGGGGGGAGGCAGGAAGCCCTTCCCCGGCGGGGGAGGGGGCGGTGGGACGGAACAGGGATGGAGGAAGCGGAGGAGCCTTTTTCCCCGCCTCGGGGGGTTGTGGCGCGTCCCCCGGCATCATCCTTCCCCCGCCCCGCTCCGGTAGCATCGCTAAAATGGTGGCGGCGGCTCTGCCCGACGAAGAGGGAAGGCAGGAGGGGACGAAGGGGCAGCGCTGGAAAAGGGGCGGCTAAAGACCCCCGCCAGGGCTCTGCCTTCCAGCCTGGGACTCCTTCGCACCCAAAGCCAAAGGCACAGTGTGTTCCTGCGAGCTCACCACCGAGGAAACATCCCCAGAATCCCAACTCAGCCCTTTTAAAAATTATTATTATTATTATTATTATAATTATTATAGATGTGTGTTGTACCCCCGAACTCTGCAAGCAGCGACCCCAGGATGGGAGCAATCAGCCTGCGGGTCCCTCCTCTCCCAACACCCCTCACAGCAGCAGCATCCTCCCTTCCCGGTATTCCAGCCTGTGCTTCCCAGCCTTTCCCCGCGGGCAGCAGCGACAGGCCCACGGCTTCCCGCTGCCCCAACGGGAACCCGGAGTTTCCAGTGTTTCTTTTCTTTTTTCCCTTTCTCCGCCCGCCATCCCCAAATCGCATTCTCTGGCCTGGTGGACAGCCCCCAGGGATGCTCCTCCAGAGCAGGGAACCTCAGGGAGCCACCCCACCGAAAAGCCAAGGCCCGGGACAGGACGGGGGGACATTTTGTCAGGCTGTGGAGGACAGCGTTGGCACAGCGCCCATAGCCAGAGCCTTTGCACCTAACTGGGAGAAAATGGAAGATAAGGCAGAGGGAAGGGGCCGAGCCCCAAGCTGGATGGCCATCCGCCCATCCTCTGAGCTGGATGGCCGGCTGTCCATCCTCCAGAACCCCAGGCCACCTCGGCAGATCAGGCTGCCCACTCAGCTCTCCCACCCCAGCCTAAATTTCAGCTTCCCAGGAGGGTGAGCCCTCCTCGGTCAAAGCTGCCACCAGTTCCAGTTGGGAGCAGGGCATGGAACAGCTGGGAACAGGATCACACCCAGCAAATAAAATAGTCACGGCAACAAACTGCGCCGGCCCCGGCAACTTCCGTTTAACACCCTCTCTCCAAACACAGCCTTGGGTTTCCAATAGGAATTGGAACGCAAATATTTATTTCTCCAGCCCCAGCTAATGCTTTTAAAAGGGAAACTATGCGGCATCATCTGGAGCCGGCGGGAAATGACAGTTGCTTCCCTCCTGCTCTCCTCCATCGACAGCAGCAAGCAGTGGAAGGCTACAGGCCCTCTTTGGCTGTGTTTTCTCCCCCTTCCTGCAGCTGGAAGACCTTGGGAGGATGCTGTAGGGCAGCAGTAACCTGAGCTGCGGCTTTCTCTGCCCTAAGGGATGCAAAAATTGTCCATCCAGCTGCCCACCTCCAGGTTGAATTGCCTGATGGAAGGAAAACTACACTGACAGGAGGCTGGATGTGGTCTCCCAGCCGGGGCTCTCCCTGCTGTCCTTTGCCAGCCGGTGAGGTCGAAGCACGTGGGGAATCCGCAGCTGGAGCGGCCCAGAGCCTTCAAGGGATGGGGCAGGACGAGGCAGTCCAGGTTTTTGTCCTCTTTCCCCAGGCAGGCTGCTTCCCATGATAAAAAAATAACAAAAATAATAATAAAATAAAAGTCTGCAGCAGGGTCGGGGTGCTGCTTCCTCCATTCTTGTGGAGGGGGAGCCAGGGGCTGCCCCCTCCCACAGCCAGCTCCGGCTGCAGTTCGGCCAGTTCCTGCTGCCCGCTGGCATAATCAATAGCGGCTGCAGAGTCAGATGATGACAGGCTGCCCACACGCTTGGCACAGAAACAAGTGTTTTTTCTGGGAAAAACGGGGGGGTGTGAGGGCGGGATACAAGTACCCCTGCTATCTGCAGGCAGCCACCCCTGCTCTCCGTATCTCCTCCTGGATACGGGCCCTCCTCCAGGGGGCATTTCCATAGACTGCTATTTCAACCCCCCGCCCCCCCCGGCTCTGTGGCAAGAGCGGCCCCGCTCTGGCCTTTTAATTTCCCTCTGGAAAAGGACCTGGGGATGGTGTACGATCCTTTCACCCCCACTAAATCCGGGGAAAGGCAGCAGCCGGTGCTCAAAAAGCGGGTTTGGGCTAGGAGGGACTGAAGCACTTCAGTGCACAGAGGAGAGCGTTTCCTCCGCTCCAGTTAATGCTGCAACTGATTTTTTTAATCCCTATTCAGGAGGCATAGCCCACTTCCACCCTTAGGCAGCAGGAAGACATTCGAGCATTTGTCTTTCTGAGAAATCTTTTATTTGGCACAATCAACGTGATCATTTTTTCAGAGAGAAATCGTTCCTTCCACCCCCTACTGAGAAAAGCCTCGAGTACGGGCAAAGGAAATTTAGGGTTTTGTTTTTCTTTTCCCCTCAATAACACGTGCGTGTGGAAAGCCTGGCCTATTGATTTACAGCAGCCCTGCTGCAAACATTTATTTTTCTTGTTACTAGAAGTGGACTGACCACAAAACTTTCATTGAGAAGGTCTCAGTAAGCAGCTGGATCGAAGGCTGCAATACGCTGGTTTCCGTGGCTGCCGTCGGGGCTGGGGTTACCAGCAGCAGCTGCACCTTGGAGGTCTGAGCACTGTTCCTAACACTGAAGCTTTGCCAGAGGCTTTAACAGAAGCAGGGTCAGGAGCTGAACCGGGAACCCTGCAGCGTGGGGACAGATCATTTAATTTCCCAACACATGGGCCGCCTTAGTAAAGAACCAGACAATACTGTTAAGGCCTCACAGAAGTCCTGGGAAAAATATAAAAAAATAAAAATAATAATAAAAAAAAATCCAGCGGCACTTGGAGGAAGACATTCCACTTCCATGCCCTTTAAACAAAACCATCCTATCATTACCTTTGCCCCACGCTCCGGGAGCGTGAGTGACAGTGAGAAGCGGGGAACCTTTTGCTTTCTCCTTACCCAACCGGTCTGTCCCAGCAGCCTAATTCTCCATCTGGCTCCCTGCTTCCTCCTGGCCCTCCAGAGAGCTTGCTGGCAGAGGGGTAGACAAGTGTTCCAGCTCGTAATGTCCGCTCCTCGCAGCCACCGCGCTGCTCGGCTGACCTGTTTCAGCTGCCAGCTTTTTATTCTTCTTGCTCTCAATGATCTGCCGGAGCTGACGCCCAGCATAGTCGGGTTTGGCAGTGAGCGCGGTGGCGGGCACGGTGAGCCCCAGGATTTCAGGTACCATGTACGGCCGGAGCCAGCCCACCAGCGGGGTGCTGCCAGGGGTGTAGTGGGTTTGCTTGTGATAGAAGAGAAGTCCATCGACCTGGAAAAAGGAGAGAGAGACAGAGAGTGGATGAAAGGCCAGAGCTGGAGCAATCGCAGGTGGGTGACAGAGCGCCAGACGGCACCGCTCTCCATTTCCAGGCCAAAACTACCAGCTGGATCATTTTTCCTCAAGCAGTGCAATAAATGGCAGAAGGGAAAGAAGAAACCTGCAGAGCTCCTGTCCTGAAAGATCAGTGCAAGCCCAGCGACTGCCGGATGGCTTTAAATCAGTGAAGACAAACAATTTCAGCTTGATGTCGGCACCGACCAGCACTTTTCCTCTGGTTGCTATGATCCCATTCTGCAGAAAAGCCATCGGGTTTCTGAATAAGGCAGTGCACAGAAAGGCCACTTTACTGGATTAAGGTTATTTTAAATAATACATTTAGGGAGTAATTAGTCAGAGCGCGTGATGCCAAGGAGCCCTGATTCGTAACGCTGCTCCAGCTTTTTCAGCTGGCTTATGCAAAATAAATTCTTAATGTTTCCCACGAGAGAACTTCTCCAGCAATCAATGACAGTTAAGGGCACTCAGGACTTTGAAGGTTTAGGCCCTAACTCTTGTGCTGCTATTTCCACACTCGGCAATACTGCAGCTGGCTGACGTTTTCCCCGCTTCCCCACCACGCTAAGGGATTTTCCCCACCCCCCCAACCCCCTCTTCCCACGCTTCACAGGGGCGTGCTCTGCAAGGTTAGATCCTGCTGCCAGCCTGACTAACGCTGGAGGTGGTGCCCCTCTTCGCTTAGCCTCCAAAGCTCTTAAAAGGCCATCTGCCTATGAGTAAGAGGGGCTGAGTGGGCAGAAATTATGAGAGCCCACCTTGGGCTGAATTGAATTGGCTCCCAGGCCCCTCCCTGAGCCTACAGCCCCCACAATATATAGGGCAGAGCAGCACCTATATGGGCAGTGAGCTGAGGCATGGGTGAACCAAGCAGATCAAGGTGATTTTTTTAATGGTTTTAAACTGAAAGAAAGGAGATTTAGATGAGGTATTAGAAAGAAATTCTTGGCTGTGAGGGCGGTGAGCCCCTGGCCCACGTTGCCCAGAGCAGCTGTGGCTGCCCCATCCCTGGAGGGATTCAAGGCCAGGTTGGACGGGGCTTGAAGGAACCTGGTCTGGTGGGAGGTGTCCCTGCCTAGGGCAGGGGGGGTGGAACTAGATGATCTTTAAGGTCCCTTCCAACCCAAACTGCTCTGTGAGTCTGATTTCTGCTACGTGCTGAACTGCAAGGCAGATGGAGCAAAGAGCAGCATCCGTCCATCTCTGCTCCATGGATGCTAACGTCCAGCAGAACACAGAGAGCTTCTTACACTACTCCGTCCATAATTTTCAGTCGCTGTTAAGATCTTGCAAAATAATCCCAGAAAAAAGGGGGATTCCTGTGCTAGGAAAACATGAAACCAGAACAGCAAACATGACGACGAGCTTGTGTAACCCTCTGGATATAAAGTACAAAGCTTCTCCCTCCCCCTGCCTCCAAGGAAGACTTGGGAAGAGCCAGATTCTGTGGCACCTCAGCACTGCGCTGCACATCCAGCCCATTCCTGTGGGTGCGCAGCACTTGGTAAGCAACGTGGATTCCCCGGCACCCACAGGAATGTTTTGGTAAAGATCAGAGCCTGGAAAGGCTTCTGCCTTCCAGACAGCTCCAAAGATCTTCCCCAAGCTGGAGAATTCAAAGCAGTTCAGCCTGGTGGAGACTTAGGTCATGTTTTTCCTTCCCCTGATTTCTCTTAAGTTACTGCAACTCCCGTTTTCCTTCCAGTTCATTTAATTTGCTGGCCAGATCCCTACCCTGAGTCACCGCACCGACACCAGCCACATCAGAATAAGGGCTAATACTGTCCCTAAAGGACCGAACCTGAAGAGAAACTGGCTTAGCAAGATTTCACGGCCATGCTTTTCAGATTTTAGGTGCTTAACAGCATGCCCGTTCCTTTTCACTAGGGTTTCTCAGAGGCTTTGGCTCCCCCTGCCTTTGTGGAAACCTGAATGTTTTTTACTTGGATCTGCGAGTAGGACAGTAGCTCTTAAGATCCGCTCCAAAAACACTTCAGTGCCAGTCAGCTGATCCAAAGTCCACTGAATTCAGTGGAAAAAAAATTTCCACTGAATATAACATATCAGGTCCTAACTCTAAGGTTACAGATTAACTCTGAAGAGCCAGATCTGAAAGCACTGACTCTGTCTGTTGCCATCACACGCACGGGATCCTTGTAAGGCACAAGAAGCTGGGCCCAGGCATAAGGAAACCTCTATCACACTGCACTATCTAGAGCAAGGCTGCATTTTGCCTTCTCCAAAGTTTATGTACTGCTGGTGGAAGCTATTAAGGGTTTCTTGGGCTCCCTCTTGCGGCACGTCACGAAGGGACCCAGGGCTGGAAGTGGCACCACTGTTTCTGCGGGGTTACTGGCTGCCTTTGAGCCAAATTACACCACAAGTGTGACCACTTGCTGGGGTGGCACCCTGATGTACTGACCGGAGAACCCAAGGGGCAAATCACAGCTGTATTACAAGGGAGAGTCCGATCAACCCCATCTCCCTCCCCCAGCATTTCGCAATGGTCTCCTTTGCGGGCTGAAACGTTTCTGCTCTGACCATGTTGCAGTGGGGCAACGCTCCTCAGCCATCTCTCGTGGGAGCGGATGCCTCAGGAAGGAATGCAATCAGCAAAGACGGGAATGACTGTTTCTACAGAGGCACTCAGAGCATTCATAATTGAGCAAGTCAGCTGCAGGAAACCTGGGATGTCTTCTCAACATTCCCTGATCTGCGTTCACAGCAGGGTCTGGCAAGACCACCAAGGGGCTGGGACTTCCCGACTCTCTCTAATGACTGTTCCGGCTTTGACAAGCAGAAGGCAAAGTCAGCCCTCGCAGCCAAATTAGCATCCCTTAAATTTAAACCTGCACGTATGTTAATCACTAACTGGGGCTGAGAGCGCACAAGCAGCACAGCCGAATCAACATGGCTTTTGGCTTAGCGGGACAAGCAACCTCTGTAGAGGCTGTTTCTGATCTAGGGCTGAGACTGGGCACTCCGCAGGAACTGCTGCAGCCACCAGAAGAGCTTCTGGCTCCCAGATGTTTATCACTGACCCTGTGCCGGAATGCCACCACCTCCTCCATCCTCTTCAGTGCCAAGTCAGCCAGGATCGCCACCAAAAGCAACCTGAGCTGTTTCATGAGGGCCTCCTACTCTCTGCTCACGCAGAGCTGACCTGGGCAGCACACCGAGTTGCCGGCCCTGCCCTTCTCCCACAGGTCAGCAGAGGGTTGAACAGCACGACAGCACCAACTTCTAAAGCTGATGAAGCGAACGCAGGGGTTCTGTTCAGCCGCTCTTGCTGGGGGAAAGGCCACCTTGAGCAGCAGGAGCCAGATGCAGGAAACTGCTGGTTCCGACTGAAGCAAAAAGGAGAGCTCGCACTATCCCCTCCCACAAGATCCAACATTAGTAGCAGGAGGACAGACTCCAGCACATCTCAGGCACCCATCACTAACACCTGAAACCTTCAGAAACCATCAGGAGCTTACTACCACCCTTCTCTTTCCTCCCCAAGACAGCTGTGTGCCTTCCACATAGAGAGATGAAAATAACTAGACTAAGGAAACACAGAGCCCATGACAGAGGTCAGAGACACCACTGCCCACCCTGCAGACCTCTCGAGAACCACCACCACATAAGGGAGCACACTGCAGAGATGCTCATGCTTGTACAGGCGCTAACCCACCTGGGGCAGCCTGCAGTATCAGCGCTGGCCCTAAAAAGGTCAGCCATCCATCACACTGCCATGTGAATGTGAGCTATGCTGCTTCTGGAGGCAGTCTGGGTGCCCGCCTCAACACCCTCCTCCCCAGGGCTCCTTCAGATGAGAGTCAACAGCAGCAGAAAACGCATCCCAAGCACAGGGAATGCTAAGGTTTAACTCTTGCTAATTAGTTTGGCTGGACGCAGCCTGTACCTGTTGACAGGGTAACAGATCAGCCACGTGCGTAAAAGGCATCCATGCCCCATGCAGAGAAATAACAGCACAGCTCAGTAAGCTTCCTGCGGGCCTCAGGAGGGCACAGTTCCCAAGTGAAGGGGATGCACCTCTCTCCAAGCAGCGGCAGATGCAACAGCAGCGCTGTCTCTAAGGCTGAGGTCCAGGCCCCTGCCTGCATGTTCTCACCTCAAAAGGGAAGTCCATAGCCAGCACCTTACACAGGCTGTCCGAGGTGCAGGGGAAGTTCTGCAGGCCCACAAATCTGAACTGAAAAAGTAAGAGAGGGTTAGAAGAGACAACTGCCTAAAGCAGAACAAGTCACTGAATCAAGCACTGGTGTAGAGGCAACTAGGAAGGAAGGGTTTCCCCCAGTGCAAGATCCAGCATAGGAGGGGCAGGGTGAGGGACAGGCATCAGACGAAGTAACCAGAGGGAAGATCTCAAGCAGGCACCACATCATTAAACTGCTGGCCTTCCTGCCACAGGCTACTGGCAGCCCAAGAGCACAAACAGGCTCAAAAGAGGATTAGACCATCTCCTGAAAGGCAGGTCCCTGGTGGCCGTTAACTCCATGGTCCAGGTACAACCACAGGCTGACAAAGTCAGAGGGAACATGACAGGTATCCTCAACTCCTTACTCTTGCCATAGCGACTGGTCTCTGTGATTGCTAGAGGTTATTGGGGCAGACAGCCCTCTGACGTGGTCCAGAAGCAAACTCCAGATCTAGAGACAAAACAACAGGACCAAGCTGTCCATCGGTGCTACTCACACCCCACTGGAAGTGCCTGCGTGAAAACCTATAAAAGTCACCCTAGCCAGCAAAGAGGGCTGGGAAAAGCCTTCAGAGATAATCCCTGCCATCTCTCCAGCAATGCTGTATAAAGCACGTACGTTGCTGCAACTTTACAAAACGCATTGCGGTAACAAAAGAAGACCAGAGGATTGCCACCACAATGCCCAGCCGGCATGGAATCTAGAGGGCCCAGAAAGGTCTATTTCAGGTATTTTATCATGCCATTTCCAAATGACACCTTCTCTGGCATTTAATGAGAGGTGGATGGCAGAGACTCAGCACACAGCTCCCACATGCTCCCAGTACCTTTTTTCCAAGCATCTAAGGCTGCAGGAAGGACTTTTCAGGACAGCTGACCCTGAGATGCTCTTTCAACCAAAATAGAAAATGATGACCTCTGGGCAGGATGTAAAGCAGACAGACATCTGCTCCAGGCTGCTGGCTCAGCCAAGCGAATCTTTCCACCCAGGAAATGAAAGCTGAAACGACCCCCCCTTCATTAGGTAGCTGTCTTCTGGATATTACTGTTGGGAGTCAGAACAGGATGTTTTTCAAATACAGATACCTTCACTGCTGGCAGAGGAGCAGTCATCTTCCTTTATGAGATGCTCTGCTTAGCTGCGTCTGAGCACAGTGAACAGGTCCCGCTTTGCAAACTGTGGTTTGGTTTGGCCAGGCCGCCAGATCTCTTATGTCTGTCCCCAAAAATCACTTTCCAAGCTGCTGTGGGTTCTAGGTCTGACCTCCATGGGTTAAGTCTTTAAAGGAAGACTTTTTATCCTTGCTTAGCAGGGACTCCAGGTCGCAATCTGGCATCCATCCCGACAACTTCAATGATAAGTTTAAGCAGGAGGGAAGGCTAAAGCTTTATGAGCCTTTCCCCTTGCCTTGTGAACTCATAATACTACACAAGAATAAATCCCATTGTAGTCACGCTGCCCCTGTAGAAACCACACTGGTTTTCCATTCTATTTCAAGGGAAAGCTAAAAATGGCATGGAAGTTAGCTGATACCCTGCAGTCTGATCTCCCTCAGCACTTTGTCTGGAAAAAAAAAAAACAAACCCCAAAAAAACACAAACCCACACTCATTTACAAGACTCAGTGGTTCTATTTACATCCTGAACATGGCATTCCATTTCATTAGAAGTGCATTTTGAAGCCTGATCTGTGAGGGGCGGGGAGGTGGGGGGGAAGGAAAAAAGCTTCCGCTTGTGAAAGAAAATGCTGAAGCCTGCCGAACAGGAGAGCTTACCCCCCAGCCGCCTTCTCTTCCAAGTACAAAAGAACTTACTGGATTAATCCTGCTTTTCTCTCCTAGCCCTTCCTCCTCTTGGATCTTTGAGAAGAGCCAGAAGAATCTGAAGTCGGTCTGTGAAAAGAAGCAGAGACTTAATGACTATCCACCACACATCACCGATCAGCACCTGCCAAGCATCTCCATTCCTCTGCACTTGCCCAGGAGATTTACAAACTCGGCTTCACCTGTGGAACAAGCCAGCACCCCAAACTCTGCTGTTTCCCCAGATATCCACAAAAGATGTACACAATTATTCCAGCAGCCCACAAGCTGTAGAGATGCCAGTGCTTAGATGAAATATCCATCCTATTGCGCAGAGGGCTACGCCCAGTGCTGGCTGCAAAGCAGCTGACAGAACAGGGAACAAAAGGGAGGGCAGGGCAGAGTGGGGGGATTCAGTACCTGGCAGTCATAAACAGGGTGTCCTCTCCAGCACATCACATCCAGGATATAGTACGTCTGCTTTACCTCGTTGTAGATGCAGTCCAAGATGGAGTACACTGCACACACACACACAGGGAGGTCCAGACATGCTCCACGGACTGCCCAACCCAACAGGCAAACACCAGATCAAATCTCTCCTGTATTAAGCCTTGCCCTGACGTAAGGCCAAGAGATGCAGAGGGATACCCTTCTGCTAACAAAAGCTGGGACCACAGAAAGCCTTTAGCTTGGAGTCCCACAAGGCTACAAAGGTACTACCAGAGGCACATCAAAGGCGTGTTTCAGAAAGAGGCATTTACTCAACAGTCACCCCGCCTCAGGACACGTAAAGCAACTGCAGGAGGTATTAAGAAAGATGGCACTATACACAGCTCTCTGTCGGAAAACAAGAGAAGATGTTGAGGTTTAAGAGTGCCAATTAACCAGGTAGCTAATTAAAATATGTTCTCATATAGTATAAAAGTATCGGAGATTATCCGCGTCTAGTTATCCCCAGGGACACACAAACATGCCTGAAGCTAATGTCCCCCCTGGCAACAGAAAAGGGCACAGAACCCAAAAGCCTCCTCACAACATTACCTTTCTCACTCGTTGAATTGTGCCGGTTCCCCCCCGGCAGCAGGGATGGGAACCTGTTGACACAGAAGCCACTCTTGGTATAAGCTGCTGTTGTGCCCTATGAGGAAATGGGATAGGAAAAAAAAATAATTCAAGCAAGACAGACAGGCCGGTCTTATGTTGGTGGGGAACCAGGTACAGGTCCTTTACCAAATGGTGAGACATCACCACTGCTGCCGCTTACCCTGGACGCCACGACCAGTGCCCTTTTCCCAACAGGACACACCACTACAACCCACTCCTGCTCCAGGTCCAAGGGGACATCGACCAGCCATTCAGACAGCATCAGCTATGGAAAAATGCAGAAAAAAAAAAAAGCAGTTAGCAACAACTCTCCCGAATTTATGGGAAACTCACAGCAAGTAGGTTTTACCTTGGCTTCTACAGGTACACTGGGTGCTTCAGAGACAACTTGCATTGCTCATCACCTTGGGTTACAGCACCAAAGGGGCTCCCTCCCTCTCTTTAACCAACTTGCATTACAGACTCTCCCTGAGTCCTTGTCTTGCGTCCCAGCTGCTGACTAAGCTTCAGACTACAGCACGGGGCTCATACTCCTCCCCTGGGCACCTCTGTACATCGGTCCTCGCTCCAGCACCTTAAATTGATTTATTTATAAACACATGGCAGAGCCTATAGATTCCTGAGTACTAGGAGTGAAGAGCCCAGACAAGTTGACCTCTTCAGAGACTGTGATCATCTGAAAGGCTGTATATCTTTTAGGACCAATACGGCAGCCAAGGCTGACAAAACACATCAGCTGAGGTTTCTTTTCCTTCCTGGTGTCTCAGACATGGGGAGAGATAAAATTCTTTAACCGACTGCTGCACAATGGAATACAAATGCTGCTAGCTGAGCTGAAATCATAGAATAGTTTGGATTGGAAGGGACCTTTAAAGGTCATCTAGCCCAAACCCCCTGCAATGAGCAGGAACATCTTCAGACCAGGTTGCTCAAAGCCCCATCCAACCTGACCTGGAACGTTTCCAGGGATGGGGCATCTACCACCTCTCTGGGCAACCTGGATATTTTCACCACCCTCATGGTAAAAAATTTATTCCTTCTATCTAGTCTAAATCTCCCCTCTTTTAGTTTAAAGCCATTACCCTTTGTGCTATTGCAACAGGCCCTGCTAAAAAGTTTGGCCCCATCTTTCCCACAGGCTCCCTTTAAGTACCGAAAAACCGCTATAAGGTCTCCCTGGAGCCTTCTTTTCTCCAGGCTGAACGCACGCAACTCTCTCAGCCTGCCCTCACAGCAGAGGGGCTCCAGCCCTCAGATCACCTCCATGGCCTCCTCTGCACCCGCTCCAACAGGTCCACGTCCTTCTGATGCTGCTGGCCCCAGAGTGGAGCAGAGGGGCAGAATTCCCCCCCCCCGGCCCCACCTTGCCCTGCTGGCCACACTGCTGGGGACGCAGCCCAGGATTTGGGGGGCTTTCTGGGCTGCAAGTACATGTTGTCAGCTCATGGCCAGCTTTTCACCCACCAGTAAGCCCAAGCCCTTCTCAGCAGGGCTGCCCTCAATCCTTTCATCCCACAGCCTGTACTGATACCAGGGGTTGCCCCAACCCAGGTGCAGGACCCTGCACTTGGCCTTGTTGAACCTTATGAGGTTCACACGGGCCCACTTTTCAAGCTTGTCCAGGTCCCTCTGGATAGCATCCCATCCCTCAGCACACCGGCAACCCACCTCTGCCTGCCCTCTGTTTGACCACAGCACATCTCATGGGCAGAACGGAGGCACGGTTCCTCACCAAGCCAGGCAGGCCACGCTATTCTCAGCCCCGAGGCAGCCATCACCATGGCCACTCACCACGCCCAGCCCAGCCTCAACCACCCCACATCACTCACCCTGCCCGGTGCTCACACCCGCACCCCATCGCGGGGAGGCAGGCAGAGGCAGGCAGCTCCTCACCTGATTGGCATAGCGCTTGGGCAGCTTCTTGCCAGCATCCACATCCATCTCCTCTTCTTCCTCATCTTTCTCCTCCTCGCCTTCGCTCTCCACCCCTGCCCAGTCGTCCTCTGCCAGCCTCCTGGCATGGTTCACGTAGTCCAGCCGCCTCCTGGGAAGGGGAGAGGAAACAGATCGGGTTATTTTCGGCGGGAGGCAAGCCACCCTCCTCCCCTCACCCCGCCTCCACAGCCCAGGCCTGGGCTGGGCCTGCCCTTCCCGGGGCGGCAGCCCCAGGGGTGTTCGTTCGTTCGCTCACTCTCTCTGGAGGCGGAGGAGGCGCTGGCGGCGCTCGGCCTGCCCCGGGCCGCCGCGGGGCTTGTACGCGGCCAAGCGGGGGTGCGGGGCCGCCGGGCTGTTGGGGGCCGCCAGGGAGACGCCGGCCAGCAGCGCCGCGCTCAGCTCCTCCATGGCAACGCCCGCCCGGCGCCATGACGCACTTCCGCCCGGCGGGAGGGGCGGTGCCGCCGGCGCGCGCACAGTCCGCAGCACCCCCTCGCGGCGCGGAGGCTCCGTGCCACCACCCCCCCACCCCCACCCCCCCGGCCGAGACTCAGTTTCCCCTCCCGCCGGGAGCGGGATGGGGTCAGTCAGGGCACGGGCGTGGGGACATTCAGGGCGGGGACGGAGGGGACACGGTGGACAGGGATGGAGGGGGTCACGGTGCGCAGGGATGGAGGGGACACCCCGGGCAGGGATGGAGGGACGATTCCCGATGAGGGAGGCGGGAGCAGCCGGTGCCGGGACCGTGTCCCCGCGGTCCGTGCCCGTGCCGTGTCCGTGTCCATGGGCGGGATCGCTGCTCCCCGCCGCCGCCCCGGGCCGGCTGCCTGCAGAGGGCAGCGTGCGCCCCGCCGCGCCGCTCCCCGCGGCTCCCCAGCTGCGAACCGGCGAGCTCGGCGCTGCCCTGCGTCACGGGAGGCTGGCGGCCACCCTCCCACCGACACCGACACCGGCGCAGCCACCAGGACCGCCACTGGGATCGCCACCAGGATCGGCACCGGCACCGGGCAGCAGCACCTACAGCGGAACCGGACGGCGGTACCGAGAGCGGCCCCGGGCCCCGATCCCGGGCGGTGGGGTGTCCCCCCCCACCCCCGGTCCCCTGCCCAACCATGCGGTGAGGGCGGCCCGCCGGGTCCGCCGACGGGCTGGAGGCTGCTATCGGTTCCCCGGTAGCGGCGGCGGGCCGGGCTCCCCCTCCCTCCGCCGCCCCCCTCCTCCTCCCTCGGTGCGGTGGGGGGGCTGCCCCCCCCCCGCCCCCCGGTACCGGCCCTGGTGCTGCCCTGCCCGCAGGGCCCGGCCCCTCCGTCCCGCGTGAGATTGGAGAATTTCAGGGGGGAAAAAAAAAAAGCCCAACAAAACAACAACGAAAACATCAAATCCCGGGAAAGTCGGGCCGGAAAGGAATTGCAAAATCCCCGGGCCGGGATCACCGGGAGGTTGGGCTGGGTTTGGGGTCGGTTCCCAGTGCTTTCCCGGAGCCCACCGACTCTCAGCCTCTGGCAGGGGTGGGGGGGGGGAGTGGGAAGATTGGAGTGTTTTATCCACAGGAGCCCCGAGAAAAGTTGCTTTGAATTTATTTCCTTGCTGGCAGCTGGATCTTTTCCTCCCAGAAAGTGAAGCTGCAGGATCAGCGTCCCAGCAAGATAAAACCTGCGTGGACATGGCAGAGCCCAGCTCTTGCTCCGGCCAGGGTTCATATCCCGTAGGAAACGGGGAAATGCCACTCGCTTGACCAGAGAATGTTGTTTTTAACCGGGGCGCTGGGATCGGGGGGATCACTTGGACACACAGCCCTTGGCCTCACCTCGTAGGGGATTTCTTCTCCAGCGTTATTTTTTTAGTTTCCTGAGAAACCAGCCAAGCCTTTTCCCACAGTGCAGGGCGGCCCTGGTGCCGAGCGAGCCTGCGGTATCGCCATCGGGTTGGTTTTTGGCTGCAGGGATTGCGTTCCGCTGTGACCCCCCCACCCCCCTGGGAGACTAGCCATGGCGTTAAAAGCCAGAGCGCTTTACAACTTCCAGAGTGAAAACAAAGAGGAGATCAGCATCCAGGAGAACGAGGAGCTCGTCATCTTCAGCGAGAACTCCCTGGATGGGTGGTTACAGGGCCAAAACAGCCGTGGGGAGACTGGCCTCTTTCCTGCCTCCTACGTTGAAATCGTCCGCGCCCGGTCGGGATCCAACTACACGGACTATTCCAGCAGCCCGGCTGGCTCCCCCGGCCATGACTCCTCCTTGTACACAACCCCCTCCAACCCTGGCATCTCCTACCAGGGCAGTTTTGAGGACGATGATGACGACGACTGGGATGACTGGGACGATGCTTGCACAGTGGTGGAGGAGCCCCGGAGTGCGCCAGGCACCAATGGGCACCCTTCGCCCAGCCTGCAGTACCCGGCAGCGTACGGCCACCACCAGCATGCCGATTACTGTCCCAAGCCGGCACTGGAGAGGCAGGACAGCATGAGCTCCTCCAAGAGGGGCAGCGTGGTGGGGAGGAACCTCAACCGCTTCTCCTGCTTTGTCCGCTCGGGGGTGGAAGCCTTCATCTTGGGTGACGTGCCCCTGATGTCCAAGGTCGCCGAGGCATACTGCATCGAGATGGGCTCCAAAGGTCCCCAGTGGAGGGCCAACCCCCACCCCTTCATCTGCTCCGTGGAGGACCCGACCAAGCAAACCAAGTTCAAGGGCATCAAGAGCTACATCTCCTACAAGCTGACCCCCAGCAACATCAACTCACCCGTCTACCGGCGGTACAAGCACTTTGACTGGCTCTACAACCGCCTCTTGCACAAGTTCACGGTCATCTCGGTGCCCCACTTGCCTGAGAAGCAGGCCACTGGGCGCTTCGAGGAGGATTTCATCGAGAAGCGCAAGCGGCGGCTGATCCTTTGGATGGACCATATGACCAGCCACCCGGTCCTCTCCCAGTACGAGGGCTTCCAGCACTTCCTCTGCTGCCGCGACGAAAAGCAGTGGAAGCTGGGCAAACGCCGGGCAGAGAAGGATGAGATGGTGGGCGCCAGCTTCCTCCTCACCATCCAGATCCCCACGGAGCACCAGGACCTGCAGGACGTGGAGGACCGCGTGGATGCCTTCAAGGCCTTCAGCAAGAAGATGGATGACAGCGTCCTGCAGTTGACCAACGTGGCCTCGGAGCTGGTACGCAAGCATGTCGGGGGCTTCCGGAAGGAATTCCAAAAGCTGGGTAATGCTTTCCAAGCCATCAGCCACTCCTTCCACATGGACCCCCCCTACAGCTCAGATGCCCTCAACAACGCCATCTCCCACACGGGCAAGACGTACGAGACCGTGGGGGAGATGTTTGCTGATCAGCCCAAGAACGACCTGTTCCTCATGCTGGACACTCTCTCTTTGTACCAAGGGCTCCTCTCCAACTTCCCAGACATCATCCACCTCCAGAAAGGTAAGGATGGCTTCTTCTCCCCTGGTGATGACCTCTCCCGTGTGATGGCCCCACGTGGGTGGGAGTAGCATGGGGTGCAATGAGGATGCATGAGGATGCAATGAAGAAATCCTGTACTGTGCAGTGATGGGGATGAGCAGGAGAATGGGGATGGGGATGAAGGTGGGGATGGGGACCATTGCCTGTGGCTCCCAGGGAGGCAGCATGGTTCCCTCTGGTACGACTCCCCAGTCACCCTAGCCCAGAAGAGGCTGCTCAGGCCATCGGGTCCAGGATCAGGTTTTGCCTCAGGTGATGGTGTGGACTCCATAACTACTGCCCAAATTGCTGGCTGGGGGGGTCAGGGCAGGCATCGCTCCCCCTGAGTCATGAGCTGGCACTTGTTGCTGTTGGCTCCAGGATGGCCTGCCTGGCACTTTGTGAGCAAGGGGCTACATTGCGTCCCCACCCGCTACTGCTTGTCCCTATTCATTCTCCCTCTCCGGCCAAGGCAGCAGTTCAGTGGCCAGCGAGGGTGCTCGGGGCTGGGACGTGGCCTTGGGTCGGTCAGAGGAGCCGGGGGGGCTGCGATATGGACATGTCCCTTCTTCCCACCAGCCTCACTGCACTCCTCTGGCTGGGGGATGCACACTGGACCTTCTGGGGACAACCAGGGTCAAACTCTTCAAGAGTGCACCCCTGCCCCTCCAAACCCAGGAGGGGTGGGATTGGCACCCCCCAAGGCATCAGGGATCCCTGCATCCCCTTGTCCTTGCCAGTCCCCTGGGTATTTGGGGGGCATCAGGAAGGAGGAGAGGTCGGCAAGAGGTGTCTGCTCTGCCCTTCCTGGGGCGGGCAGCAGGCAGGCAGGGCTCGGTGTCCCTTTGCACCCCAACAGTGGGGTGTGATGCAGCCGGGGAGCCGGGTGTGGGAGCGTCAGTCCAAAGTTCACGCACTCCTCCCATGCCGGGTGCCTGCGGTGGGGAGGGGACACCCACCCCTTGATTATGGGGGGCAGGGAGTTTTCTCCTGGTGTGAAGCCAGGGCTGTGCATGTCTGAAGATCCGGAGGGCGTCCAAGTATCCCGGGGGGGTGTCGGTGCATCGCTCCACGTCCCTGGGGGAAGCTGGGAAGGCAAAGGGGGAGGAAGCAATCCAGCCCTGGCTGCTTCCTCGCCTTTCCCTCCCCGCTTTGTTTATGGCGGCGGGTGAAGAAGGGCTGGATCCCGTCCATCAGCGAGGCTGTGTGGGCAGAGCGGAAGGCAGGATTTGGCCTCCAACCTTTGCTTCTTCCTCCTCCTCCTCCTCCTCCTCTCCACTGGGAGCAAGGCCGGTGCGGCGGGAGCACCATGACCCCAGGTCCGGTGCTCCCAGCAAGGGGCAGGGAGAGGGGGGAAGAGAAGCCCGGCGAGCTGCGGGCCAGATCCTGTTTTTAGGCAAACAGTCTCTCTGCTAATGAGTGGGGAGGAATGCAGGGCCGGAGCCAGGCAGGATTCTTTCGAAACCGAGCTGTAAAAATAAATGGAAGGAGGGGAGAAAAACTGGTGTCAGAGCATCAGCCGTCGCTGGGAGGGGGAGATGCTTTCCCAGCTGTCACTGCGCGCCCTTCCTGCACCCCGATTCACTACCTTGGGCTTGGGTTTCCTGCGCTGGGTCTCCCAGAGCTGCTCCCAACCCCCATCCATGGCGTGACATGGAACATTTGTAGGGCAGGCTTGGCTGGGGTCCTTGGCTGTAATAACCTTAGCTTTGCACCCCAAGCCTTGAGTCTCACCCCTCCAGCAGCCTGGAACCCCGAACCTCCTGCTAAATATGTGGCTGCCCCAGGGATGGGGCAGAAAAGAAGGTGGGGAGGTCAGAGTCCAGGGGGAAAAGGCTCCCGGTCTTTCCCTGCCTGGAGGAGAGGGATGGGGATTGATGCGCACGGGGAGATGATACCCCAGGAGCACATGGATCCCTCCCTTATTCACTTTGCACCTCTGGTGTCCCGATGTGGACCCGATGGTGCTGGCCTGTGCCAGGGGAAGGGGGATGGAGCGTTCACACGGATCCGTCACCCTCTCACCCTCGCCCCTGCCTCGCCAGGTGCCTTTGCAAAGGTGAAGGAGAGCCAGCGGATGAGTGACGAGGGCCGGATGGACCAGGAGGAGGCAGACGGGATCCGCAAGCGCTGCCGTGTGGTGGGCTTCGCCCTGCAAGCCGAGATGAACCACTTCCACGAGCGGCGTGTGGCCGATTTCAAGAGGATGATGCAGTCCTACTTAAAGCAGCAGATCATCTTCTACCAGCGTGTCAGCCAGCAGCTGGAGAAGACGTTACGCATGTACGACAACCTCTAACGCCTCCGCTTGCTGCCCTGCTGGAATCACTCACTCCTCCATCCGCAGCCTTGCAGACCTCCTCTGTTTGTGACGGGTTGAGAATGAACAGGAACTCGTGATGCTAGTGACCAAATACCTTTGGGCTTTTTTCCCCCTTCCCGGGCGGGCAGGCTGCAGTCCTGCGGGGAAGGGTTTGCCCCTGGGCTGGCCGTGCCACTTCTTTCCCTGGGGACCTCCCACCCTGCTGCGGGTCTGGCGGGGACACGGGAGGTGGGGGCGGTCACAAGAGAGACAGACGTGGAGGTAACGGTGCTGGTATCTTTGCCCAGTGATTTTTAGCTTTCCGAAAACCCACCCTCCTGGGGCAGAGAGGTGGGTGCATCCCAGACCGCTGGGAGAAGAAATCAAAGCAGTCGACATTTTGCACACTAAAAGCTTTTCTGATGGGAAAAAAAAAAAAGAGAAGAAAAAGATCTTTATTTGGAAGAGAGTGATTTATTTTTTTTTTGTCACGAGGTATTTTCAATATTTTCCATTTTTCGCAAATGTTTCTGCAGCATTTTTACCCATCAGTTTTTAAGTAGACACACAGAGGCAAAGGGAAATCTCTTTCTCAAGCATGGCTGTTGACTGGGAAAAGGGAGGGGGGGGGAAAAAAGGAAAACCAAACAAAAAAAAAGCCCCACAGCCTTTTCAATAAAATCGTTGGTAGAAAAAACACCCACCTCCTTCCCAGAGATATCTGTGGAAAACGGAGCCGCTCCAGGATCCCGGGGAAGGCTCCGCATCCAAGCATCCCCTGGCTCCCAGCCAGCTTCCGAAAATCCCCGCACTGTGGGCGGCAGGGGGCTGAGGGCTGGTGGAGGGGGGGTGACCTGCACTGGCCACCCTCCCACCCTCCAAACTACCCACCTGGGGAGGGCCAAATCCTGCCCCGCTTTGCCCTGCTCAGTGGGGCAGGACCCGGGGCAGTGGGTCTAGCACGGGGGCGGCGGGGGACGACGACTTGTTTTCAAAGGGAAATGGCTTGGATAAATCACAGCGAGGAAAGTTAGGGCCGTTTTGGCCTGGCTCCAGGGTTAAAATTAGCCCCGGCATGCAAGGCCGGCAGGGTATTGTTAAAATAACGGCGGCGCTGGGAATGTGGCGGGCTGCGCTCTGTCCTCCCGGAGCCCTTCCCGGCCCCGGCCTGCGGGGACGAGCACATCAAAATGCAACCGGAGGCGTTGCGCAGCCTCTGCTCAGGGAGGACGTGCTTCCTCCTGCATCCCGCGGCTGGGGGGGGTCCCCTCCACCACGGCCCAATCCCATCCCAACCTCATCCTACCCCAGCCCCATCCCACCCCGGCCGCATCCTACCTTGGCCTCATTCCACCCCACCCCATCCGTCCCCCCGTCCCATCCCACTCCATCCCTCCCCAGCCCCTCCAGCAATCCCCTGTACCAGCCCCGCAGGGGTTAACACCTCGTCCCTGGCCCCGCTGGCCATGTGCTGCATGACCTCGGTTGCCTTGGCCCCATGTTGAGGCCAGATGCCGTGCGGGATGGCGCGTCCCCTGGGAGCACAATGGCCACTGGGTCTGAGCCTGCCACCACCATCCCCAGGCAGGCAGCCAGCCTCTGGCACGGCATGGCCAGCAAGCCCCGGAGATGTGCTGGCACCCAGCTGTGGCATTCCAGCTCCCCTGGACGCAGCTCAGCGGGGGGATGCCCTGCCTGGGGTCCCTCTTCGTGGGTCCCTGGGCTGGTCACGTTCTTGGTGAAGGCTGAATGCTGCAAAGAGCCGCCTCTGCTGGTCAGGTGTGCAACCAGAGCAGGGAGATGTCCCAGCACCCCGGGAGCTCATCCTCCGCTCCTGTGTCCCGGCAAGGGGACAGGAAGAGGGCAGGGTCCCTGGGGGCTGTGTGCGCCCCCTCTGAAGGCTATGCCTCAGTTTCCCCAAGGGTGGACCTCTGCTGGGTGAGCACCCCTGGGGCGCAGGGTAGTGATGGGGAGAGAGGCTTGGGGTACACACGGTGCTCCCCATGGTTTGGGTTGCTGCCCTTATCCAGGACACAGGCTGTTCCCTGCTCCTGCTCAGGGTGACAGCAAATAAAAAAAAAAAATCCCAGGGCACACGGGGCTGAGAGGAAACGCTGGGAACACGGGGCAGGTCCGCTTCCTTCTCCTGCTTCCCGAGGCTGCTCTCGCGTGGGAAAGCCAAGACAAGGCACAGCCACGAGCCCCGCCACCACGATGGCTGGGTGGGGAGGTGGCAGCAGCGGCCAGTGCATCCTCCCCAGGGAGCACCGCAGACGGCACAGGATGGCTCCATGGTTGCCTCCGCTCCAGTGGGAGGCTTCCAGTGGTCTCGTCTTGCCTCTCCCCACGGTGGAAAGAAAATCCAGCACCTGTGCTGGTTTCTGTTTCGTGCCATGAGGTTTGTCCCCAGGGGCTGCGGCTGGCAGGCAAGGGGTCCTGGGAGGTGGGAAACAGGGGAGGTGGGAGCTCCAGCCCATCCTCATGGATACCCCAGACCAGCAAGTCTTGGCTTGGTGGCATGAGCCACCTCCACAACCAAACCAATCCTCCACCATGCCATGAAGGTGTCTCCCCCACAGCATGCCCCCCAGGCCCGGCTTAGGGATGGATGCTCTGGGGTGGGAGAACCTCCTCCTGGATGCAGAAGCAGCTGTGGTCCCACAGGGACCAGGCGAGCAGCTGGAGGCTGAAGGCTGGGGACGTGCTGGGTGCCTCCTGCCCCGGCAACTGGGACAAGCTGGGCTTCAGCAGCAGCAAGGAAGTGGCAGCATACCCCCACCAGCCTGAAGTGCTCAGTAATTCGGGAGATCAGACACCAAAGCAGCCCAAAGGCCTGACTGGGCTCCTCCCCACGGCAAAGGCGAGCACAGGGTGCAGCTCCCGGAGGGGTGGCCGGGCAGGATGAGACCTGCTGCCGCTTAGCAAAAGTGTTGGAGAGGCATGGCTGCCAAGGGGAGCAGGGAGCACAGTCATGCCTGTTCCTTGGGGCTGGCAGCAGCTCCGGGGCTGCGTGTGCAGAGGATGGAGCCGAACTGGGATTTCACCACCCGAAATGGTGGCGAGGTGCCATCCGGACCCAGCCACGTGCCTGGATGCAGCAAGACTGGATGGATGCACGCGGGAGGGCACTGGCGTTGCGCAGCAGCAAAGCAGGGGCAGAGGGAGACAGCCCAGACTGCCAGCTCAAATCTTTTAATCGCGGCATTTCCCAAATATTTCCGAAGCGTGACCCTGACTTAGCTCCTCAAGGCAATGAACCCCAGCTTCTTCCCCTGGCTGCGGCTATAAATGCTTCCTCCTGCTCCCAGCCCAGAGTAATTAGCGGGGGTGGGGGCAGGGGGGACATGGTCAGCAGTGCCTTTGCTGGGGGAATTAGCTGGGAATCACCTTTAATTACGGCTGGAGTTTGCCAGCCCTCCTCATTCCCTTGGTGCTTCGCAAAAGGCTGGTTCTCCCCCCAGCCGGAGCTGGAGTGATGCTGGGGGCAGACGCTGTCCCAGCGTGGATCATCTCCCCGGTCCCTGGGTAGGCACTGAGCCCAGGGAGGCAGGTCCTGCGCTGTTGTGGAGCTTGCGTCTCTGAGCTTGTTGTTTTTGCAGGAGGGGTGGAGAACCCAGGCCGTGGGATGTGGTTGTCCCTCTGTCATTGTCCTGTCTGTCTGCTTTGGAGTTCCTGGGTGTGGAAATGGAGACTAGGCTCAGTCTGCCTTGAATGTAAGTCTGGAGTGCCACAGCAGCTGCCTGGGGGACGCTTTCTGCTGTCCAGGTCCCTGTGTCTGCATCCTTTCCTCTGCTTGCCAGGGTGTGGGGAGCTTTATCTGAGGTGGTGAGGGGATGCCAGACTCCTGGGGACAGCCTTGTCCTTGCATGGGCTTGTTGTCCCCACCTCCTGTGAAGTGCTCCCAGGGAGATATGCTTGCAGCCTGCTCTTCCCCGCCCCAGGCTCTGTACTGTCCTGATGGGCTTGCTGCCAGTTGAGCCTGTTCTGCTGGCTGTGGGCATGGCCTGCTGAAATGGGGCAGGGAGGGAGGGCTCCTGGCATCCCAGGGCACTAGGCACAGGCTGAGTGGAGATCCTGAGTCTTGTTAGACAATGCAGCAGCCAGCCTGAGGTCTGGCTCTGAGGTTCCCATGTGGGGCAGCTCCTAGGAGGACCTGGCCACCTCTGGTCAGGTCCTTCACCTGCCTTGGGAGAAATAGATGTCCTCCTGGCCTCCCAGGTAGGGTGTCCTGGAGACCTCTCCTTATCACCTGCCACCCAGGAGTGTGACCTGTGCTTCCTGAGGAGCCCCCAGAACACTCTTCCTGGCTCCCAGCAAAATCCAGAGCATCTCCTGGGGCTGGTGAGAGCTGCAAGGGTGGTTTTGGGAGGCAGGAGGCCTGGGACTATGTTTTGTCCCCCCGAAACAGAGAGGGGCTGCCTGCATGGGCTCAGGGGGTTCGTGTGCTTGCTGTGCCTCTGTCCCCGTGAGCAATGTGGACAATGCTGTCACAAGGTCCTGCAGCCTGTGGTGGTCCACAGCAGTGGAGGATTTTGAAGGCTGGGACCGTGATGCTTACGTGGGTCCCAGTCTGCTGTGCAGGGCTTGGATGTCCTGGCCTGAAGCCTGGCTGGGAATAAAGTACCTCATTGCTTGAACCCCTGCATTTGCATGGCTAAAGCTTGCCGGGAGGGTTTCAAAGCCAGATGATCCTATCTGCCCTGGGTCGCTGCTGAAAGAAACCTGTTTGGCCTATTGTTTGTTTGCATTTGAATAGGTGCCTGGGAACTGGTTCGTGTCACTGGAGCTGTGACAGACTCTCTTCCTGCTGTGTGTCCATCCCTACGTTCCAGTCCCAGTGTCGCCTGCTTTTGCCAGGAGTGCTGGCCTTCCGCGCTGGTATCATTGTTAACATGCGAGAGGTGTCAGACCTGCCTTCTCCCTGCTTGTCTCTGCTGATCTGAGCTCAAATCAGGACATTAACCCCAGTGCCGGGCTGAAATCCCAGCAGGGCTGCAGGAACTTCCTGATGGAACTGGCCCAGGATGCGTCCTGCCCTGGGATCCGGCTGCGGGGGCTTCCCAGCAGAGGAGGAGTAAGTCCCTGCTTCTGGGGCTTATAGAAAGAAAGGGTGACTTAAAAACAAAATAGAAGTGAAACTCATTGTCGCTCTTGCAGGACTTGTGAGCCCCTGTGTCCACTCAGATAGTCTGGTGGCCAGGCACTGAGATGCTTGTACCCAGGTGATCTCCTCAGGGTGTCTGGAGGTGGCAAAGAGGACAAGGGACAGCAGCTATCAAGTCCTGACCCCTGGGTGGCTCTACTTGTTGAAGTCCTTGCTTTTGCTATGCCTTTTCCTACCATTGAGGAGGTGTTAGCAGGTCTGTCGTCTCCATCTTGTCACACCTCTGTGAGTCACTGTCCTTTGTCTCTGTCTCTGGGTGTCTTCTGGCTTCTAGTGGTGGCAGAGGCTTTGCTTTAGCCTGTCTGCAGGCTGGCTCTCCTCTTGGCCTGCCTTTTAGTCCCTGACCCAGGTGTTCTCAGAAGCTGCAAGTAGACGTACAGGGTGTCTTTGTGACCTGTTGATCCAGGTGCCCTCAGCACCTTCTTACAGCCCCTCTTCTGTCCTTACTGGTGTTCTCGTGTCTCATGTCCCCACTCCACCCCAGCCCTGCGTTCCTCTGTGCTCACAGGCTGGGCACCCTGCCACCAGGAGCAGGGACTTTGCCCTCCTGGGTAGCACCCACCCGTGACCCCCTCTCCCACGCCCGGGCTGGGGGAGATGTGCCACCCCACCATGGGTGCGGGTTCTCTGCCTGCAGCTCGGGGTTGGGGTGCTGCAGAAGAGGTGTCCCTGTCCTGGGACAGGGGCTCCGTGGAGATAGCGGTCTCGCTCTGTGTGACTTTCTTGCTTTAAAACCGTGGGTAGAAGGCGGAGGAGGGATGTAGGTGTGAGACACCTGGGGAAACACCAGAGGCTGTAGCTGCTGCAGGGAGATGGGCTCCCCGGGAATAGGGCGTGTGAGTTCATGGGGCACGGCTGGCTCGTGTTAGGCAGCTGTGCACATCTGGCCTCCCCTTGGGGAAGGACACACAGCACATCTGGCAGAGCAGCTGTAAGCATCTTCCCTGAACCACTGCAAGCTTTATAACCCGCTCGGCAGGGAAAGGTGCAGCCCAGCTCCTGTCACCCCCAAAACATCCCAGATCAGAGTGGTTCTGGCCCAAACTGGGGTGAGGAGGTGGGGCTGCACTTCCACGTGAGCAGGCAGCTTTGGTGCTGTGCCCTGGCCGGGCGTAAAGCCCAGGGGGCTCCAGAAAAGGCATAGATGATGCTGTGCCGGCTCCTGATGTGAGGAAGTCAAAGGGCCTGGCCAGGAAACTTTAAAGCTTGTCCGGGTTGTGGTTTGTCTGTTCTCTGCCCCCCTCCCCCCCCACCCTCCCAGACCCTCAGCCCTTCCCCAGGTGGGTGGTGGGCAGCACCAAGGCTGGGCCTCATCCTGCCCCCGCCATCCTGCTGCAAACCCTGAAGAACCCAAGCGGAGCCAGTAGCTTTGTTCGGGATTTAAACCCTGCCAGCAGAGCTTGGCCCCGGAGAACCGCAATCCATGCTGGCATTTTCCAGGTTACTGCCTGTCCTCCCCTGACCTTGGGAAGTGGATGTTTCCCAGCAGCGGGAATACAACCATAAGCCTTAAAAATAACTTGCTTAGCTTTCAATGCTCCTTCACAAAAATAGGCCATGTTCCTTCTATTTAATCCCTGGGTGCAAGGTGAAAAATCATTTGGAAGGAAAACACAGCGGTTGCTTCCAAGGAGGCCCTCGGTGGACGCCACCGGCTTTGCCTCAAACCTCCGTCCCTTGCTGGGGGGTATGTATTTAGCAAAGAGAATAAATGTGCTTGTTTGAAGGCGATGGGTAGCGCGCAGAGCTGGGGTTAATCTGGAAGAGGGAGGGAGGCAGTGGCACTCCCTCTGCCTTGAAGGGAGAGGTTGTCCCGACCTTCTCTTCTCGGGGCAGCACCGCTGTGGTGTGGGCAGCCTGGTGGCACCGTCCCCATTTTACAGAGGGGAGAGGACACGATTTATCTCTGAGGAGAAGGAGGAAACATCATTATTTTTTTTTTTCCCCACGCTGAATAGGGCAGGAGGAGGGTTTTGGAGGCAGGGAGGTTGCAGCAGGGAAAGGCAGCGCACAGGTTTGGCACCTACTGCCAAGAGGTGCCAGGGCTGCCTCTGCTGTGCTCTGTCTCGCCTCTGCTATGGGGCAGGTGGGGGGACGTGGGCCTGCCTGCACCCCGATGGCTGTGGGGTGCCTGGTGGGACGTGCTGGCACCCTCCAGCTGGAGCCGGGCAGGTGTGATTTACCGCTCGGCAAACACTTGGCACCGTGAAGGCAGTCAGGAAAAGGGATGGTGCGGTCCAAGCAAATATCCTGGCGCTGCCGCAAATATCCCGGCTTGGTGTGGGACAGCCACAGGGTTCTGGTTTGGGGAGGGATGGTGGGATGGATTTTACCCTGGGTGAGGGGGGCGCAAATGTGAAACAGCCCCCTTGGCTCCAGGGAGGGGGGTGACTTCGGCTTCCCATTGGTGTTGCAAGAGCAGGATGTGCCCCGTGATGAGCTTCCCAGCTGTAGCAATGCAGGGTATTATTTTTGGGTCCCATCCTGAACTCCATGCTCAGTTTTTCCTCTGCTTGTCTTCAGATAATTTCTATTTAAGTCTTTAGGACTTCGCACTGGGGAAAACTTGAGCAAGAGCCCAGAGTTTGGTCCATTCCCTCCAAATGTCGCTCGGCAGCTTGCTGGGCTTAAAACTGGCCTGGCAAGGAGCAGCGACGCGAGGGAGATGGCTTATGAAAACTGTGATGCACCTCAGAAAAGGCACTTTATTCTGTTTACTTCTGCCATACTGGAGTATACAGTGGAAAACGGTGCTGGCTCCCGGTTCTCCGCTCTCCAATCTCATGCTGCCCAGGTGAGCGTCTGCCACCCTCCCTGCTGCCGAGGGCACCCTACCTGTTGTGCAACTCCCCCCGCCCTCCCCCCACCCCCGGGCCCGGTGCAATGTGCTTTATGAAACACGCAGCAAGCGCGCAGAGAAAGAGCAAGGCGGGTTTTCTTTTTCCAAGTGGGTGGGGACTCCTTAAATTCCCCTGGCATTGGCCACAGATTTTTTTCCGAGCCTCTGCTCCAGTGTCTGAGCCCGCCTAGCCCTGGGGAATTTGGGCAACTTCATCCCCCAGCCTGACTCAGCCCGAGCCACTCCTCATCCTCCCTCGTGCACCGAGAGCTGTGGAGAACACCCCTGTGGCGACTGGTGCTGCCCTCTGAGAAGCCATCAATGACTTTGTGGGGACTGGTGCCATCAGGTCCCCTCCTGCACCATGGCCCCTGTTGGGTGGCCCAAATGAGCACCCAAAGTCAGTGTGTCCCCAGGGATACTCAAGCATTTTGCCTGCACCCACTTGCCTATGCAGTGCCCCCTTCCCTGCCCAAAGCCACCTGGAGATCTGGGGCTCCCGGGTGGGCTGGACCGGCAGCCCCCGTATCCCCAGGGTCCTCCTGCATCTGTGAGGCGTCAGCTCCCAGGGAGGAGGAGGAGAGCTGGGAGGAGGTGGCTGGCAGTGCTCTGGGAGGGTCTGGACCCCCAAGTGGTCTTGTGCCCCCGCGCCTGAGACCTTCACACCCAGTACTGGTTGTTTTTCAAGGGCGGGTTGGAAGTCCGGCAGTACTGGAGGAGCTCAGGGTCCGGTGGTGTCCCAGGACCTGTGGCCTGGGGTGGGGGACCTGTGCCCTTGCCCTCCAGGGCATTGACAGTCGTTAGGGGGATGCCTTGGTTGGGGTCCATCCTCCGGAAGGTCTCCTGGTCTGGCACGGCCCCATTCTTGGCCTTGGAGGAGGGGGTGCCCTGGACATGGTGCTTCCCTGTCTTGTTGCGCTTGTGCAGGTAGAAGAGCAGGGGCAGGATGAGGGCCAGCAGGAGGAAGATGAGGCAGATGGGGATGATGATGCTGAACATGTTGGCCTCAATGAAGCTGAGGAAGGTGCCTCCCTCCATGGGGCTGGGGCTGGTGGTGGCACCGGGGCCTGGCCAAGTGGTGGGGGGCATCCCTAGCTCACTGGTGTTGGGGGTCCTCCATGCTGTGCCCTGGGGAACTGAGGGTGAGGGTGCCAGGGGGGCTCTGAGCAGGGTGACACCGTAGGCTTTTGAGGCTTTGTAGGGCTCAATGCTGTACTCCAGGGATGACAGCGCTGGTGGCACACTGCTGGCTGCCAGCTCAAAGACAAAGCTGTCACTCTGCAGGGTCTGGTCGGTCTCCCCAGCATCCAGCACCTCCAGCCCAACCAGCCCTTGCTCCAGCTCGCTCTGGCTGAAGGTCTCGATTGGGGTCGGGGTGGTGGGTTGTCCCGGGTCCCTGGAGATCCTTACGAGACAGCTGCCACGGGGAGCCCTGTGGATCTTGAAGACTGGGATGCTCTTGGTGCGGTTGGCCAGCTCACTGGCATCAAGAATGCTGGTGTCCAGGAGGGCCGTGGTGCCCCTGGGCCACACGCTGCCTGGCTGAGCCTTCACTGAGGCACGGACGGTCACATTCACCACCCCAGTCCTGTTCACTGCCCTTGATATGGCGAGGAACTGGAAGTTGTCCTTGGGAGAGGTGAGGTTGGTGAAGGTGAAGGTCACTTCCCCACGGTCCAGCTGCCTCTGTGAGAAGCCCCGCACTGGCTTTTGGTTGACCTGCACTTGGCCAAACCTTGGGTCCCTGGTGATCCTGTAAAGGGCATTGCCTGTCCCCAGCTGCACGGCTCCCAGGAGGTGGTGGTGGGACACCAACGCTCTGTTCAGGTGTTGGGGCACTTCCAGAAGCACTGGGCTGGCAGCAGTGCTCACTACAGGCAGCACCTCAATCTCCAGCGAGGTCAAGGTGGGTGGGTGGTGGCCATCGGAGAGGCTCAGGGCTAAGGACCCTGGGGCATGGCTCCTGGTGGCAACAAACACCACATGGCCTGCATTGACATCCGCTTGGGTGAAGCGGTTGATGGGCTCCTGTGGGATGTGTGCATTGGCCAGGTGGCCAGAGAGGGGTCTTTGGAGGACGCTGTACACCATCTCCTCTGGGGAACCTGATGGGTCTGCCACATCCAGGTAGTCCTGGGACAAGGTCACCACAGAGTCTGGTGGGACCCACAGCACTTCCTGCCGCTTCACCACCTGCGGTGGCTTGCTGCTGCTGCTCATCAGTGTTATATTGAAAGCTTCAGAGATGACCACCCCTTCCTGCGGAGGACGGATGGACTGCTGTGATTGGGGCCGCAGCCAAGCCTTAAATCTGAAACAGTCTTCAGAGATGCCATCTCCACCGTGAGCATACGCCAGGCGTCCTGTGGCCAGGTCTGACTGCAGGAAGAATGGCTGTGACCGCTCCAGGGGCACACCAGCCACCAAGAGCTGCCCATGAGCTGGCAGCCTCATCACCAGGAAGACAACATCATGTGCAGCCCTCTCAGGCACTGGGATTTGGCTCAGCAGGTTGGAGGCATCCAGCACTGAGGTGTCGATCTCAGCCTTTTGAGCCCTTGCAAGGTAGATACCTGAGGGAAAAGGGAAAACCCCAAAGTGTCATCTCTGGGAAGAGCCAGGATCTGCTGAAGAGGAGAGCAGACCAAGGCAAGGACAAGTTAGAGCAGAAAAAGGAGGATTGTGAAGAAATGGAGAGGGATGAGAATCAACTGGGACTTCTTAGATTGGTAAGATGATGGAGGAAGGAATTATGCAGAGAGCCAGCAAAAGGATGGATGCAATTTTAGATGTTGCTTGACATAATATCAAAGCTTGTGCTTGAGCGGTCATAGGAAATCGGCATGGTGGTGTCTTCTTCAGACAAACAAGCCCTCATGAAATTTGCATAATCTCCCCCAAACGGAGGGACTGTGCAAACTTCAGGAGAGCTTGTTTGTCCCTTGCTTTTCCCTTCCTTCTTTACCTGCATTTCTCCATAGCTGCGTCGAGCGCTGAGGACACCTGGCCTCAAAGGAGATGAGCACAAGAAGGATGAAGGAATCGGAGATGGTCATGGGAGCAACCACGCGGAAGCGGATGGCATCTTGGGTGAGCCAGAAGGGCTTCTCTGGCATCTCATGCTGGTAGAAAATCAAACCGCTGTCCACCTAAAAATAAAAAAAACCTCAATGAGTAAACTAAATAGCAAAATAAGTACCCACATTGGGTGATGCCACGTGGGAGATGGGTACACCTGTCTTATCTTTGGTGTGACAGACACTGTAGCACTGAGGGGAACCCTGGTGATGCTGTGCTAGAGCCAATGTGTGCACTGTGGTCTCTTGTCTTGGCTGTAGGAGGGAGCAGCCAAGTCCTAATTAGGTAAGAAATTGGGATCCTCACCAGCCGTGGCACAGTAGCCACCACTGAGAGCTCACGGTGCCTCTCGGACAGGATGTTTCTGTCCAGCAAGTGGGGAAACTGAGGCTCAGAGGAAGGGCTGAGCTTGCTCAGCATCCTCCAAGAGTTGGGCCGGGCTGCCTCTGAGGGTGAGCACAGCACACGGTGTCTTGCAGGGTGGGCAAACCTCCGTGCTTCTGAGGGACAGTTAGAAACAAGCCCTTTACCACGCTCTGCAAGAGCCTGACTGTGTAGGACAAACGTGGTAGCACAGATCTGCTTGGAGCTGGGGTGAAAGCATTGCACTTGGCTCTTGCCTTAGGCAGCAGCCAGGATGGCTGGGTCTGCGGCAGGGAGGCAGCCGAAGAAGAAAAAGGCGATTATCACTCCTTGAGCCTCCGCCAGCAATAAATCCAAGGCTGGTGGCCGTGGCAAAGCCAGTGTTGGGGTGGCGGTTTGTAATCCCTCTTGACAGCTGTGGGCATGGCTGGGAAAGTCACAGCGTGGCTGCAGCCCTGCTCTGCCTCCTGCCAGCGATCGGGTCCCTCTGCCTGGGGTTGGGCTGGGACCCCTGGGCTGCGGTGGGGGGTGATGGAGGGCTGTGCCTTGCGATCCTGGGGGGCTGGAGAAGGCAAAAGCTCACTTGGGCTTGGCTGAAGTTCCGTATTTCCTCCCCCCAGGGGGTGCTCAGCCTGCCCAGGCGTGGTGCTTGCTCGATGCTATAGTACAGCGTGGTGGAGCTGGCGGGGCTGTTGCTCACTGCCTGCAGGTTCCGGCTGGTGATGGGCTGGAGGGCACCTGGAAAACATGTCAAGGATGGACTTCAAGCTGTGTCCTCACTACCCGCCTGCAGCCTCTGCCATGGGCATCTCTTGACAGCACCCAGACGCGGGCAGAGGGTGGTGGACGGGTCCAAGGGCCCTGTTTGCCATTGAACTGGGAGAATGGGGAATATGCCTGTACCCACCTGGGCAGACAGTGAGACTCTGCTTCTTGGCCAGGCTGATGAGGGGCTCTTTCTGGGCCCTGATGAGGAAGAAGTGCCCAGGAGACAGGTTCTCACCATCCCACAGGTCAAAGGCGAAGCCTCCATCCAGGGGCCCTGCAGAAAGCACAGAGCTGGCCATTTACCAGGGGCAGAGGGGCTGCAGCCCCCTGTTAACCTGGCATGGTTTGGACCAGGGTGCTGTGTGATGGCGCTAGCGTCCACCTTGGTGGTGGTCCCCTCTGGTGGCGTCCCCTCCCTCAAGTTGGGGGTGATGCTGGGGGTTCAGGGCACCCTCAGTCCTGCCTTACCTTGGTGCATGAAGAGGATGAGGCCGTTGTTTATCTGGGCCTGGGTGAACCGTCTGACCTCAGCGCTGGGCGCTGACCTCAGCACAACCTTCCCGTTAGCTGGGGCCTGGATGGAGTAAGTCACCTCCTCCACCGGGGAGTCCTCATCCTCGGCGCTCAGGACTTGGGGGGTGATGGCAGCTGTGGTGCCTTCCCGCAGCTGGGGAATAGGGAGAGACTGTAATCCCCCTGGGATGCCCCCAGCTCCTCCCCCCTCTTTCCCCAACCTGCTCCGGACCCTGTCCCTGCTCAGATGGCTTTGCTGGGTGCCTGAGCACGTCCCAGCCCAACAAGGGTGCCTTGTCCACGTGCTGGGTGATGCCTCCATCATCTGACTCCTTCCCGGCCCGGCATCACCCTGCACCACTGCTGTGTTTGCCAGCACATGCCATGCTGTTGGGTCCATGTATATGCACCACGCATGCAGGACAGAGGTGAGGGCTCGCCGCTCTGTGCCTCAGTTTCCCCAAGCACTGGAAATGGAAGAAGGCACGGGGCTGGGACAGAGGCTGTGCCTTTGGTGCCTCTCTGCCTGTTGTTCTGCAGGAGAAGGGCTTTTTGTAGGGTCCCCTGGCCCTGAACTTGCTCCCTGAGCTGCTGCTGTGTACGCGATGGCCTCATATCTCCCTGGTGCTTCTCCGTGCTCCTGGCAAAGCTCCTGTCCCACCACCTACTAGCAAGGCTGCAGCAAGGCCACCAGCCGCCCCAGCAAACCCTCCAGGAATGAGAAGCATGCAGCTGAGCTCAGGGCTTGCAGCATCCCAGGGCTGCTTCCCCTCAGCCAGCGGTGCCCACCGGCCCCCTGGGATGCTGCCACCCCAAAGCCCTGACATCTCCCCTCTCTGGCTCGAGGTGACAGTTTTCCCCTGCTCCTAATCCTGTGGTGTATTTTGGTCTTGTCAGATCACGGGGGTGACTCCTGTGCTGCCAGACAGGTTCTGCGCACGCACCCCAGAGCTGCCTTTCGCCCTCAGGATGCCCTGAAATTGCAGGATGCATGGACCGAGCCTTCCTGCAGGGCAGAGGGGCAGGATGTGCTGCTGCATCCCACAGCATTGCAAGCCTGGCCCCATGTCCTGCAAACCCACCAGACAACACCCAGGTGCTGGAGGAGCTGCTCAGCTGTCTGGGCTGGGTTAGATGAGCTCTTTTCTGCTGTTTTCAGCTGGCCTAACCCAAAACATTTCTTGAGTGGGTGTGGGTGCTGACAGTGAAATTGAATCCCTCGGCAGTCCCCATGGGATGGCGGGAGGCAGGCCTGAAAACACAGCTTTGGAGACAGGATGGGGGAAGTGCTGGTGCAGGAGCTGAAGACCTCGCAGCAGGATCTGCCGCTCCGCCACATTTGTGCACAGCGTTCTTTGGGCTGCTCCCCTTCCCCAGCGCCTGCAGCTGTGTCACTTTGGCACCCAGTGAAATTGCAATCACACCCAGGGCTCAGTGCCAAGGAAAAATCCCCGTGGTCAAAGCCTGGAGAGGTGTTTGCAGGCAGGGGGGACCATAGCAGCCCCGGGGCATCGATGCCCACTGTGGCCGGGCACAGGCTTTGCTCATGGAGAGCCCGTGCCGCTGGAGCTGACCTGCTTCACCACGCTCCCAGCCCTCTCTCAATTATTAAAGCCTTCCGCTTGGTTCCTGGTCTCGCTTACTCGGCTTATTATGTTTGCTCAGCCTCTGTGTTGCCTCTGCTCTCTGGGAGAGCGTGCAGGGAGGCATCAAAACAGCGCTGGGATTGTGGCCCTGTGTTTTGGTTGCAGCAGTGGAAGCCTCTCTTTTGGTGGCATCCAGCCATCCTTTCTCCCGATGCAACCCAAAAAGCGGCTGCTTGGGGCGTATCTGCCTGGTCCTTTCTTGGGGGGGCTCTTGTTTCAGGGTCTGAGCCCTGCCCGTTGTCTCCCCAACCCTGCATGGACTCTGCACCCCCGGCACTGGCAGGCAGCAGAGGACAGCTTTGTGCAATCTCTCTCCTGGACCCGGCCTGACCTTTAAATGCTGAAGTCATCTCTCCTCAGAGCACAAACACAGCAGAGCCGGGCCCCTCCTGAGCCCTGGGTTGCTTTGTTGCTCTTGCTCAGAGCAGGGAGGTTTTCCCAGCTCTAGAGTCCCTCCTGTGGGCAGCCGGGGAGGCTGTGGTTACTCCTCCTAGGGCCAGACGGGGATCCCAGTGGAAAGGCGGATGGACTCCTGCCTTGGAATTTATGTTGTGAGCTTTTTTTCTTTCTTTTCACCCTTTTTTTTAGCATGATGGCTGGGAGGGAAGGACTTCCCTAAGCGCTTTGCGATCCCTGAGCTAAAGGACTGGCTAAAAATAAGGCAGGGAGGGAGTGGCCTCCTCCCCCCCCATCCTGGAGATGCCCTTTCCGGCTGTGGTGGTCCTCAGCGAGCAGAGGAGAGGAGGTTTTGTGCCTCCGGACTGGGGGCTGCGGTGGGGCCAGCAGCCAAGGGGTTAAACCTGTCTCTGGAGGGGATACAGGATTTCGGCACAGCTGGGGCAGATCGTGGAGGCACCACTTAATGCGCTATTAAAAGGGATTTGCTGGGAGGGAGCTGAGCTTCCTGGTCTGGAGGTGGGACAGAGTGGTGTGGGTGGGGACAGAGCCCTGGGAAATAGGGGCACCCCCAAAACTTTGCTGGGACTCCTGGTCCTTCTCCCTGTCTCTGGGGCTGCCTGGGTGATGACCAGCCCATCTACTTTCCTTGGGGTGTCTCCTCCAGAGTCCAGGCTCTCCTGGATACTGTCCCAAAGACACTGTGATGACCCTGGTGTGATAATCCTGCTGGAAGATACTGCTTTCCCTGCGGACAGCCTGGGAAATCCTGGGATGGGTGAGGATAGCCTAGGTGGTGGTGGTGGTATGATCCTGCACTCCTGCATGTTTTCTAACAATTTCTTTGCTGCAATTTTGTGTTAGTGATCCTGAAGGGGGCAGGGGGGTGTCTGAAACAGGAGGTGGAGCTTCCAGCAGCTGGTGAGACTTTGGCTTCGGGCTTTACTGTGATGGGCATAAGGAGAGGTGCGAAGGCTGCCTAAATAATTAGGTCTTTCCAATCTGTGCCGATGGAATTTGGGCAAAGCTGCTCTTTTACGCTGCCAGGGGTTATCCTGGGGAAGGGGCGAGCAGGCTGCCCATCCTCTGAAGAGGGGAGGTGAGGAGCCTCTGCCTCCCCAGCAGTCGGCTGCCCGCCGCCGTGGCAGCCCGGCTCCGCCGAGCCCAGGGTGCGAGAGGGGAACCGGGCGCTGCCGCGGGGCGATGCTGACATCTCGCGGACGGTTTCCGCATCGGCGGCGGGGAGGGACGCGGTGGGGTGGGGGGGGGGACAGCCCGGTCTCCGCCTTCCTGCAAAGCCTCGCCGCGCCGGGAAACCGCCTGCCTTTCTCCGGAGGCCATCGCCCGCCTCTGGTCTGCACCCCGGCTCTGCTGTGCCCGGATTCCCGGAGGTGCGTGACCAGGCTCGGAGTGGGTCCCCTGGGGTCCCCAAGCTGGGCTGGCCACCGCTCAGGTGTCCTAGTGCTGAGCACCCAGGTTCCCCTGGGGTGGCATCCCACCCTTACCCGCAGGCCGGTGTTGATCCTCAGCCGAGGCCGCTTGGAGCTGCGGGGCAGGATGGTGATGAAGAGGGTCCTCGGCTGGCTCTGCCGGTCCATCTCGGAGGCGTTGGCCAGGAGGGTGAATCTGTCGGCTTGGGCCCAGGGGCCGTCCTGCCTGTACTGGATCCGCTGGTTCTCCACCTGTGGGGCAGGGTCTGGGTGACCTTCCTGGGAGATGACAGGCCACCAGCCCTGCTCGGGAGGGGACCTGTGCACCAGCCTTGGAGGAGGGAGGAGGCTGGGTGCCTGCCAATTGCTGTGGGGGATCCCTGTGGGATGGATCCAGCCCAAAGAACAGGGAGTGCAATGCCCATGGGAATCTCTGCCTGCATCCCCACCCCATATCCTCAAGGCCATTTAAGCACACCTTGGGGGTTGATGCATGCCTTGTCTGCAGGGCAAGCCCACCATCCCAAGGGCAGAAGATCTCTGATGGGGAGCGGAGACCCCGCAGCCCTCCCCGGCCTCCCAGTGCCACTGGGGGCTGGAGGCCATGCCTGGGCTCTTCCTAAACCTGCTGGGAAAGCAGCGTGGTGGGCAAGCAGGAAACGTTGGCTGCTCTACCTCGCTCCAGGTGAAGGTGTACAGCCTGCCATCCTCAGGCCGCTCGCTGTTCAGGAGGGTGCCAAACCGGGGAGGCTCAAGCACCTTGAACTCCATGCTGAGCGCCCTGTAGTAGGTGTTGGGGATGTTGAGGATGCCTGTGGAGATGGTGATGGAGCCACCTCCTGGCACCGTGATGTTGCGGACATCCAGGGGGACGGTGATGGGGAGCACAACCAGGCTCACCACCACCCCCTCCAGTGGGTCCACACCACTGGCCGTGACGTCTACGACAAACCGGTCATGCTCCTCCTCCAGCTTGGAGTGGAGGTAGAGGACTCTGCCATTGTTGATATCCTCCTGGGTGAAGGACTGGATGGGGTCCAGGCTGGGCTGCTCATTTGAGTCTTGGCTGTGCTGAAGCATTGCCAGGAAGCCAGAGGCCGGGGGGCTTCTCACGAGGTAGACTATGTCCTGGGGAGAGATCTCTTCATGGGCCACCTGGGAGTGTAGGGGAGACAACGCATGAGTTGAGGGCTGGTGCCTGTGAGGCTGGGCTGCTCCACAGCCCACTGCTGTGCGATCCCCCAAGGCTTTGCTGTAGATGGGCTGTAAGAGTTACCTTGTTGCTGAGGTCATGCCTGAAACCCCCCTCTGCCCCTGGGTGAAGCCTGACATGGGTATGAGTGGGCAGGTGGGAGTAAAATAGAGTCCCACCTGTGGCTGGCCTGGTTTGGTGGCCAGGGAAGTGATGCAGGCTTGGGGAATGACCAGAGATGGGGATACTTACCAGTAAGTACTTCTCCTTGATCCCAGCTGCTTCCCCCTGGAAGACGTGGATCTCCTTGTAGTTGACTATGTGCAGGGGGCTGGGGTGGGTGTCCAAGAACACACTGATGGCCAGCATGTCCTCCACTGCCACCTCGTTCGCTTCTACAGTGAACTGGAGCTCATCCCAGGTGTTTCTGCTCCCATTGTGGTGGTAGGAGATCTCTCCTGCTAGCAGGTCCCTCTGGGAGAAGGCCATGACCGGCTGCTCCCTTCTCAGCACAGTCCCCCACCTTGGGGGAGCTGTTATCAGGAACCGTATCTCTTCATCTGACCTGATGTCCATGTTGGTCTCCAGGCTGAGGACAGAGGAGTCAATGGTCCCTTTGCTGCCCTGGTGGATGACTAGTCCGGTGTTGTTGACTATTTTGATGTAGGGGTCTGATGCCTGTACTTCCAGGAGGGCTGTGGTTTGGTGGAGGCCATCTGAGACCTGTAGCTGGATCCAGCCTCGGTCAGCCCCCGAATGGACAAAGAGGATCTTCTTCTTCCTCAGGTCATCCTGTGTGAACCGATAGACCTGGTGGCTCCTGTCATCGACGGACACAATGCTGCCAAACAAGATGTCCTTCCTCGCCAGCACCAGCTGCGTGTCAGAGAAGCCAGAGTCCTTGTCAGTGAAGGCAATGTCGTCTGTTGTCAGCAGGTGCTGCCCATTGCGCACCACATTGAAGACCTTGTTCACCACCTGGACTGGGGTGTGGTCATTGATGGGTTGGATGGAGACCCTGAAAACACCTCTCACCTCCTCTGCATCGGGCTCAGCGCTGCTCTCGCCCTGCCTGATCGCTACGAAGGGGATGTCATCCTCCAGTGTCTCAGAGTCATCGTGCTGGTACAGCAGCCGGTGGTGGAGGATGTCATCATTGGTGAACTCTGTGATCTCCTCTCTGGAGGCCCAGCCATGGGATGCAGCCCAGGCCAACCTCCCATGTGCTGGCCCCTCAATCACTTCATAGAGGTAGTCCATGCTGTTCATGCTCTGTACAAACAAATGGTCCTTGGAGATAATGGCTTGCCCCCCTTCTGGCACAGTCAGGAGGACGTTGGTCAGGGCTGGTGCATCAGGGTCCCCACCAATGCTGATTGTGTAGGTGTAGACAGGAGAGTGCTGCTCGCCAGCGTGGACGCGGAACTGGAAGGTGTCCTCGGCTTGCTGAGAGTTCCTGATAGTCACGCTGTAGCTCAGGTGGTTTCTTTGCAGGTCATCCTGGGTAAATCCAAAGCCTTCAATCAGCCTGTTGCCAAGCAGCTCCAGGTTTCCCTTTTTGGGAGCCTGGATTATCACATAGTGGAAGGGGACTGGGGCAGAATTTGGATCTTCCAACATTGCCTCCAGCTCCTTACTGGTGATATTTCTGTGCCGCTTGTTCTTCATCTGGAGGGGAACTATGATCCTCATCTTAATGGTGGCTCTTTCAATCCTTATGAGAAAGGTGTTGTTTTGCAAGACCTTCTGCCCCACTTGGACTTTGAATTTCAGCTTCTCTGCAACATCTTCCAGCCGGTGCTCTGGGTCTGTGCTGAAATACTGGATGCGCCCTAGCTCCAGGTCTTGCTGGTAGAAGGACTCAACTTTTTTCCATTCCCCTCCCATGCTTCCTTGCTTCTGGACCTCACCATACCTTAGGGGCTCTGTGAGGACATACAGGATGGCGACCCGTTGTTTCACAGCATTTGTCTCCACTGACAGGTTGGCTGTGGTAATGAGTGCAGCCTCCCCTTGGGAGATGGAGAGGCCAGTGTTGTTGTGCAGGTGGATGTCAGGGTCAATGGCGAGGATCCTCAGGGTGGCAATAGGGCTTGGAACTGTCCCATCACTCACCTGCAGGGTGAGCTGTAAGTTTGTCCCACTCTGGTGCACGTAGACTACGTTACCTGCTTCTAGGTCCCTGCAGGAGAACCCTTCAATGGGCACTCCAGGGTGGAAGTCATACTCAACGTAACCCTCCTCCATCTGCTGGCCACCGTGCAGCTGGAATTCGAGGTCATCACAGGATGTGTCATCATCTAGGACCTGCAGGATGTCAGTGGTCAGGTGTTTTCGTGTGTGCTTCAGGATTGTCATGTGGTTCCCATGGGGAAAGATCACCTGTGGGGGATCATTGATGGGGTTGATCATGATGGGTAGCAGGTACATCTGTCCCTGCTGCAAGCACTCTGGGACCCCTTGCTGGGCAGTCACTGTCATTTCCAGCATCAGCTGGTCCATGGGGCCTTCGGAGCCATCGTGGATGTATCTGACTTTCCTATTCACAATGTCCAACAAGGTGAACTTCCTTCTGCTCCTGGACCCAGGAATATCCAGCTCCAGCTGGCCGTGCCTAGGGTCATTGACGATGCTAAAGAGGATTTGGGACTGCCGGATGTTTGCAAGGCTCAAGTCTACTGTTGGCTGGGCGTGTTTCCACTCCAGATAGGTCATGCCCCCTTCAGAGACAATGAGGGGGCTGATGTGGAGCAGCCTGCTGATGTTGGCGAAGGCAGGTGGGAAGCTGTTGTCTGGCCGGCACGGTTCCACCACCAGGCTCGGTGCTCCTGACCAGACATCTGGAGGTGGGGAAGTGTGTGCCTCATCCTGCTCGTACATTTCGTCATAGTCCCAGTAGTGATCTTGCTTTTCACAGCCTGATGTGATGTCCTTCGTGATCACAGCATCTTGCAGACTCCTCCTCTGCAGGTTTATCCGCAGATCCTCTAAACAGCCAACAAACGAGTTGTTGGTCATGGTCCACACTGAGATGAAAGCAAGATGGTGCTCCCTCAGCCTTTGCAAAGCTTTTTCACTCATACCTCCAATGAAGAGGTTTCCCTGAAGGTCCAGGTGGTTGTTGATGCCCCGGTTGGATGTGGATGAGGCATAGTAATCAATCAGGATCTCAAACTTGTGGATGTCTGTGTAGACTTTGACATAGTGCTGCTGTTCGTCGCTGATGAAGACGTTGTTGTGCAGGATGATGATGCCATTCCCCTTCTCAACAAACCCTCTCAGGCGCCCATTGGAGATCTCCAGGTAGAAGAAGTCATTCTCCAGCCCTGCATGGTAGGCGAGGGGTGCCTGGGTGATGCTTGTTGTTATCACGAATTCGATGGTCGCTTCCTCCCTTGCATCCCACGTGGGAAACGCGATGTAGGAGTGTGGCCCCAGGAACCCAAAGGGGTCGTCAGGCTCCGCAGAGAATTGTGTGCTGCACCCTTCCTGGACCTGGTGGAAGATCTTGGAGCTGCCGTCAGAAGACAGTGGTGAGAGGACATCCAGGCCGTTGAATGTCACTAAGTGGAGGCAACCTCTGAAGGGGGAGCTGGCCTCAGCGAGGTACGGCAGGTCAAGGCTGCCTGTCCCACCAGCATAGAGGCCGTACTGGATGTCCAGCTCCCGTACGGGTCCTTTGATGTCCACAGAGCTGTTGAAGAGGCTGTCGATGGTCAGTGTCATCCTGCCATCTTCCACCAGCAGCTCCACATCATGCACCGCCAGGTTATTGAGCTGCAGCTCTGCTGGGGACTGCAGTGTCACCTCCTCTGAGCCCAGCTGCAGCCTGGCCTGAAGGAAAGGACATGGAAAGTGCTCAGTTCAAGGTGTTATCTGCAGCAGAGGAGACACCTTTCCACCTACCAGAAATACTTACTGAAGCATGGACTGTTTCTGGGGGCTCACAAGTGGTTTGGTCCTTCTGTTCACTACTGTTTGTCCTGCCCTCTGTGCATGTTCCTCCCTCCTCAGTGAGGTCCCCCTGTGGACATGACTTCTCTGTCCTGCTATCTGAATTTCTCTCCTTTTCCACTCTTCCTCAGCATCTCCCATTCCTGCTGCCCCATTGCTGGGCTTTCCCTTTCCCTCCGCGGAGGAGCCCTGCCAGATGCTGGCTCCCCTTTCCCTGCTCCATTCTACCTGCTATCCTCCATCCCTGCAACCTAGGCTGCTTCCAGCCCTTGCCCTGGGAGCTGGCAGGGGAAATAGGAGGCTTTGCTCCCCACAGGCAGCAGCCTGGAGCCTGCCTAAGTAGAGGGTTAGCTGATGGACCTGAGACGCGCGGTCTGCGTTAGGGAGACCTCTGGTCAGATGCGTGCTTGTTCTCCTGCTTTCCTTTAGACGTGGTTGGTGGCCCAGCCCAGGCTGTAAGAGAGGCAGGATGTGTGCCTTGGATGTTCCCTGCTCTTTTCCTTAATGGTGGATGCCAACACCATTACCACATGAGGGGAATTTTATTCTTCTGTCCTGATCCCTTCCCATGCCCTGGCTGGGCTTGGCCTGTGGAGACCTCTCCTTTCTCTGGATCCTCTCAGCTCACCTCTCCTCTTCACTAACCCCTCACACTCCCAGGGTGCTATGCACCATTGCACCATGCAATGTACATGGGGTGTCGGTGTCTGGGTGTCTCCATGATGCTCCTGAGGCAGGGGGTGAGGAGCTTCCCCAGCTGGAGCCTGTTTCTGCCAAGATTCTCCCAGGACTCTGTCCACTCTCCTCTTGAACTCTTAACATCCCCTGGCAGGGGTCTTGACAGATTTTGCCCCTTCATCCTTGCCCTGGATGAAGCCCTGACCCATGGACCCCAACCTGCGGGGGGGGTGCTGACCTGTAGGGTGCTGGCTCGCAGCTGGAGCAGGAGGTGGTCGGGCTGGCCGGCAGCCAGGAAGAGTAGCCCACTGCCCTGGCTGGTGTACAGCTGCAGGTGGAGCCGCACCGTGCGGGAGGCATCTGCCAGCGGCATTTCCACATAGCCATCCCCGAAGAAAGAGGCTGAGGAGAAAAGGGAGAGGGTCAGACAGGGAAGGACACCCCTTCCTCCCACCCCAAACCCCAACTGTGTGGGTGCTGTGAATCTGGAGCCTTCCAAACCCATCTATCAGTCCTTCCCCATTTGATCTGGGACAGGGAGGGGGAGGAAAGACAGCTTGGAAAGACCCTCAGAGGAGTCTGTTTTCTGATTTTCATAGGGAAAGGGTTTCTAGGGTCTGGGTGGTGAGGCAGAGGTGGTGTTTCTCCTTGCCCCTGCGGTGTTGAGAGGAACCTCTCGGCCAGGGCAGATGCAGTAGCGCCTGTCATCAGGCCAAGTTCCCGAGTGTTAGGAGGCAAGACGTTACCCTAATGAGTCTTTCCCACTTCTGCCACAGCCATCTCCCTTTGGAGTAATATGATGCCTTCCAGTGTCACGCCTTGGCTGGATGCCCTCGCTGGTCCCAGTCACTGCTGAACAGAGAGACGCTGCGCGGGAGCCCTGAGGATGTCACCAGGTCAGACAACACCGTGTTCTGCTCCTCTCCCTATTTTACATCACTTCCTAACAGCTCTCCATATCACCCAGACATCGCTGACCTTCACCTTGAAGGTGGCTGCTCCATCAGTGCTGGAGGGAAAACACGCCTGTGCCTGCGTTCCATATGTGGATGTGAGACTGTACGGAAACCTCAGCTCAAACTGGGTGCCTGAAGCTGCAGCTGGAATGTGTTCAACGCCCAGTATACACCAGCCTTACAGGGACTCAGCGCAATGGCATGCGGTCGTGAAATGAAAGACTGTCACAGGGCATATGTGGGAGAGGGCAGAATTAAAAGCACAGGGAGCGGCAAGGCTTAATTTTAGAGCACTTACGCTTTTTTGCTGGCTCAGTATGTGCATTGCACAGACGTTATATGTATGTGTCTGGGATGCACTGCCACCCATTCCTGTTAGCTCCAGAGCATCCTGTGGCAGAGTTAACCCCATGCTTGCAGGGCGAAGCATAAAGGTTCGGAAGACCTGTAAGTTGTAAATGTTTGGCGAGGATATGTCAGAGGGGTGAACACACGCATTTTCAGCCCATATGTAGTCAGAGGCTGTAAAGCCTGCTGTGCTTGAGTTCATATGTGTGGAGCTTGCCTGCTATGCTTCACTATGGCACTTGTCATCGCTTGGATTTGGGGTCCCACAAGCACTTTGAGGTGCTATGGGGCAACAAAGATGAGTCTTTGGCTTCTCCTAGGGTCCCAGCCCAGCCCCTCTATTTTGGAGGAGGCAGGGATGGAGGGTGGGTGCTGGGATGAAACCAGCCTCCTGCATGGTGAGGTTGGGGTGTAAACCAGTCCCCTCTGCTCTGCTCTGGTGAGCCCCCACCTGGAGTATTGTATGCGTCCATCTTTGGAGGCCTCAGCACAGGAAGGACATGGATGTGTTGGAGCAGGTCCAGAGGAGGCCACAAGATGCTCCAAGGGTTGGAGCCCCTGTGCTGTGAGGACAGGCTGAAAGAGTTGGGGGTGTTCAGCCTGGAGAAGAGGAGGCTCTGGGGAGACCTTATAATGGCCTTCCAGTACCTAAAGGGGGCCTACAGGAGAGACGGGAAGGGACTCTGTCAGGGAGTGGAGTGATAGGATGAGGGGGAATGGTTTAAAACTTAAAGAGGGTACATTTAGATTAGATATTAGGAAGAAATTCTTTGCTGTGAGGGTGGTGAGCCCCTGGCCCAGGTTGCCCAGAGAAGCTGTGGCTGCCCCATCCCTGGAGGTGTTCGAGGCCATGTTGGATGGGGCTTGGAGCAGCCTGGTCTGGTGGGAGGTGTCCCTGCCCAGGGCAGGGGATTGGAAGTAGATGATCTTTAAGGTCCCTTCCAACCCAAACTGTTCTATGATTCTAAACACCCATGTGTGCTCTTACAGCTGCTTTTTTCCCCTATTGCCCAAATTTCTGTGGGGCTGACCAGGGTGAGAAGGGATGGGAACAGGGCAGGCTCCCCCCTGCTCCACCAGGCAGGCTTTGCTCATGGGTTGGTGCAGCAAGAGAAAACCCAACCCCAGGCAGCCACAGTCAGGGAAGGTTTGAAACCAGCCTATCGTTAGAGGTGATGGTGAAGGTTTACCTGGCCTGGGCAGAGTTGGAACACTGTGCTTTTGTCTTTTTGCATTTTCTTCTAAACTGAGCTCTGTGATGTCCTGCCTAGGGCAGGGAATGATTTTTCTGTGGGGTCTGGGCAAAGAGGTCTCTCCATCCCTGAAGGGCTCAAACTTTCACTACCCATCGCTGGCAACAGAGAAAGCGCCTCATGTTTTTCCTGGGGTCTGGGAGAATAATGTGGGTGTTGCAAGGACCATCACCACACCCATTCCAGGCAGGGAAGTGATGGCAGCATGGAAATATCTAGCGCTTGCTTTAACAGTAAGCCCTTTGCTCAGCCCATCGTTACTCAAGCCGGCTCATTTCCTGGCCCTTGTGCCTGCCCTTGGCATGGGGCACTTTGGCTTCCTTGTCCTCTTTGGACTAGTGACTCAGAGGAGCTTTGCTATTCTTCACAGGGTCATGAAGGGCTCTGTCTTCTCCTGACCTGCTCCCTCCTTCCAGTGGTCCCTGCAAAACCATCCAGCTCCAGCATGCCTTGCTTGGTAGCTGAGGGTGGTGGGTGCCCTGCCTCGGGCTCTCAGCACCACCTTGTCCCAGTGTTTGGGGAGCAGGAACAATGGGGCACATTGGGAATTTTCCTCTCCCTCCTTGCACGGATACAGGCAGCCATGCTCGTGCCCCAGCGAGGCGTGCACACATATGTGCAATATATCGTGGTCCCCGGAGACATCGCATGCATGTTTGTGCTGGCTCCCATCGAGGTTCTCCCCATGCGTGAATGTCTGTGTTCCAGCTCCTGCTGGGATTTTGCTTTTCTAGCTTCCCTTAATCCCAAAAATGTGCTCTTCAGATGGGCATCGAGCGGCTGCTCTCATGAGGAGGGAAAGCTTTGCTGGGACCAGACCCATCAGCAGTTCCTCGGCCAGCCCAAAGGCTGGGCAGCATCTCCCATGGGTGCTGGGAATCATGTTTTGGGGCTGAAGGAGCCAGTCCAGCACAGCCAGCCTGTTTTCCGGTGTAACAAGGGGCAGTAGCTCCTGCAGCCAGCACATTTTGTCCTGCCTCTGTTCTCCCAAAGCTGCCAGAGATGCTTTTCTTCTCTTTCTCTCATAAAATGCTACTAATAAAAAGTTAAGGGAAGTGCAGATGCCCAGGGGAGCAGTGCTGTTTGCTAGGGGAGGGAGGAGGGACCCATGCCCGGCTCCAGGAGACACGGATTTTTCTCCGGCAGCAGCATGGTGTGAGTTACTGCTGTTTGTCTTCCCAAATTCCTGCTTTATTTCAGGGCTGCGCTCTTCCTCGGCACTGCAGCCTGGCCGGGATGGGAACACTAAGCTGTGGTGTTTCTCTTTCCCAAGGGAGTTGCAGCTTTTCACCTCCTTCTTCCCTCTTCCTCACCTCCCCCCCCCCGCCCATGTTGCAAAAGATGCAGAAAATACAGCTTGATGGATTTTGTGGTTGGTGTTTTTTTTTTTTTTCAAACGCATTTTGCCCTGGAGGAGCCTCTGTGGGGCAGGGTGCACCATCCCAATGGATTGCTTGGATGGCAGCTCTGATTTGCGCATGCACAGAGAGAGCAGGGACACATATCCCACTCCCCGGGGTACCCAGACATGTCCGAGGGCTGGCTGTGACTGAGCATCCCGGGATTACCCCATGCAGATGCACTCCCATGCCCCAAAAGCACCTTTCCCAGGTGATCTAAGGATGCCACGATCGCACCATGGGCATGTGGTGCCCCAAGCCAAGCCTCATCTATCCCTGGATGGGGATGCCTGAACTGGCCCTTCATGGGGAGCAGCAAGTCCCCATGTCCTGGCTGTAGGGGGGGATAGGCACCCCAGCCATCCTGCTGACCTTGGCTAAAAATAATCAACGTTCCCAGCTTGCCGTGTCCCACAGGAAATCGCTGCCCCTGCCTTGCCCAGGCAATGGAAAGGCATTGACAAGGCGAGAGGGGCCTCCGTCACAGTTTCCGAGCAGCCGGCCAGCAGCCAGCAGATTATAGGCTGCAGTGTCATTTGGATTTGGTTGGTTTTTTTTTTTTTTTATTTTTTTGCTTTGAAAAAAAACAAGGAGACAAGCCAAAAGCTCTGAGCGAAGCCCTGGGAGTGCTCAGCTCTTCCCGGGGCCGGCAAACAAGCGAGGGCTCTGTGTGAGCCAGCGCTGTCCCAGCACCCGTCCCGGCACCAGCCTCAGCCACCAGCCATGTGCCGGGGCCGGGACGCGTTGTCCCCTCTCCTCCTTGGTCCTCCAGTTGAAAACATGTCATGTTTGGCCTCTCTAATTGCTGGTTTTTGGTGTTCAGGGAGTTTTTTGGCACCCCAGCCCCAAAGCGAGCCGGGACCAGCAGCCCAGGGAGCAGAGCCTGGTGCTGGGCAGCACCGTGGAGGGGAAGAGATCCACCTCCGTCCTGGGGGTCTCCAGGCTGGGGGGCTCCCAGGGAGCTCTGAGGCTCCGCAAAGCCAGTTTGGGATCTCCTCCATGTTTTAACATCTCAGCACACAAACTTTTCCCACCTCTTCCCCAGCACGTAGGAGGACAGAGGAGCCAAGTCCCAGATCAGGCGAGGGAAAGCGCTTGCAGGACTTGGCAGGAGGGTTTGCGGAGCCGACCGGCACTGGATGTGATGGTTTTTCAGAGGGGGAGACAACTCCTCGGGGTGCCGGGGGCAATGAGAGACGGTGGATGGATGCTTTCCCTGCCAGCAGACTTACGGCATCCCCAGCCCTGCCTGTGGGATGGCTGGATGTGTTTTTGGGGTGTGCATGAGGAGGTGCAATCGGGGCATGGGGGATATAAACGAGTCCCCAAGGGGCTGCAGGGACCCCCATTGCTCTGTCCGGAGCGGGACGCTGACGCTGAGCAGGGAGGAGTGGAGCACAGAGCAGGGAGCATGGCACCAGGGAGGGGCTGGCTGCTCAACAAGGCTTCATTCAGGCTGCGGTGGGGGCCAGGTGGGGGCCAGGGCTGGTGGGCCATGTGTATTTGCAGAGAGGGGACTGGAATTCATTAAAACAGCTCTTTAATTACTGGAGCGGGTGCCAGGAGAGCCCCATGCGAATGCACAAGCCCCCCCTTGAAAGGCTCTCTGTCTTTGCAGCCGCTTCCCGCCCCAGACACACCGGTTTTCTGACAGTGGAAAAACAGCCGGGGAGTGAAGGCTCCTTGTTGCCCGAACAGCCCCAAGCTTGTTTGGCCGCCAGTGTGGCCCATCCCGCTGGCTGCCCTCCTTCCTGCCCGCTGGATGATGCCAACACGCAGCCCCTCTGTCAGCAGCATGCCCGGTGCTGCTGAGCCCCCATCACCGGCACGGGGTGATGGCCAGCCGGGTGCATTCCTCCTCCACAGCGTCAGGAGCTTTGTTTCGAGGCCCTCTAAGTTGTTTGGGGTTGTGTTTTCTATTTTATTTTAATGACTTTATAAGGTAGCAAGCTTGTCCGTCGCCAGCTGCACTGCGCCACACCCCCCCGCTGTGCAAACACTGGAGGGACTGGGGGGGATGCAAATATTGGGGGGACTCAGGGACAGCCACCCAGCCCTGGGGTTGCTACTCAGCAGCTTGAGCCCCTCCTGATTCCCCCACAGCATGTCCATGAGGTCCCATTCCCGCTCCAAAACACACGCAGGGCGGGCAGGACCAGGCCTCCTACCTCCGCTGTGCGTGGCCCAGGGTTTCATTCTCCCTAATCCCGAGCCGGGCTCTGCAATTCCCAGTGGGACCTGCTGCCCACTGCACCCTAGCTACATCCTGTCTGGTGGTGGGGCTGGGCTGTGCCCCCGTCCTCACGCGGGGCAGAGGGCCTGGGGGGGTGGGGGGGAGGAAGGGATCCAATGGGGCTTTCTGAGAAAGGCTTCATTATGTTACACATTCCCTTCATTTTACGGTGCTGTTTTATTTATGGCCAGGGAAGGAAATGAGCAGCTTGAGAGGCAAGCTAAGGCAAACACAGCCACTGTGTAGTGGCCCTTGGGTTTGGCTGGGGCTTTGCTGGGAGGAGGGGGTGCCAGGGGGACACACTGGGGTACCGCCGCCTTCAGGGATGCTCAGAGACCTGAGTGGGTGTCTGTGAGGAGGGCTGAGCACCCACCTGGGTCTCCGCAGTGAGGAAATTCCAGTGCAATGGAGACGGGTCACAAGTGAGCTGGTCTTGGGATGCAGCGATGGTATCTGAGCCTGGTGGGGACCTCGGGTACATCCCGTGGTCCCCCTTGTGCTGGCAGGACCCTTCTCTGCAGGCAGCACAGAGTTGCCTCCAGGATGGGCTCAGGCATTTGGGACGGGGCAGAACCAGACCAGCAAATGGCCCCTGCCCCGGAAAAAGCCTCTCCCCACTCCTGGGGTTCAGCCCTGAGATTTACAGGGTGGGTTGTCATGGACACAGATCCATCAGAGGCACAGAGCGCTTTTTCTCTTTAGCCCCACCTCCAGGTTTTATCCTCCGTGACTCCAGACGGTGATTGCAGCTCACACCCCGAGCCAGGGCTACGCGTGCATTTCAAACCCCAGCGATGAGAATGAGAGCTTGGGTTCTCACCTCCCACCATCCACCTGGCCCTCCATCACAGTGGCGCTCCCCAGGGCCAGGGCCGATGCTTTCCAGGAGTGCCGGACAGCGGAGATTGCTGGAAAGCTGCGCCTGAGAAACTGCCAGCAAAGCCACAGCCCATCACTCTCCTCAGGGTGGGTGATGGCTGAGTGCTTGCCAGAAGTGGCCATCAGCCTTGTTTCAGGTGCAGAAGGAGAGCCCCTGGGCTGGGGTGCTCTGCTTCATCCCTGTCCCTATCCTGTCCCGCTGGCCCCTGCTTCCCGAAGATCATCCTCCCCTACCTCTGGCTGCACTGTGTCTCTTTGAAACCTCCGCCTGTGTTTATAAATCCAATTCCTCCCCCCATTCCCCTGCCAGATGTTCTCCCCTGGCTCCTGCCTGACAGCTTCAGGCGGGGTGGGGGGGAAAAGCCTTTTTGCAGCCCACAGACTTTGGGGTCAGGGAAAACATGCCCCCTGCTAATTCTGCGGTGCTGGGGTGGGGGGCTTGCTTGTACCATCCCCTGTCCTGCCAACCCTCGGCCCTGTGCCCAACACACATGCCCACTCCTGCCTGCCTCCCCCATCCTTACAAAGCATGCGTGAAGGAGCTGCTATAGCTGGAGGCCATAAAATGGGATCCAGGAGGCTTGGCTGGAGCTCTGGAGCTCCAGTCCTTGCTTCTCCGGCGTGGTTTTACGATGATTCAAACAGCCCTAAAGCTGATGGTATTTCCTGCGCTCTCCTGCTCAGCCAGATGCAGAACCGCGGAGGGGAGGGCAGGGAGCGGAGAGCTGGCACTGCCACTGCCCCAGACATGCATTGGCTGCACCCCGTTACAAAGGTCGCAGAATTGCTGGGAGTGGGGGGCATCCCTAGGGCCAGAACCCCAAAGCCCATCGCGAGCCGGAGGAGGGATGGAGAGCTTTTAATGACATGTGGCACAACGACTCTTGAGGGACTTTGAGGAATAAGCCCGTGCTGAAAGTTGGAGTTTTTGCCCTGAGAAGCGAAGCCAGGGGCAGGGCGGGGGGAGAGGCGGGGAGACAAAGTGGGAGGTTTTGGGGAAGCAGGAGGCTCAATGGGGCTTTTGTGCCGTCCCCTGCAGTGTGACTCAGGCTCACTCCGGCTCCCACTGCCAGGAGGAGTTGGCCTGGAAATACTGTATCAGCCCCAGAGGACGTGGTTTCCAAACCAGCCCAAGTCAGGTTTTGTTCTATTTTTTTCCCCCTTCTCTTTCTTCCTTTCTTTTTCCTTCTCCCAAGCTGTCTCCCCCTCTCTTGCTGACTGGCAGCTTTTCCAGCTCCACCCTGCACATCCCAGCCTCCGCTCCCACAGTTTTCCCTGCCCCAGCTCCGCGCCAGCTGCTTCCCACCCGGTGAGGGAACTGCTTGCAGGAGGGCACATGATGGCGTACAAAGGGACAATCCTGGCCAGCCCAACACTGGAGGAGCAGGGGGACGTTGGGGGAAGCCTGGGCTGGAGGCTGGGATACAGGGGAGTGGGGCACCCAGGGTGCACATCCCACCTGCAGACCTCCAAATCCCACCCCTGCCCACCCAACAGAGCCAGTCCCTGTTCCCAAGCCCGTCTCTGGCCCCAGCGGGGGGAAGGAGCCTTCCTGGGAGCAGCAGAGCTTGGTCAGGGGATGCTCACAGGCATCCCTGGAACAGCTGGACGTTACCAGACAGATCCTCAACAAACATCGAGGCCGCCGCTGCAGAGGGGCCCGTCTCCAGGCGCCTCCGCTCAGATGTTTCCCAGCCTTGCTTGTCTCAAACGGCTCCTGAAGTGCCAAGATGGGGGGGAGGGGGCGGAATTATCAGCCAAAGTCGAGGCAAGGTGGGGGGGAAGGACAAGCACAAGAGGAGCATGCAGCCTGGCACACGGAGGGAGATGCTGAAGCTCTGCAGGAGCTACCTGTCAGCTTTATTTTCGGCATCCAGGGGCAGGGAGGGAACTTTTAAAATGTGCAGCTCAGGGTGATCTGGCAATAGCCGTGCTGGCAGGGCAGCACCCACAGCACCTCGTGTCCTGCAGGGCTACAAGGGCCATGGCCAGAATAGGTTTTTGTCAATGCTGGATGCTATGAAGGGGCAGAGAAAAGTGTCTCCACAGACAGGGAGGGGTGTTTGCAGCATGGAAGGGGAAAGAGAGGATATTTTTTGCTCATCTGGGGGTGACACGCTAAATTGTCGGTCTTGCAGTTCTAACTGCAAAGAAAATGAATATTTTTTTCCTTTTCTAGACTCTAAATTTCTCTCTCCTCTCCTCTCCTCTTCTCTCCTCTCCTCTCCTCTCCTCTCCTCTCTTCTCCCCATCCTGCCTCCCCCTCCCCACCTCTGTGATCCCGCCCCGTCTTTTCTATCTATGAGAAGCAAGTAGCAGGGTGATGTTTATAGAGAAAACAAATGCCTGCGCCATTTCTAGCATGGGGGGAACATGTAGCTGTCTGCGGCAGGGGGTGTGGGGGTGTGGAAGCGGGTGTGCACATCCCCTCCCAGGGCTGCGGGGCAAGACAGGAGGCTTTTTTCAGCTGTGTCTACCTCAGGCCAAAACTTCCCTCGCTCCTCCCCAGCTCCCAGAGGAAATGACCCCAGTGGGCCCAGAAATTTCTGTGGGATGGGATGCAGAAAGCCTTGAAGTCTGGTTGAAGCCCAGCCAGGGGCTGGGAAAGGGGATGGGAAATTCCTCCCGACCTCCCCTCACTTTCTGCTTGTGCACTGGGGGAATGTGGGGAGGCTTATGGCATGATAACAGATGGGGAGCATCCATTAACACACGGCAAGCAAACAGGGCCTCTGAACCCAACCCCCCCCCCCCCCACCTTCCCCCCACCCGCCTGCAGCAGGGAGGAAAAACAACCACCAGAAAGCCAAGATTTGGACAAAAGAAGCAGCAGGGATCCACAGGGGCCATCCCGGGCTGACTCATAGCCCACAGCCAGTGAGTCAGGGTGACGGATGAATGTTACTTTTCTGTCTCCTTGGCATGGAGGCACATGATGGGACCGGCCACCTCGAAACCGTGCCATGAGTTTCTCCACTCCCATCAGTTTTTAGCAGTATCCCTGGGATGTTTTCTGTTTGCTACCGTCTGTCGGGCTGTCAGGCAGCCAAGAGCAGGCGCTGGGCGCAGGGCCGCTCCCAGGGGTATTGCACGGAGCCGTGCTCAACTGGTGCAAGCGACACACCCGAGGAGGAAGGACAGAGCATGGGAATTTATCACCGTCTTGGATCCAGGGCACGGGGCACAAACATCTTTCAACCCACCTCGCTGCTTGTTGGCGGGAGGATGCTCAGAAGCCCTATTTGGTCTGTCCTGAGGATGAACAACAGCTAATGAATGACAAACCGGGTGGGAAAGCTGCATCCTCCCCATCCTGGGGTTGGGAAGAGCTGTGGCAGCCCCATTCCTCTGGTTTTAAGCCTGGCTTTGCAGAATCCAGGGCTGCCCTGGCGCTGGGCTCTGCTTTGCAAAGCAGCCTGCGACTTTGCAACAGGGCAAAGCAGGTTCTCCGGTTGTGCCACATTAATAAAAAGCCTAGAGTCCATTTACAAACTTCACAAGTAAAGTGAGCCTCACGCAGGCACGTCTACTCCCTCTGCAGCAGCTCGGGGAGAAAGATCGTAACACATTTCTCTTGATCCCAGTTTTTCTATTACATTTACCCTGGAAAAACTCTACAGGGCATCTCATCCATGTGCAGCGTGGCAGTGTGCAACCAAGTACCGGGCATGATGGAGACTGCTCAGGGAAGGGCTAGTTTGGGAATGAGGGGGCTCCAATGGGCACCTTCCTTGCTCCGTGTCTCCAGGAGGTTTGGAGATACGGGGTGGCGAAGGGGGTGGTTGCAAACTGGGCTGTGTTCCATGCAGACCTGCCGTGTACCTGCTAGGGTGACTTGGGCTCATGGACATGGCCTGGGATGCCCAGGCAAGACCTAGGAAGTGTACAAATATGAGCCAGGGAGTTTCTAGGACTTTCCCGCCTGAAGGCTGGGGGTGATGCTAACGCTTGGGGAAGCTGGCTTCCCAAAAAGGAGGAAAACCAGAGCCTGGCTCTTCCAGGCACCTGGAAAGGGCCGAGGGAGCGGTCCCTGGGAGCTGAGGCTGGGCTGAGCCAACGCCTGTTGCGAACAGTCTGTGCTTTGAGCTTTATTTAGGCACACAGACAGCATTAGCCTACTGCTTCCAAAGTCCTGTTACTGTCCAGCCTTCAGCCTGACGTTAGTTCCTCCGGGTGAGCTTAACCCTGTCCTGCGATCTTGGAGGAATGTTCTTATTATATTTTTGCCTGTAGCCCTCTGTTGCTAAATATAAGAATAAGACGAGAATATTCCTCCCCGATTCCCACGATACCAGTTTGCATTCTCCCCCCTTTTCAGCCTTTTTCCTGTTCTTTCTCATCAGCTGGAAACTTTTCCAGCTGCTTGGAGCTATGACCTCAAAACATGTGGTGCATTCACAAAAAAGAAAGTTTGGTTGGATTTCCAAAAGTGGAGGAGAGGAATAGCTGAGGCGGCTCCCTAGAGCCGATAACCCCCGCATAAGGCAGGAGGGGACCCAGATGGGTACCCTGGGGCAGACAACCGTGGGTGCAGGTACCCTACGCAGGGCAGCCATGGACAAGTCGGGGTCACTCTCACCCTTCCGGGACCCCAGTCACTGGTGCTTGGGGTCCCCACCAGACTTGGGGGTCGCAAGTTTGGCACACCCTTGCTGGAAGCTGTGGGAGAACACTGCCCACGGGGACCCTACACATCTGATTCCTTCTTCCCGCCCCCCATCCCTCCTCATTACAACCCCCAGGGGAGAGGGTTTTTGGGGAAGGGGGAGCTCAGACTGTGGGTGAACTCACTGGGAACTGGAGGAGAGCGGGGATGGCTAAAAACAGTTTACTAAAGCTTCACACTCAGATGTCAAGAGGACAAGTTTCATGAGTGTTTTTCCTTTTTGATAGAATCTTTTATTTGTTGATGTGCACAGTGACTCTTTCCTTTTTGGGCTGGGCAGAATGCCCGGGCCCCTGAACCTGGGCTTGTAGGCAACTCAAAACACAGGCTTTGCCCCTAAAAATGAGCCTGTCCCCAGCCCCGTGCCCGTCGTGCCACTGGTGGCTGGTATGGCTCTCCCTGACAGAGATGGAGGGATGTCCCAGGGCAGGCAGCCCATGGGATCACCTGGGACTGGCACTGGTGGTCTCAGCAGGGATGCTCCCGAGGGGATGGGACTCCTGGGAGGCTGGTGCCCAGACCCAGGATTGCTGCTGGCTTCGGCCGGGCACAAAAATAGGTCCCAGCATCAGGAAATGGGTGTAAAACCCCTTTCCTTTCCCTGCCCCATGGGTCCATGCCAGGCGGATGCCCATTGATCCCTGGAGCTGTGCCTCTGCCATGGGTGGTGTTACCTGGGCGGGATGGTAGGTCCCACATGCTGGTTTTAGGGGCTGCTCCAGACCATTCACCAAGAAAGAGCTCGGGAGTGCCAGGGCAGCCCCAGGAGCCACCCTGGACACCTGATCGGGTAACAGCTCCGCGTGGTGAAATCCCTGCCCGGGATGGAAAGGTCAGGGCTGGAAGGAACACGACCACTTTGTTCATTAACAAAAGGCATTTTTTTCCACTCAGCTTGCCAGGCATTGTCATATTTTGGTGAATGGAAAATAAAAAGAAGGAACAAGGCGGGAGGGAAGGAGAGGCGTCGCATCCCTGGAGGCCACCTGCTCTCTGGGGAGGGAATGGGGGCAACAAGGGATCTGCGGGGATCTTGCAGGTGCTGAGGGCCACAGGACCGGGCCCTGGGATCTTCTTCCTCCTCCTCCTCCTCGCACTGACACAAGCTTGGAGGCAGAAGATAGTTGGGGAGCAAAAGACCAGAGGTGGTCAGTAATTCCTTTGCAAACCACTTGGACAAAGAAAGATCCTGCCCCACTGCTCGTCCCAGCCGCAGCACGCACGGGGAGGGTTGGGGAAGAGAAACTGCTCGGTGAGATGTTACATTATTTTGGGGGTGAGTTAGGGAAAAAAAGTGCTTTTTAAATCCCCTCCACTTCTGAAGCTGTGGATGCCACTGACTCAGTGGAAATGGTTGGTTAGACTCTGAGCGCAGCTTGGAGGGTCAGGCTAAAGTGCAGACCTGTCCTGAGCAGGATGAGACCCATGTCCAGACCCTGCAGAGCCTGCTGAGGCTCAGACCGTCACAGGTATATGCATCCCGCAGCAGGGGAAGGAACTGGAGGAAGAAGGCACAGGGAGGAGGCGCAGGGTGGGAGCGGGGCTGCAGGGATGGCCGTTGGGATGATGAGGCCAGGCACACTGCCATGCCACGAGCTGTGTGGTCAAACCCAGACACTTCTTGTGGAAAACTGGGTATAAATCACTGGCTCTGCTCCCCGCCCAGCCCGAGCCCTGCAGTAACCCCTCTGCCCAGCTCTATCCCTGTGCATCAGCCAGTGTCCCCTGCCCTCCCTCCTGCCTGGGATCAGTCCTGCGGCACTGTGGCTCCTTCTCCTGGGGGAGACCCTCAGCCCTGGATGGCCCCTGGTGCCCCATCACCCAAGGGGCAATCCTGCATCCCTCTGGGCCCATGCCGGCAGGAGAGGTGAGCCCTGGGAGCACAGGACAGACAGACAGACGGAGCAGAGCTGGAAGGTAACACACAAATGCTGCCTAGCTCCTTCCTTCCCACCGCCATCATCCAAGACCTCCGCTCCTCGGGTGAGAGGGGCTGCCCTCGCAGAGAGCTACTGTGGCCAGACCAAACACAGACTGGGAGGGCTGGCTCTCCCTGCCAGGACCACGGGACGTACTACGGCACAGGGCTTTGGTGTGCACACGGGGAGCAAAGCCCCATCCCACCCAGTATCAGACGCAGCCGGGGCACGCTGCACCCCGAGAACCATGGGGGGTGAGCCACCCTGCTCCCTCCCTTGGTTTACCCCACATGGCAACCTGGCCTAAACACCCTGACCGAAAACAGGCAGCTGCCTCTCCTCACTCCTGCTGGCTTTGCAACAGGCCCTCCTGCACCTTGGGGAGGGACAGCTGGCCCACCCCGTGCACCCAAACCCAAACATTTCCCCCCCCCCGCCCCGTTTCTCACTGCTCCATCCCTTGGGTGGGCTGGTGGGAGGGGGCTTACCTCCAACCAGGGGTCCTGCGCAGAGGGGCTGCGGGTGGCAGGCCAGCAGAAGCAGCATCAGCGTGGCAATGCCCCCTTGGGCACCCATGGTGTCCCCTGGGGCTGGAGCCATGGCTTGGGCTCCAGGCACGGCACAGCCTCCGCCAGCGCCTGCTTCCAGGCGAGAGCTGCTGCTACTACTATATTTAATAAAGCAGAGCGAGGGAGGGACCCGTAACTTCTCCCGCCTTTCAGATAGGAGGAATTCGCTCAGATTACAAAGTCAATTTTGTCTCTTAAAGGGCTAGAGGCCCCCGCCTGCCCACTACCCACCCGCCGCTCAAAGCACCCTTGTTCCCGCCAGGGCAAGGCGAGGGAGGAGCAGCCATCAATGCTGAGGGAGGATGGACCCCGACACAGGGTGCCATGGGTGGTTCCTGAGGCACCGCCTGCTCCGGGCGAAGCTGGGCATCCATGGTTCTCCTGGCACTAGGCATTTTTGGGTTAGCACAACTGTCTCCTGGTGTCCATACAGACCCAAACAAGTGGCTGGGTGCCAAAGCCATGTTAGCTGTCCCCAGCCATCTCCTGTTGCTGTGCTGCCTGACAAAGTGACTCTACGAACCTCACAGCTCTCTCAGCAGGACTAAAGGCAATCGGGACAATCCTCAGCCCTCGGGGTTCATGACGGTCCAACCGTGCTAGCATGGCACTGGGAAAAGAGCTTCCCAGCTCCTCTCCCTGCTGCAAAGCCAATGCCACACATGTTTGGGGCAAGGTCACAACCTTTCGGAGACACAGCATCCCACCTGCTCCTGGCGCAATAGAGCCCTGGTGGGTTTGGGGGCTCTCCTTGCTCACAGTCTAGCTCGTCTCCCATCTCTCCATCCCCTTCCAAACACACTCCCAGCCTCCCACTTGGATCTTGTGCAGCACACCCCTCCTTCATCTTGGACGTCTATATTTCAGGTCCTTTTTCCCCTGTGCTGTGTTTCGCTGATGGATTATGTGCAGCCTGTTTCCTGCTGGTTTATTTCTAACCTCTTTAGGGCCCTTGGTGTGACTTTGCTGCCTTTGACAGCATTTGCAACACCTTCCAGCTTACAGTCATCTGGAAACATAATTAATTTGTTGTTTACTCTTGCTTTCAGCTCATTAATAAAGACATTAAATAAACCTGGGATGTGCTGTTTTCTCAGTAAGTTTTTATGAGCAATTATCAGGGGCTTGGTAAGTTCATTAGCTAATTCTATTTAGTTTGGAGGTTACATGTTACGTATTATCCAGACTTGCTGATTTGTACAGATTCAATTTTGCCAAGTATTCCCTTTCCTGCTCTTTATCTCGAGGTCTGCTGAGGACCTCTGCGTTGCTTCGCTTTCTGTCTGTCCTCAGCAGTCCCCCCTCTCTTTGCCTTGTTAAAGGCTGATTGAGGGTTACAACATGCAATGCTTGGCCCTTTGGGTGTGTGTTTGACCTACGTTGTTTTTCGTGGGTAATAGGCAGGCTGAAAGTGTCCGGCCCTCTCCTGCCTACTTGGCACAGGGGGTCCCACTCCCCTCTCTGGAAGGATGCATCAGGACAACCGCTATCCCAGCAGACTCACCTCCAACCCAGCAGGACGACCTTCAAGCCACCAGCAAGCATCCCTGGGTTTGCTCCTGGCTCCCTGTCCCCATGCTTGGTCTGTTCTCTGTAGCACTGCGGACAAGCTACCAGTCACCAGGGGAACACCAGCCTCAGGCAGGGCTGGGGCAGCGGGTACGGCTCAAGCAAGGAGAGGATGGCTCCGAGCACCCTGAGCATCCTCCACCTCAGGGATACTGGCTGGCCCTGCCTCTGCAGGTGGGATTTTCTCTGCTCAAGCAGCAGGACACACACCAGTCGCAGCTGGAATGGCCACTTGCTGGCCGCACTGGCTTCAGTGTCACCCAGCACTGACTGGCGGGAAAATATCAGAGACAAACCTGGCCAGGGCGAGGACAGACTAAAACCATCACTGCTTTTTTAATTATCATTTTCTTCCTCTCCAATAAGGAAATTACAATCTCTGGTTGAAACCTCACATGTTTTCCAGAGAATTGTCCCCACCAAGTCCACGGGCCAGCCTGGGTGCTCTTGTCACAGGCTGCTCTGGCCACCCTGGGGACGCCCCCCTCACCAGAGCCCGGCACCACAGCCCCATAGCCCACGTCTGTCCAGCACATTTGCTGTCCCTCAGACAGGCCCTGGTGGTAGCTGGGGATTTGTTTTTCCCTTTCCCAGCCAACATCTGGCCAAGCAACAGAGGGGTAGAGTCAGCGTGGAGCACTGCCTTCGCTCTCTGGGCACTCGGACAGCCTGGCTCTGCACCCAAACCCGTTCTGGTGCTGGGGAGATGATGCCTGGGTGTCTCCATCTCGATTTGCAGTGGTGAGTGCCCACCATGGGGAATTGGGAGCTGTGGGCTCCAGGAGCCTGCCAGGGGGTTCTTTGAGGAGGGCTGGGGGGAAAAAATACGAGAAGTTATATTCTTTCCTTCCCTGCAGGACTGGTGTTTGAGGCGGTCTCCGTCCCTCCGGGCTGCTCCCCGCCTCCTCTCGGTGCTGGCTGACCCATCAGCCTCCGGATGCATTTATTTATCCAAGCCCAGCTTTTATTTGGGATGTGTTTCCAGGGTAGCTGGTGTGGAGGGAGGTAGGTGGAGGGCTGTTAGGGGGGCTCCATGGCCGCAGCCCCTGACCAACAGCCCTGCCATGCCGTAGGGCACCCTGCTCCTGTGGGCACCCCTTGGCCACCCCATTCCAAACCGTGCTTTGTCCCCTCCATCCAAGCCCAGAGCGGGCTGGCCAAGCTGGAATCCCTTTCCCTGGGGAGCAACGTATCCTGTTTGCTTGGCATAGGCAAAGCTGCCCATGGCATCTATTTCATGGGCTGCTTTTTGCTGTCTCAGCTGTGGTCCTGTGTCCTGCAGCCTCCCTGCAAATAACCCAGGGCGAGCTAACTCTCTGGAGAGCCTTTCCAACACCACTACCTGCTCCGTTTGAGGCTCAAGGGACTAAGATCAGGGGCACGCTGGCGTCCACCTGTGGGGAAGCGATGCCCCACGCACCCTTCAATAAACAGAGCTCAGCTTCTGTGCTTGGCTTTTCCCCCTCCTGCAACATCCCACAGTCTGGCTGGGCTTCACCCCAGCCCGGGGCTCCCACCTCACCACCCACTGCTGGCAGAGGAGGGGGTTGGCCACCTGTGGAACAAGGATGGGGGTTCCCGACAGCAGTGAGGAGCTGCAGCTGGGGAAGCAAGTCTGTCTGAAGGAGGAGAGCAGCAAGCGTACTTGGAACATACCACGAGTGTCTGGAAGGAATATTCCATCTGGTGCTGGCAGGAGGGAGCACATTCATGAATGCTGCTGGGATTTAGCTTCTCCGCATCTGCCTTCCTGAGCACAGGAAACAAAGCAAAGCCTTTGAATCTGACCTGGCCAAAGCAATGCTCCTGCTGGAGGTGCCAAAGTCCCCAGCCTTGGTGATGCACCCATTCCCCCAGAAGAGGGTATTCAGCTGGGTGCTGTTTCAGCAAGGCTGGAGCCTCTTCTGCCTAGACATGCACATGCCGTGCAGAGTATGGTCACCTTGAGGAGGTTTCTTCTCCATTTGCCCAGGGAGAAAGTGATGTGAAGCTTGTGACTGTGGTTTGAAACAGCTGGCCAGATGTGCAACATCTCTGTGGCTGGGCTCACCCAGGGGAGTAGAGGGGTTTGGTCAATACGTCTGGCGTGCCCTGTCTTGGTGTGAGGGAAAGAGCTTTGAGGACACTGCAGGGAGCTGAGGATGCTGTGGGGAGCTGGGGCTGCTACCTGCTGCATTAGGCAGGAGAAGCGCAGCCCCACATACTCCCAAGATTTTCTCTTCTCTCTTTGCAACCACCAACAAAACAGTCTTTGTCCAGCAGACACTTGTGGTACTGTTAATTTAAGGAGACAAACAGCTCTTCCCAGAGTTTTGGAACCCTGAGTGCTAATTGCCCTGACAAACCCCATCCGAGCTCACACCCACACCCTCCACACACCCTCCCCCTCTTTCCCCCCCACACCCCCGGGGCTGCAGTTAGGCTCAGGTACCCTGAGCTCTTGCTCCCCTTCACCAAGGATGTGCTGTGACACTGGGCTAGTGCTGGCCCTGCCTGTCTTGGGCTATGTGGGATGGACCCCTACCTGCTGCTCTTGGCCCTGGCGGAGCAGCAGGCCCCAGTGTCCCTGAGTAGGGGGGCTGCATCCCTGACCTGCCTGTCTGTTCACCTCTCCTGTGGTGATTTGCCCTCCGAGGACCAGGATGAGGATCAGGATGCATCTGCAACAGGGTGACCAAACATCTCTCTCTTGACTTGGTGGTACTTTGGGGTGTTCCCACCTGTGGCACACCACATGCAGCCCCTGCATGGGGAGGGGTTTTTACATCTGCAAAAAACAACCTGCTGGGGTGACCCTGGGCAGTGCTGGGGGGCTGCCTCTCTGCTATGGCCTTGCAGCCGTGTGGGACCATGGGTCAGACCCACGGCTCAGGCTGCTTTCCCCAGGTCTTGTGCAAGTGGCTTGCTGTGAGATGGGCTTTATTTGCACCCCTGTGGTGTTCAGAGTGCTGTGACCGTACTTGCCTGTGACTAATACCCTTTGTTCTTCCATGAGCACTGAACACATCACTCCCCGCTGTTAGTTTAAAAAAGGAAATCAATAAAGCCCATTTATTTTTGGCCTGGATTTAGGGTGTTTTGGAAGAGGAACTGAGCTGTGAGCCAGCAGGCTCACCGGCTTCTGCAGTGCTTGTCAGATAGAGGAACTGGCTTTTAACTCCAGATAAATACTGACCGATGTATTTTCAAGGCGCTCGTTCCCTGCCATGTGAGTGGGGAACTCTCTGCGGGCATGAGGAGGGATGGGGGAAGCCCTTGGAGCATCCAGGGGAGTGGTGGCGAGCTGTGCTGTCTACTCAGGCTGACTTTGAGCATCCAGCATGGTTTCAGGATCTAACTGGGCTGTGACAGAGCTGTGTTTGGATGCAGAGCCTGCTTGAAGAAACACTCTTTCTCACTGAGGACCATCTAGACTTAAAGCCCCATAAAACCACACCAAGACCACGGCAGGCTCTGTCCAGGGGTAGTTTGGGATGGCAGGGCATTGCCCGGCTGGCACTGGGAGCAGGGTGAGCTTCAGGGCAGGGTGAGAGGTGAGGAAGATGCTGGCCATGCCGGTGCGGGAGGAAGGCTGGAGCAGCCTGCTTGGCTGTGTCTGATGCTGAGATTCTGTCTGTGCCATCCCGGTGCTTATTTACTCCATTCTGCAGTGGGCTGAGCCCGGGGCCATGCAGGAGATGGCACCAGTGCACTGCATTCGCCACCCGTGGCCAAGGAGATGGGTGAATGAGTGCTCCCCTCCCGCAGCAGGGGACGGATGGATGGGTGCTCCTGCGGCAGGGGGTGGATGGGTGCTGTTGGGGGATGGAAGGTGGGTGCTCCTCTCCCAGGGTGGGGGGTGGCCAGGTGTGAGCCCCCACCGCTGGGCTGGGGGTGCTCACCCCTCGTCCATCTGGGAAGGAGTCCTGCTGGGGGCTTTGGGATGGGCAGGGGACATGCAGGGCTCTGTTGCCAGGCTGTGCCCTTTGCAGTCTGGGGGCTAAGCAGAAGGGAAGACCCTGGGGGCTGATCCCCACCTTGCTGCACTGGCCCCCATGCTGATTTGCGAGGGGTCTTCCCCCCAAGCAGTGTGAATGTAGGTCCTGGAGCCTCCCCCGGTGCTGCCTGGCTACTGCCCTGCAGCAAAACCCCCTGGGAGATGGGGAGGGGGAATGGGAACAGCTCTGGCAGTTCCAGCCTGCTCCAGAGACGATCCTTGTAAGCCCCGGGCTCCTGGTGCCCCTGTTGGTCCCCATCTCTTGAGCAAGCAGTGGGGCTGCACAGGCTCCAGCTAGGAAGGAAATCAGAGGTTTGGGGGCCCCTCAGTGCTGAGGGTCTGCCTGCGCTACTCTTCCAGTAGTTCCTGGCTACTGGTGATGGCTGGAGGTGAGACGTGGCTGGGGAGGGCAGGAAGTGCATGTTTGCATTGGGATGTAGGACTGAGTGATGGAAGTCGTGTTCCTGGCAGTCCATCCCAGCCGGGACAGCACCTTGGTGGGGGGTGAGATGTCCTGTGACTTCCAGGGGTGGGTGACAAGCAGCCTCAGAGCCCTTGGGGTCACTCTTGTCTCTGTTCTGGATGCAGGTGCCCTTGTGGCTCCTCCACCTTGCAGGCGGTGATGGCAGCTTCCCCCAAGGGAGGCCAGTTAAAAAGGAAAGACATCTGTTTCCATTCAAATCCCTATTTTGCTATCATGTGCTGTTTTTCTTCCCAAACAGCCTTCCTGCTGCTTGGCCTCTTGTTGTCTGCCTCTGGTAACACCAAAACAGACCAGGCAAGTGTCTCGCCACACTGACCTTCCCTCCTAAGCATGCATTTGCAGACTGCCAGGAGCACGCCCTGGAACAGCAGCAGCTTGAAGCCTTTTGTGCCTTGACCCTGGAGAGCCCCAGCTGCTTCTTCACCTGGTGCTCACTGAGTTCGTGGTGCGAAAGGCACCAGAAGCTGCCCCTCTCCATCCAGCTTCTCAGAGAAAGGTGGGGATGGCTTCTTTACCTGGAAAGGTGGTGGTTTCTCTGGGTGCACTGAGCTGACAGGGTAAGATGCTCATGCTCCATCTTCCCAACCCCAGCCAGGCTCATGGAGCTTGTGGTGGAGATGACACCTGACCAGGGACCCAATTCCTCGCCCCTCCCTTTTCTTTTCCCTTCCTTCACACAAACCCTGAAGCCCCCAAAGCTTTAATGGGGTGGGTGGGAATAAATAAGCAGAGGAAGATGCAATGACCCACCTCCCATCACCCCACCTCCCGGTGCTGTGGTTTCCCTCCCAGTCAGGCTTCACTGGGGGATTTCTCTCCCCATGGCGCAACCCATCTCTCTTGGAGCAGATTAGAAAGACATCACTGTGCTGGCACTGTCATTTATCGTGGTGGCTGGGAAATTAACAGGGACTAGGCAGAAAGGAGGGAAACTGGGTTTGTCCTGGTTGTGTAGGTAAAGGGTTGAGGAGATTTCTAGACTATTTCTAGCTTGGTGTTACTTTGTCCTGAGAAGGAAACCAGTGCCCAGGATTCCCACCTTTGAGTCCCAATGGGTCTGAGAGCAATACATTCTATCAAAATTTATGGGGCAAAGTAGCTGGGTTGTCTAAAACATTGGGGCTACAAATCCCCAGGTTTTAAACAAAAGCTAATATTCTCTTTCCAGCTGTTAATTCTGGGAGTTGGGGTACAAATTAAGCTTTCAGCCTTGCCATGATAATCACAAGGGTGGGACAAACCACATCACCCTGTTGCAGGTTGCAGGAGTTACCTGCCCCTTGCTCTGCGTGCACAGGAGCAGCCGAGCCAGACCTGGTGCTTTGCACAGGGGATGGCGATGGGATAAAGGGCCTCAATCAAGAGTTGCCAATAGAGTTGCCATGACAAAACTCACGAAGGGGGGAATGTTATTTTGCAGCTGTAGAGAGACAGTGCCGCAAACAAATGAAGAGTAAAACACAAATTAAAACCAATAAAAATTCCTTGGAAGTGTCCCCTTTAAGCATTATATATTTTCATCTTACTCTGGTTTTATTTGCTGGAAAAGGAAATGTAAAGGCAGAAACATTCAGTTAAACCTGCCTGTCAGCTGAAGCCTCTGAGCTGCGTCACGCTGGTGGCTGGAGAAGGGATGCTGCCGGAGGTCTCCTCTGCACTGTCCCCATGAGGGTGGCTTGGAGCAGCTGGGACCATTGATATTGCCTCCTATCTGTCTGCTTGCCCACCCCTGTCACAGCCACCTTGTAGCACATGATTGCATTTGCAAGGCAATGCTAATCACCATAGTAATGAGGGCCTTATTTCTGGCACGATCTGTCCCCCTGGCTGTGTGGCAGAGCAGGGCCATCTCCTCCCTGGGCTCCATGGAACAAGGCTGGTTGTGGTGGCTCCTCGAGGACATGCTTGTGTTTCCATTCTTTTCTCCTCTGTGCCACCATCCCCACCTTGCCCATCACCTGCTGGCTTCTCTCCATCACCTCCTCCTTCTCTCCAGTGCAGTGCTCACAGAGGACACATGGGACATGTTGATCAAATCCTGCAGTGAGGAAGCCCCATCATCAATCTTCCATCAAAGAAAGGGATTTTTGGGGCAGCAACTGCCTCTTCAGCACCATCTGTGGGGCTCTTTGGTGTATGCATTTGGCTAACAAGAGGGAGATGGTCACAGGCTGGTTTTTGCACAGACCACTGCTTTTTCCTTCTGGAAGGTGGGATGTTGGAGTTTCCATGAGAATTATTGGTCTACAAAGATATGCACCAGTTTCTAGATGGCAGAAATGAAGGATGTCTATCAACTGTGAAGCCTAGCACATGCTCACCATTGGTCTTCTTGAACATCTAAATGTGAGAGCTGGAATGTCACTGCAAACATTGAAGTCTGAATATTTCTGATTTTGTACCACGGCCATGTTTCAGTGGGTTTTGGCATTTTTCCATGAATCTAGCATCTGTGGGAAGAGCCACAGGGACGGTCCTTGAGATTATCTTTTTGTCTGCTAACCAGGCAGGGGTCCTCTGAATACCCTTTCTCTCAACTGGGGTTGATTCCCAGCAGAAACTGATGATGTGGAGGATGATGATTGTGGGACTCCCTCACGGAATTGAAGGAAACCAGCTGCTGGCTTTGTCGTGTTGAAGGCACAATGCAGTGGAGAAGATGCTCCCAGAAATACTCGCACCTGTGGGTACTTGACTTTTTCTTCATGGCAAGGAAACCTTCTTCCCTTGGTGGAGGCTGCTGGTTAGCAGTGATCGTGACAGGAGCACTGTGATGTGGACATCTGTCTCCTCTCATAACCAGACTGAGACCAATACCTTATTCTCTGGTGGGCATTCATTAGTTGCCAATGACTTTCTGTCTCTACTGACCCAGGGCTGGAGCTGAGACATGATACGGAGGTAAAAGGGTCTATTTACCCATGAAATATACTCCTGAGTCATCTAGAGCCTCTTCAAGCTTCAAATACTGGGGAAAACAAAGATGTGCTGTGAGAGGGGAGATGCCGTTGGGACTGGAGCACCCAGCAAGTTCACTACTCACTGAATCCACTGGTGTCAGTGCAGGTGATTGTCCTGGTTTGAGGTAAAACAGAACCAATTTCCTGATTTTTAATTTTACTTTTTAGCTGGGCCTCTTCTAATTGACTAAAGTCTGAAATTAACAGCATATTGTTCAGACACTGTTCACTCTCAGAGTGATAAGACCTGATTATACCAAGGAATGGTATGCACAGAGGCTCTTGCTTAGACTTATTGCCATAACAACCAAGGTCAGCTAACTTCACTGTTTGCCCCGTTAGAGGGTTGGAAGCGGAGAAGCGTAGAGGGGTCCCACCCGCAGGGAGGAGCAGATGGGACAGGTGACCCAAAACTGACCAACAGGGTATTCCATCCCATATGCATCACGCTCAGTATAAAAGCTGAGGGATCAAAGGGGCAAGGGGCTCTGGCTCGTTTTTTTTCAATGGCCGACGTCTGAGGAGGACCCTGTCTGTTCGTCTGCCTTCGATCCCAACCCGAGCACTCCTGACTCTAGCTCCGGAATTCAGCTCCTGTCCATCGCTGACTCCAGTCTGGGACTTTCCCTGTGTCTGCTGGTGACACGATTGTCATCCTGGGAGCTGGATACAGTTTTGTATATATTGTATACTTTTTTCCTTTAATTTTTATTATTCTATTATTATTTACTATTTTCTTATTTCTTATTATTTTCATTAAAGTAGTTTAGTTCTTTTTCTAAACTCGTAAATCTCCTTATCTCTTCCTCTCCTCTCTGAGGAGAGAGGGGGTGAAGGGCCATCTGTCGTTCTGATTGGCCAGTTTGGCCAAAACCATGACAGTGATGCTCATGAGATATGGAAAAGCTGCTTTCTGAGCATGGGTAAATGCTGCAATGATGGAAGAAATTTAGGAAGGTGCCTCTTGGGCCCCCATTCCCTCTTAGCTCCCCGCTGGGCAGAGGGGAAAAAAACAAGCGGCCATGAGGAGTGTAGACATAATAAACCCAGATCCCTGGTGTGAAGGGTGTAATGCACTCAAGAGAAGCTGCTCATCAGGCAGTGGGTGGCGGGTGCATTACAGAACTGGGGATAATGAGAATAATATAAAAAGTATTAGGGAGAGTGGCAGCCTGGTAGCCCCAGGTCAGGCTTGCCTCCTGCTGGGATCCTGCCACCCACTGGCAGCTCCAGCAGTGCTGCTGAGCCCTGGGAAAACTGTCGGCCACTGACACAGCGCAAAGAGAGTAATTTCCCCCCCAAAAATATAGCCTCTGTGTGAGCAACAACTTGATGTGTTGCTGCTGGTGCTTGGTGAAACCCCTTCCTAAGCGTGCTTGGGCATACATGTAGGCATCTTGTGTCTGATTGGGGCTGGGGAGATGGAAATAGAGATGATGGGAAAGGGACAATATTTTTTAAAAAGAGGAAAGCCAGGAAAGAGAAGGAGAATGGAGAAGGAAAGGGGGAGTGGGGGAAGGACTTCAGTGCAAGCAGCAGGTTGCAGTGAGTACCCAGACCCTTCTCCTGGTGGAAAGGGATGTACTTGCACATGGTGTGCACAGGTTAATGATCTGTCACATCAGGTGGACAAGTTGCAAGAAACAGTTAAAATGTTGCACAGTATCAGAAGAGCTGAGACACATAGGTGATTTCACAACCATGTTCCTGTAGCAGACGCTGCTGAGAACGAGGCACCTTGGACCCTGGTGACCCCCAAAAGCAGGACTCTGCTTCAGCCTCTCACCCTCCAGCATCACAACCAAAACCACGTATGAAGCTTTAGCAGCTATAGACACCCAGGAGCAAGCTCCGACAGGATGAACCCCACCAGCAGCACACAGTGGACGCTGTTGAAAATGACAATGAGTGCTCATAGTGCGTGACTCTCCGTTAGAGCGCACTGAGGTGCCCATCTGCTGTCCTGACAGGGAGTCACAAGAGCTATGCTGCCTTCCAGGAGCTAAAGTCTGAGGCATTGCTGAGAGGGTGCCACAACTAGTCAGGAGCACGGATTACTATCCACTCTTGGTTACTCTTTCATGTGGGCATGAATGAGACCGCAAGCCACAATATTGGCTTTTATGACAATGAAATATTCTTTGATGAACATGGCCTGTTAGAGAGGGGTGGAATCCACCAGTCTAGAAGAGGCAGGGGAATCTTTGGCAGCAGGCTGGCCAACTTGGTGAGGTGAGCTTTAAACTGAAGTAATCTGGGGGAGGGTGGGGTGGGGAGTGGGGGCGGTTCAAGGTGGCAATGCTCATGCCAATTTATCGAAGTGGGGAATAAGTCAGGCCAACAAGTGGCCTTAGCTGACTCAAGATGAGATCCAGAAGGCCAGTCACCTCAAAGATGAGTATGTCAGTGGCGGGCTCAAAAATAGCAAACGTCTGGAGATTACTCCCACACACAAGGTGCCAGAAGGGAAAACTGTTGCTTGTTCTCATTCTCAAGGGGAACTGCTTTCATTGCCCCGCAGACCTTGGGGCTCCATGCTTTTCTGGTGATGTCATCCTGAAAACACACCTTTTTTATTCTCCCCCGGGCCAAGCTCAAAAATAAGAAATGTCCAGAGACAGCTCCCACAACGAAGTTAGTGCTAACAATCTCCCCAGAGACAGTTTAAAAACCAGCAGACTTCAAGAGATTGCTCCCATATGGAAGGTGCCAGGAGGGTACAGTGATGCTTGTTCTCACTGTCTCAGGGAACCACATTCATTGCCCCACAAACCTTAGTGCTAAAACTCGGTCCGGTGCTGTGAACATAAAAAGTCAAAGTCTGATGCTTCTCACACATGGAAGGTCCCAGGAAGGAACAGTAGTGCTTGTTCTCACTGTCTCTGGGATCTGCTTTCATTGCCCCAATAACCTTCATTCTCACTCTCTGCCCAGGGCTGTGATCAAAACCAGCAAACGTCTGGAGCTTAGTCCCACATAGAAGGTGCCAGGAGGGACCAGTTGTGCTTGTTCTCACTGTGTCTGGCATCCGCTTTTGTTTCCCCAGTAACTTTCATTCTCACGCTCTGCCCAAGTTTGGCCTCAAAAAGAGAAAACGTCGAGCAGAGAGTGACAATTAGGGTTACTGGTGAAATGGAAACGGTTCCCAGAGACAGAGAGAAAAAGCACCACTCTTCCCTCCTGGCACCTTCCATGTGGGAAGAAGCTCCAAATTTTGATCTTTTCTGTTCCTGGCACTGGAGAGAGTGATGGCACCAAAGTCTGTGGGGCCATGAAGGCGGTAAGATCAAGCACCAGTCTTCCCTTCTAGCACCTTTCATGTGGGAGCAAGCGCTAGAAGTTTGCTGATATTGAGCACCACCCTTGGGACAATGTTAGCACCAAGATTAGTAAGGCAATGAAAGCCTTTCCCAGAGACAGTGAGAACAACCACAAATGCTCCCTCCTGGCACATTCCATGTGACAGTAAGCTCCAGACGTTTGCTGTTATATAGCTCAGACCTGGGCAGAGAGTGAGAATGAAGGTTATTGGTGAAATGAACATGGATCCCTGTCCCAGTTCCAGTGGAGATGGGGTCAATTTTCCACAGGCTCTGTCAGGGACACAGTTATCCCATCCCATGTGAGCCATGCCCAGTCTGAGCTGCCGGGGGAGGGGGCAGGAAGTTGCGGCTTGGAGCAGGCTGGGGCGTCCCGGGTCTGGTCGGTGAGCGGCAGTTCCGTAATTGTGTTTGTGTATTCCTCTATCCGTGTTATTGTTGTTGTTTTCTTGTTCCCTTTGCTGTTCTGTTAAACTGCCTTTGTCTCAACCCACGAGTTTTGCCTTTTTCTTCCGTTTCTCCCCCATATTGGGGAAGCTCGAGAGAGTGGCACATGGTTCTTTGTTGCTGTCTGAGGCCAAACCACGACAGTCACTTTTGGCGCCCAATGTGGGGCAACAAGAGTTGAGATAACGACAAAATCCAAGTAGAGCATGTAAAAACAAATTTGTTGTGTGCATTTATTGTATTTCATAAATAGTCACTGGTCACCATGTTGCTCAGTTTGTTCTCGTGGTTGTGTTATATAAATTCCTATATCGTTTGTGTACTCCCTGCAATGCTATTTATCATCTCTGGAAGAGGGATCAGGATTATCACTTTGCTGTCCTGCATGATATCAGCTTATGATATGATAATACCACTGTTCAGACAGTTAGTTCGGGGTGTTTATGTGGTATTGCTGTCCTGCCCATGCCTTGGGCACCATCTCGTGGAATTTATTAATAATCACACCCAGTCTATGGGGGAAACAGGAGAGGGATGCTTTCCCCAGCTCTTTTGCCTCCCTTTTCTCCTTTGGGCCAGCTATGACAGCTTTTGAGAATTTTGAATATCCTTGGGATGCTCAAACAAGCATGTTCCTAGTGTTATGTCTCCTGAATGTGTTCCAGGTCTTGTTTAGGGTTAAATGACAATTTAAGACTACCACCCAGAGATCTGCCCTGAGGCTGGATAGTCAGGGGTGGCATGGCACGTGGGAGAACACGGGCAGGTACCTAGAGAACTTCTCACCTCCAATGGTCTGGGACTTCACCGCTGAACAATTACAGGACCCTGATAAAGTGGTAGAATGTTTGAAGGGAAAATGTTGTGGCTATTCTAGAAAGGCACAACTAACCGCACTGTGCTGGGTCCTGGCCAGTATCTACCAAGCACTGCTCAGTGTTATGCAGCACCCTCAGGGGGAAGAGACAGAGACCAGACCGACAGACACCGTGGCTACTGCAACCCCTGCAACAGATACTATGGCTGCTGCAACTCCTGCGACAGACACTCTGGCTTCTGCAACTCCTGTGTCAGCCACTGCAGCTACTCCAGCCCCGGTGGCAGCCACTGCAGTTGAACCAGAAAACCAACCTGTGCCAGTATCAGTTGCCCCTATACACAAGAAGTACACGAAGAAATCAATTTGCTTAGTAAGGGATTACAATGAACCAGGGTCATCATGAGAACAGGAGGAAGACGCAGAACCAGAGATAATCACATGATCCCTATCCTTGAGTGAGCTGCAGGATATGCGAAAAGATTTACGCATATGCGTCCCCATTCGAAGTCTATGGGGACGAGCCAGGGGCTCCTGAGGAGATAGGAACCAGGGAGTCACAGATCAAACACCCCAGAGGAAGACCACCTGAAGGGCAGCATGAAGCAAAAGCAAACGCTCCAGCCAGTGAGACAGCTTCATTGGGCGCCCAGCTGAAATGACTTTACACAAATGCACGCAGCATGGAAAATAAGCAAAAAGAGTTGGAGATGTGCGCACACCTCCAGGGCTACAATCTTATTGGCATCACAGAGATGTGGTGGGATGGCTCTTATGATTGGAGCATTGGAATGGATGGATATCGACTCTTCAGGAAGGACAGGCTGGGGAGACGAGGAGGGGGCGTTGCCGTCTATGTCAATGAACAGCTGTAATCCATGGAGATCCACCTGGGCATGGATGAAGACCCAACGGAGAGCTTATGGGTCAAGATTAAAGGGAACGCAAGGACAGGGGACATTACAGTAGGGGTCGGCTACAGGCCACCTGACCAGGACAACAGAGTGGATGAGACCATCCATATACAGATAGGAGCAGCATGGCATTCACAGACCCTGGTCATCATGAGGGACTTCAACCACCCCGATATCTGGAACAGCCCCAAGGTATGTGGGGCCATGAAAGTGGTTTTGAAGATGAAGTCACCAGGGAAGTGTACAGCTCCAAGGATTCTGGGGCCATGGGATCTGTTCCCAGAGAGGGTGAGAATAAGCACACTTTTCCGTGCTGGCAACTTGGGTGTTAGAGCAATCTCCCGACGTTTGCTCTTTTTAAGCCCAGCTCTGGGGAGAGTGAGAAAAGATGGTTTTGAGGATAAAGTCACCAGGGATAGGCTTAAAAAAAAAAGCAAATATCTACCGATACCTCCCACAACCAAATCCCTGAGGTTTGAGTGGCCATGGAAGCAGTTCCCAAAGAGGACGAATAAACACCTCTTTTCCCTGCTGGCACCTTGGTTGTGGGAACAATCTCATCAGGGAAGAGCACAGCTCCAAGGTTTATGGGACCGTGAAATTAATTCCAGAACGGATGAGAATAAACATCACTTTTCCCTGCTGGCACCTTGGGTGTGGGAGCTATCTGTGGACATTTGCCCTGTTTGGATTCCAGCCCTGTGTGGAATGAGAAAAGGTGGTTTTGACGATGAAGTCCCTAGGGAAGCGCACAGCCCCAAAGCTTGTGCTGCCATGGAAGCGGATCCCAGAGAGGATGAGAAGAAGCACCACTTTTTTCCTGCTGGCAACTTGGATGTTGGAGCAATCTCCCGACGTTTGCACTTTTTTGAGCCTGGCCCTGGAGAGAAGTCGCCTCTGCAGACTTTTCCTCTTTTTTAAGCCCGGCCCTGGGGAGCGTGAAAAAAGGTGGTTTTGAGGATGAAGTCACCAGGGAAGAGCACAGCCCCAAGGTTTGAGTGGCCATGGAAACGGTGCCCAGAGAGTGTGAGAATAAACACGATTTTTCCCTGCTGGCACCTTGGTTGTGGGAGGTATCGGCAGATATTTGCTTTTTTTTTTAAGCCTATCCCTGGGGAGAGTGAAAAAAGGTGGTTTTGAGGAAGAAGTCTCTAGGAAAGTACAGAGCTCCAAGATTTGTCAGGCCATAGATGTGGTTCCCGGAGAGTATAAGAACAGAAAGTATTACAATAAGCACCACTTTTCTGTCTGGACAGCTTAAGTGTTGGAGTTATCTGTGGACAATTGGTCTTTTTAAGCCTGTCCCTGGGGAGAGTGAAAAAAGGTGGTTTTGAGGATGAAATCACCAGGGAAGTGCACAGCCCCAAGGTTTGAGTCGATATGGAAGTGGTTCCCAAAGAGGGTTAGAATAAACACCACTTTTCCCTCCTGGCAACTTGGGTGTGGAGGTATCTGCAGACATTTTCTCTGTTTTGAGCCCGGCCCTGGGGAGAGTGAAAAAAGTGGTTTTGAGGATGAAGTCGCCATGGAAGCTCCCAGCTCCAAGGTTTCTGCAGCCATGACATTAGTTTCCAGAGTTGATTAGTATAAGCACCACCTTTCCCTGCTGGCACTGTTAGTGTGGGAGCAATCTCCCGACGTTTGCGCTTTTCTAAGCCCGGCTCTGGGGAGAGTGAAAAAAGGTGGTTTTGAGGATGAAGTCACCAGGGAAGAGCAGAGCCCCAAGGTCTGCGTGGCCATGGAAGCAGTTCCCAAAGAGGGTTAGAATAAGCACCACTTTTCCCTGATGGTACCTTGGGTGTGGGAGCTATCTGCAGAAATTTCCTCTTTTTTAAGCTTGTCCCTAGGGAGAGTGAAAAAAGGGCAAGCCAACCAATTGTGGGTGCCCCAGGTGGGCTGCTGCAGCTGTTTGCAGCTCGTTGGGCTGTTTCAGCTGCTGTTTGCAGCTTGTTGGGCAGGACACCAGGTGCTGCACTTCACTCAAGGAGTGATGGTGGCCATTCGGAGGAGGAAGAGTGTGTTCCCAGCACCCACCCAAGTGGATATTGGTATCCAGGCCAGAGGCTGTGAGCAATGCCACAGCCTTTCACTGTCAGTGGGCAGCAATGCTGACTACGGCTGCGTGTGGTGTGAGCAGGTTGATGACCTTCTCAGCCGGGTGGCACAGCTCCAAGGTGAAGTGATGGAGCTCAGAGAAGAGGTGAGTAGATTGAGGAACATCAGATCAGAGAGAGCGAGAGGGAAATTGACCATTTCCACAAACTGCTCTCTGCAAAAACGGAATGGGAGGTAACTCTTAGTGGACCAGAGGATTCCGTATCCTTTCACCAGCAAGCCCCCCAGCTGTCCCGTAGTAACCCGCATGAGCTGGGTCAATGGGAGCAGGTCTCTGTCCAATGGAACAAAAGAAAGAAGCGGAGCAAGCAGGTTCCTTTAAGAAGCACACCACGTATATAGTGCCCTTGCAGAACAGGTATGGGACTCTGCAGGAGGAACTGGTTGCAAGCAAGGAAGAGGGCTCTCAAAGGCCAGAAGAGGCATCAAGGCCAACTCGCCTCGGGCTGGCCATCAAAACTGACCCTGAAAAGAAAAATCGAAGGGTCATTGTTGTAGGTGACTCCCTGCTGAGGGGAGTGGAGGGCCCGATATGCAGACCTAACCCACTTCATACAGAGGTCTGCTGTCTCCCTGGTGCCTGGGTGAAGGACACTGTAGGTAAACCCCCCACCCTTGTGAGCCCTTCAGATTATTACCCACTTCTGGTTTTTCAGGTGGGAAGTGATGAGGTAGCAATGAGAGGCTCACAATCATTTAAAAAATATTTCAGGGCTTTAGGGCAACTGGTAAAGGGATGAGGAGCTCAGGTTGTGTTTTCCTCCATCCCTCTGACATCAGCAATGGACGAGGGCATATATAGGAGGAGCCAACAGGTCAATTCATGGCTCCGGGACCGGTGTCGTAGACAGGGCTTTGGGTTTTACGATCATGGCTTGGTATATGAGGCACCAGAGCTGTGAGTAGCTAATGGATGCACTTATCTCAGAGGGGGAAAAGGATTCTGGGGCAGGAGTTGGCAGGGCTCATTGATAGGGCTTTAAACTAGATCTGAAGGGGGAAGGGGTCAATTTCATGCTTGCCTGTGACAAACAGTGGGGCAGCACATCAGAGGCAGAGGCGTGGAGTCCTAGTAAGGGCTCTCAACTTGTTGCCCTAAGGCGAGCTGGAGACGATGCACCGGGACACCCCAAGGGAATCAAGGGGGATCCGTGCAAGAGGGTGACACAGCCAGCCCAGCTGAAGTGCCTCTATGCGAATGCACGCAGCTTGGGCAATAAACAGGATGAATTAAGGGCCACTATGCTGCTGGAAAACCATGACATAGTGGCCATTACTGAAACTTGGTGGGATGATTCCCATGACTGGAATGTAGGGATAGACGGGTACAAGCTCTTTAGGAAGGACAGGCAGGGTAGGAGGGGAGGAGGGGTCTCTACATCAGTGACCAGCTAGAATCTATGGAGCTCCACATGGGGAAGGATGAGGAGCTGGTTGAGAGTGTATGGGTTAAGATTAAAGGGAAGACAGGGCAAGGTGATGTTACAGTAGGGGTCTGCTACAGGCCACCTGACCTGCAGAGCCAAGCAGATGAAGCCCTCCATAGGCAGATAGAAGTGGCTTCGCGTTCACAGGCCCTGGTCCTTGTGGGGGATTTCAACCACCCTGACATCTGCTGGAGGGACAACACAGCAAGGCACCAGCAATCCAGGATGTTCCTGGAATGCATTGATGACAACTTCCTCCTCCAAATGGTAGAGGAACCAACAAGAAACGGTACTATGCTGGACCTCATTCTCACCAACAGGGAAGGGCTGGTGACCAACATGAGGCTCAGGGATAACCTTGGCTGCAGTGGCCATGAAGCGATAGAATTTAAGATCCTCAGGGCAACTAGGAGGATATATTCCAAGCTTACGACCCTGGACTTTAGGCATGCAGACTTTGATCGCTTCAGGGATCTGCTGGCCAAAGTGCTGTGGGACAAAGCTCTAGAGGGAAGGGGGGCCCAGGACAGCTGGTCAGTATTCAAGGATCACCTTCTCCGTGTCCAGGAGCAAACTATACCGACAAAGAGGAAGGCAGGAAAGAATGCCAGGAGACCTGCCTGGATGAACAGGGAGCTCCTGGACACACTGTCACACAAAAAGAAACTTTATAAGGAGTGGAAGAAAGGACAGCTAGAATGGGGGGCATATAAGGAAGCTGTCCGAACAGCAAGAGACCTGGTGAGAAAAGCTAAAGCTCAGTTAGAATTAAATCTAGCCAAGGAGATGAAGGGAAACAGCAAAAATTTCTATAGGTACATTAATGGTAAGAAGAAGACTAGGGAAGGTGTGGGCCCCCTCTGAAAGAAAACGGGGGAGCTGGTGAGAAGTGATATGGAGAACGCTGAGGTTCTCAACGACTTCTTTTCCTCAGTCTTTACTGTCAAGGGCTCCAGCCACACTCCTGGAGTCACGGAAGACAATGGCAGGGGTTGGACAGAACTGCCAATCGCAAGTGAGGATCAGGTTCATGACCATCTGATGAACCTGAAAGTGAACAAGTCCATGGGACCTGATGGGATACACCCAGGGGTACTGAAGGAACTGGCGGATGAGGTTTCTAAACCACTCTCTATTATATTCCAAAAGTCATGGCAGTCTGGTGAAGTCCCCACTGACTGGAAAAGAGGAAACATAATCCCCATTTTCAAAAAGGGAAAGAAGGATGAACCAGGGACCTATAGGCCAGTCAGTCTCACCTCTGTGCCTGGTAAGATTATGGAGCAGATCCTCCTGGAGGCACTGACGAGGCAGAAGAATAATGAAGAGGCGATTGGGTACAATCAGCACGGCTTCACCAAGGACAAATTGTGCTTGACAAACCTGGTGGCCTTCTTTGAGAAGGTCACAACATCAGTAGACAAGGGGAGAGCAACTGACGTCATTTACCTGGACCTGAGTAAAGCCTTTGACACTGTACCGCATGACATTCTGGTCCCCAAGCTGATAAAATATGGGTTTGATGGACTGACAATTCAGTGGATAAAGAACTGGCTTGACAGCCGCACCCAAAGAGCAGCTGTCAATGGGTCCATGTCAAAGTGGAGTCCCTCAAGGATCAGTACCGGGACCGGTCTTGTTTAGCACCTTCGTCAACGACATGGACAGTGGCATAGAGTGCACCCTCAGTAAGTTTGCTGATGACATCAAGCTGTGTGGGGCAGCTGACATGCTGGAGGGAAGGGATGCCATCGAGAGGGACCTTGACAGGCTGGAGAGGTGGGCCCATGCCAACCCCATGAAGTTCAACAAGATCAAGTGCAAGGCCCTCCACCGGGGTCGGGGCAAGCCCAAGCACTGATATAGGCTGGGCAGCAACTGGCTTGAGAGCAGCCTCAAGAAGAAAAGGACTTGGGGGTGCTGGTGGACGAGAGGCTCGACATGAGCCGTCAGTGTGCACTAGCAGCCCAGAAAGCCAATCGTATCCTGGGCTGCATCAGGAGAAGCGTGGCCAGCAGGTCGAGGGAGGTCATTCTCCCCCTCTACTCCACTCTTGTGAGACCCCACCTGGAGTACTGCATCCAGTTCTGGAGCCCTTACTACAAGAGAGATATCGACGTGCTGGAACGTATCCAGAGAAGGGCAACGAGGATGATCAGAGGGCTGATCTCCTATCATAGGGCATGGTCTCCTGTGAGGACAGACTGAGAGAGTTGGGATTGTTCAGTCTGGAGAAAAGAAGGCTCTGAGGAGACCTTATAGTGGCCTACCAGTATCTTAAGGGGCCCTACAGGAAAGCTGGTGAGGGACTTTTTAGGATGTCGGGTAATGGTAGGACTAGAGGGAATGGATTAAAACTAGAGACAGGATGATTGAGACTGGACGTTAGGAAGAAGTTCTTCACCATGAGGGTGGTGAGACACTGGAATGGGTTACCCAGAGAGGTGGTGGAAGCCCCATCCCTGGAAGTTTTTAAGGCCAGGCTGGATGTGGCTCTGAGCAAGCTGATCTAGTGGGAGATGTCCTTGCCCATGGCAGAGGTATTGGAACTAAATGATCTCTAAGGTTCCTTCAAACCCTAACAATTCTATGATTCTATGATTTTTGAGGCTGCTCCTGGGGCAATTGAGAAAGAGTGGTTTTGAGGCTGAAGGCGCCAGGAAAGCCCAGAGGCCCAAGGTCTATGGGGCGATGCAAGTGGTTCCCAGAGAGCTCTAGAACAAGCCACAGTTTTCCCTCCTGGCTCTTTGTGCGTGGGAGCAAACTCTGGACATATGGAAATTTATGAGGACGGCCCTGGGACGAGTGGGAAAGGGTGGCTTCGAGGCTGAAGGCGCCAGGAAAGCCCGCAGCCCCAAGGTCTGTGGGGCCATGCAAGCGGTTCCCAAAGAGCTTTAGAAGAAGCAACAGTTTTCCCTGCTGGCGTTCATGGGGCGTGGGAGCAATCTCCAGACATATATGGAAATTTTGGAGGTCGGCCGTGGTGAACTGAGAAAGGTTGGTTTTGAGGCTGAAGGCGCCAGGAAAGCCTGGATCACCAGAGTCTGTGGGGCCATGCAAGCAGTTCCCAGAGAGCTTTAGAAAGAGCCACAGTTTTCCCTCCTTGCTCTTTGGGTGTGGGAGCAATCTCCAGACATACGGAAATTTTTGAGGCCAGCCCTGCGGCGTGTGAGAAAGTGCAGTTTTGAGGCTGAAGGCGCCAGGAAAGCCTGGATCCCGAAAGCCTGTGGGGCCATGCAAGCGGTTCCCAAAGAGCTTTAGAAGAAGCCACAGTTTTCCCTCTGGGCTCTTTGGGCGTGGGACCAGTCTCCAGACATATGGAAATTTTGGAGGCTGGCCCTGGCGGAACTGAGAAAGGGTGGTTTTGAGGCTGAAGGTGCCAGGAAAGCCTGGAGCCCCAGGGTCTGTGGGGCTGTGGACCCTGTGCTTGCCCTTCTTCAACTCCATTTGGTCCCTCTGCCACCAGCTCTCTATGAATGGGAACCTTCATTCAAAAGGTTTTGAACCTTCATTTATTCTACTTTCATTCAGAACCTTCATTCTACTGGACCTTCATTCAGGAACCCAGGCATCAGGATCAACAGCAGAGAAACCGGCAGGGTCCTCCTCAGCCACGGGCCATTGATGCAGCCCCAAGTCATTGATGCCTCGCCTTTTCCACTGAGCGTGGGAGCTGGGAGGGAACACCCCATTGGCCAATTTGGGTCACCTGACCTGCCCAGGCGTTCCCACAGCTGCCAGCCCTGCCTAGGGGAAACACGCCAGTCACCGCCCCTGCTGGCCCCAGCAGGCAGTGTGGGCAAGGGGCTCTCCCTGATCAGAGAGCTGGCTCTGCTGCGCCCCAGCCCAGGGCTGGTGGTTGCTTGCGTGCAGTCTTGAGGCACAGCTCCCTTTTGGAGTGGCCTCCCCAGCCCATCTGCCAGCTCCCCGGGCACTTGAGGGTGCAGCCCAGCAGGGCCCGTCAGGGACTTGGGCATCTGCAGTTTCATGAAGTGTTGCCGGAGCTCCTCCTCTGCCAGCTGAGCCCAGCAGATCCTCTCGCCCCAAGGGAAGCTCTTCTCGGCTCGGGCCTTTTCCCCAGGTCTGCGGGGCCTGGCACGTCTGGAGGCTGGTCTGGCTGGGACCCTCATGCGCCAGGGGGACTGGCAGAACCTAGAGCAGCCTTAAGCGCTGCCATAGGCGAGTGAAGGCCAGGAGGGTTGTAAAAGGGTGCCAAACAAGTCCTGAACCTTGAGCGTCTCATGAGCTTAACAATAAGAATTCTTCCCAGCAGCTTGTGCGGGGCTCTGTTTTGCAGCTGTGCTGAAAAGAGCCCGGAGAGCCCCGGGGTGCGCTAGTTCTTGCAGTGCTTGCGCGGCACTGAGGGCTTTTCTGCTCCTCAGACTGCAAGCCAGTGGGCGTGCTGGGGGTGCCCAAGAGCCTGGGAGGGGACAGAGTGGGGACATCTGAGGCCAACCGCCCAAAGGGATAGCCCACACCCCACCACAGCGTGCTCAGCAATGAAACTGTGTGTGTGGGGGTGAAGGTTGGCGGGTGCTGCCCTTGCTTGGGGCCTAGCTGGGCATCGCTGGCTTGCTGGTCAGCAATCACTTTCTTTTGCATCCCTTGTTTTCCCTGGGCTTTCTTTTCCACTCTCCTTGTTTCTAACCCAGCAGTTTTCTCCCTTTCCCCCTTCCGATGCTCCCCCTGCACCCCACTGAGGAGGAGCAAGGGAGCGGCTGTGTGGTGCTGAGCTGCCAGCCAGGCTTCAGCCACACCAGCCTGTGAGCAAAATCGTTCCCTCCCGAGGGCTCCCCCTTCCTCCTCCATCATGCTGCGGGCATCCCCTCTATCCCACTGGGATGCACGAGAGCCTCAGCACTCTGGCTGCTCTTGGTGCTGCTTCCAAAGCTTTTTGGGTGAGCTGAGGCATTTACGGCACCCAGCGTGGAAGGGAATCCCTAACATTGCCATGAGTTGGGGGGGACTGAGGAAACTGTCCCACAAACAGTGTGCCAGGAGGACGGCTGGCAGCAGGGGACAGCAAGCCGCAGGGGACGGTGGCTGCATAAGGACTTTTAGCCCTTGCTGGCTGCCGAGCCCTGTCTACGTCTTGCTCTGGCTCTGAGCGCATGGTGTGGCTCCTAGGAGAGAGTTGAGCCTCAGCAGGACGTGGTCCTGGGCAACCTGCTCTAGGCGAGCCTGCTGGAGCAGATGTTGGAGCAGGCCACCTCTGCACATCCCCCAGTTTATTGTCGTTTAGACAAGGAGTCCATCACCCGATGTCCCCACCCCACCTGGGAAAGGGAATCGGGCCAAAGACACGGAAACAGGAGGGCTGAAAGAGAAACAGATTTAATAGAAAAAGTAATTCAGACAGGCTGAGAGAGTTGGCGTTGTTCAGCCTAGAGGAGAGAATCACGGAGGAGACCTTATAGCAGTCTTCCAGTCCATAAAGGGGGCCTACAGGAAGGATGGGGAGGCTCTCTTCATCAGGGAGTGTAATGATAGGACAAGGGGTAACGGATTCCCTGGGGTAACTTGTGAAAATGGGATAGCCTCTAGTGGGAGGTGTCTTTGCCTAGGGCAGGGGTTTTTAACTAGATGATCTTCAAGACTGCTTCCAACCCAAACCGTTCTATGATTCTATAAATCCCACAGACAGGACCCAAAAAACCCTCAATATCCATCATAGGGAACCCCAAAGGACCCATGGGACCCCCCCTAAGTTGTATTGAGCTCTACACGTCTTCATATATAGTCCTATTTGCTAGAATTGTGGCTTTTATGGAGACTGCCAGTGGCATTGCATTTTTTCTTATTATATGGGATTGAAAATGCAAATACTAAATGGGAAGATGATTAGGATTTTGTTGCAGTTCCTGCATTTCCAACAAAACTTCCAATACTGCTGTAATCGTGGCATTTTTACTGGCATTGGTGGAAAGAGGCGGTTTGCACTTCCAAATGTTTCCCAAATGTCTCTTTCCCCTTCTTTGCTTTCTTTTAAAAGCTTGGAGTCTTTTATAGGCGGTGCCTAGTGCTGTGTACGTCTTTTATTTCCTCTCCTGGGTGGAAGTCCACAGAGCCCAGGGACCTCATGGCTCCACCTCATGGCAACATGGACCATGGGTGTGGGAATAGAGAGCAGCATAGGTCTGCTCGACCTTGATGAGATAAAGCTGCCTCCTTGAGAGACCAGAAAAACAAGTAAGAATCAGCAAGAAACAGGACGTGAGAATGAAGTTGTTGCTCCTCGTGAACAGACAGCAGAAACCAATTGGAGGAAGTGGAGAAGCGCGTGGCAGTCGACCTTCAACCTATCAGCAGGACACAACTTGCACGTGGAGAGTGTGTATAGCTATAAAGCCTGTCAAATTGTTGCAATAAAGGTCTTTGGTCTGTACCCTGCCAGAGTCTGTGAATCCATGCTCCACAAATGGTGCCCGAACAGGGACAAAAATCATAGGAACATACGAGGGACTTGAATTGTAGGAATGTACGACCGGTGGAGCAGCCCGGCTGAACGAAAAAAGGCAGCAGTATCGGAGAGCTGCAGTCCAGACGAATAATCACCAGAAAAAGGTGAGCAGCCGGGGACGTGTGAGGATGGGATCGAGAGAGTCCTCAGAGGAAAAGGCAGTTGTACGTATATTAGAAAACTTTTTAAGTAGAAGGGGTATTCAATATGATGAAGGAACTTTTCAACTTTTACTGGTATGGCTAAAAAGCAAGGGTCTTCCCGCTGATTCTACAACGGCTTTCCAATTATCAAGTTGGGAGCAAGCAGGCGAAACTTTATTTGAGACTGCAACAGAAGGGGATGTGACTGCCACAAAGGTTTTGACAATGTGGAGGTTGATTAAAGATACTTTACAGCAGGTAAAATCCGAATGAAATGTCATGGCAGCTGCCGCTGCAGCTATGGCACCGGGTAGCCCGATTACTACTCAGACAGAGGGGGGGAAACCTGATCTCCCGAGCTGTCCGGCTGTGCCGTTAGCACCCCTGCTAGATGTGACGTTGATACCGCCGCGGTCTCCTGTGTTACCGGGTTGGGGCAATTCCTTGCCAAGTCTGGCACCAAGTCCAGCGGTCACTGCAACTTACAATCCTGCTCAACACTGGCAGAATTTATGTAAACAGGCATTACAGGACGGCGATATGGAAGCCGCTACTGCCATCGCCTATCCGGTACTGTTTAATTGAAACGGACTGAACACCTGGGAACCGATAAGGTGGGAGCTGGTTAGAGAAATGTGGAAAACAATTACGCAGCATGGACTAACCTCCCCTTATGCACAAGGACTATTAAATAACATTATGAAAGGACACATACTAACTCCATTCGATATCAAGCAGCTAGCTGAAGTTATTTCTACCCCAACACAGCGAGTTCTTTTTATGGGTAGGCGTATATTACAAGCCTTAAAGAATCCAGGCTTAATAGATACGATAGAAGCTTGCAACCGATTGGGATCTATCTCTTATCAAACCAATTGGCGGCAAATTCTAGAGATGATATGGAAACAGGAGGATATCAGACAAGCTGCGAGCAATAACAATGCTGCTCCGTCTGGGGCAACCGCCGCACCTCCTAATTTTAAAGCAGATGATTGCCCCACGGTTTTGCCAAGATCAGAACAAGCCGAAGGGAAAGGAGGCACTCAAGTTCACTCTACCCTATTCTGTAATAGCCCTGAGGATGATCCTGGGAGCCCCTTTGATCCTGGTCCAATAAATCCAGAGACTGAACCTGATTTATATCCACCTTTAACCCCAATTAAAGCTATGCCTGCATCTGCTCCAACTGTGGAGATTTTACAGCAACAGCGACGAAAGTCGTTATCATGCTCCTCCATTCTTAACCCTTCTCCATTTGCGCCAGGTACTGCATCTGTTCATCCTTATCAACCGCTTATACGTGCGCAGCTGGAATTGGGATATTACGGTGTATTGTCAGAATGTAAGCAGAGAAGGATGGAGCCAGAGCTGTTTTGCTCCTGCCACTGCCCGCCTCGCCCCCTCCCCTCCCCAGTCGTCTCCCTGAGATAGAAGTGCTGGTTTTGTATGTCTGCTGTGTAAGTGTGTGTGGGCGCTTATACCTGCTGATCAGCACGTGTGCTGATTTTGTTGTGTTGTGTTTTTGTTGTGTGCAGTGTTGTTAGGTGACTCCACTTGAGCAGGTGTTCTGCCCGGTGTGGTGCTGTTCTCATATGCGACTAGGGCTGACACTCCATCAAGTTTGTATATACACAATGTTTAGACGTAAGGCGAGCGCGCCCCAGATAGATACACCAGGATGGGCTGTAGAACCGATGGAAGTCCTGAAATATTGGGGGAATTTTCACCAGCCGACATGCTTACGCTCTTGGGAACAGCTCGCCCGTGCAGGGCATATGGCTAGTTGTTTGTTGTTTGTCTATAACATCATGGTTGATTGGGAAAAGGAGTTGAGCCATAATCTGTAGAATGCTCATAGGAAAATGAGAAACTTAAGGAAAAATGAGAAACTTAAGGAAAAATGAGAAACTGAGCTCTTGTTGCAAAGGCAGACTTTTATGTCAGTCGTAAGTGACCACCCTTTCCCACTCGGCGCTGCAAAAGCCTCCAAAATTTCCATATGTCTGGAATATCTTTCCACACCCAAGGAGCCCCAAGGGAAAACTTTGGCTTCTTCTAAAGCTCTTTGGGAACCGCTTGCATGGCCCCACACACCTTGGGGCTGCGGACTCTCCTGGTGTCTTCAGCCTCAAAACCACCCTTTCCCACTTGGCGCAGCTCCAGCCTCCAAAATTTCCATATGTCTGGAATATCTTTCCACACCCAAGGAGCCCCAAGGGAAAACTTTGGCTTCTTCTAAAGCTCTTTGGGAACCGCTTGCATGACCCCACAGACCTTGGGGCTGCAGGCTTTCCTGGCACCTTCAGCCTCAAAACCACCCTTTCCCACTTGGCGCTGCAAAATCCTCCAAAATCTCCATATGTCTAGAGATTCTACCCACGCCCAAAGAGCCCCGAGGAAAAACTGTGGCTTCTTCCAAAGCTCTTTGGGAAGTGCTTGCCTAGCCCCGAAGACCTTTGGGCTGAGGGCTTTCTTTTTGACTTCAACCTCAAAACCTCCCTTTCCCACTTGGCGCCGTGTCACCAGACAAAATTTCCATATGTCTGGAGATTGCTCCCATGCCCATAGAGCCTGGAGGGAAACCTGAGGCTTCTTCTAAAGCTCTTTGGGAACCGTTTGCATGCCCCACAGACCTTGCAGCTGCAGCCTTTCCTGGCATCTTCAACCTCAAAACCACCCATTCCCACTTGGCGCAGCGCCAGGCGCCAGATTTTCCATATGTCTGGAGACTACACCCACGCCCAAAGAGCCCCGAGGGAAAACTGTGGCTTCTTCTAAAGCTCTTTGGGAACTGCTTGAACGGCCCCTATGACCTTGGGGCTTAGGGCTTTCCTGGCGCCTTCGGCCTCAAAAACACCCTTTCCAACTTGGCGCCGTGCCAGCCTCCAAAATTTCCATATGTCTGGAGACGATTCCCACGCCCAAAGAGCCCCGAGGGAAAACTGTGGCTTCTTCAAAAGCTCTTTGGGAACCGCTTGCATGCCCCCACAGACATTGGGGCTGCGGGCTTTCCTGGCACCTTCAGCCTCGAAACCACCATTTCCCACTTGGCACTGCAAAAGCCTCCAAAATTTCCATATGTCTGCAGATTGCTCCCACACCCAAAGAGCCCCGAGGGCAAACTGTGGCTTCTTCTAAAGCTCTTTGGGAACCGCTTGCATGGCCCCACAGACCTTGGGGCTCTGGGCTTTCCTGGCGCCTTCATAGGAAAATGAGAAACTTAAGGAAAAATGATAAACTTAAGGAAAAATGAGAAACTGAACTCTTGTTGCAAAGGCAGACTTTTATGTCAGTCGTAAGTGATGGGGGGAAAAAAAAAAAAAAGAAGAAAAACCAAACAGGAACAATTAGATGGGAAATGTGCCACGTTAGCACAAAAGTATGCCATACGCATTACGAGAAAGCATCAGAAAAAGAGAAATAGGACACCTAATTCAAAGCAGTACCATAGAGATATGTTTTTGGTTTTTTCCTATATGTGTATACGTTATTGCATGCCTTAGTAGATTGCTCTGTGTTATACCCTGCAAGACTAAAATGAACCCCAGCAGAAGCAGTCTCTTGAGCAAGGGGGTGGAATATGGGAAAGCAACGGAAGATCGGCGAGGAGGATTGTAAATACGCTCAAGGGACTCGCACCTGAGTGCTGGAAAACACATATATCACACCAATTGTTATTCATTCCTGGATGCTGGCAAGAAAAACATTTGGATGACATAAGCCTGTAATGGACTCACAGACACCTTATTGAGCTGCTTGAGAATCTTGGCCTGTTGTGGAAGAAGATCAAAGCACAGTACCAGCGAGAACAGGGAGTCCGCATGTGCTCTTCCTAACAAGGACTCTCTTGCTTCCAAGGATTCTTGATAACAAGGACTCTCTTGCTGCCAAGAATAAGTTTAGTAATGCTACTAGTACAGCTATGTCTGAGTTATTGCTAGATGTAGATAGTATTCGATATGCGACGCTGCAAAACAGAGCTGCTACTGATTTTTTGCTTTCAGCTCACAGACATGGTTGTCAAGATTTTAAAGGACTGTATTGTATGAATCTAAGTGACCACTCCAAATCCATCCATGCCCAGTTGCAGGAACTGCACCGACCGAACCAGCAACTTGTGGAGACCACTGGGTGAAATCTCTTTGCTGGATGGACTTGGGGATGGGGTTGGTTGAAGCAAATTATACTCATTGCCTGTGGGGAAGGAATTTGTCTGTTATGTTTAGTATGCTGTTTGCCGTGTTTAATAAGCATTATACGATCAGTTGTAGACGCCGCTTTGCATCGTACCCTTGTACGAGTTGTAGAATACCTTGCTCTAAAAACTGTGTGTGTATCCATGAGAACCTGATCTTCACAGAAGAAGATAACAAGAAGGGATTACAACAATGTAGTCACGTATCAGACAGCCGCTGCTAGCAAAGCTGGATCATGAGTGTGGTGAGACTCGCTGCGTACGCTGGCCACACGTGCAGCGACTCTGGCCTGTACTTTTCTACTCAATCCAGTGCAGGAGAGTGTGGTGGGACTTGCTGCGTGCACTGGCCATGCAAGCAGCGACTCTAGCCTGTACTTCTCCACTCAATCCAGTGCAGGATATAGGGGGGCTGTCTCGGGTCAGAGAGGGGGAGAGAGGCATGAGCGCACTTTGAAGATACAGGGGATGCCCTGAAGCACTGTGTCTGCCCCCGCGCCCCCCCCCCCCCCAATAAGTTCTATGTTCATTAACCCCAACAGCTCCGAAGGCATTACAGCATGTTGCAAGATAAGATACAGTCTACTACTGCTGCAAGACGCATTGAACACCTTCCTACAAGAATTTCAACTTTATGCCCTGACACGACAATGGGATGATGCACTCGCAAAGAGCCTGACTGCATTAGAGTGGGTATTTTTGCCGATTGTCAGCAGCTGGCTCCTCTGCCATCATTTGCGGGGGTTAACCTGCGAGGGCTTACACCTGATGAACTTTGGCAATCCGATGTTACGTGCATTATGGAATTTGGACGTGTTTCAGTCGATTTGTTTTCTCACTTTGTTGTGGCTATTGCTCATACAGGAGAGAAGGCTTGTGATGTTATTCAACATCGGTTGCAATGCATTGCAGTCATGGGAGTACCGAAAACTATAAAAACTGATAATGAACCAGCTTATGTGTCCGCTAAAGTACAGGCCTTTTTTTTTTACAGATATGGGGTATTAAACATGTCACCAGTATTCCTCATTCCCCGACTGGGCAAGCAATTGTGGAGCGTATGCATCATACTTTAAAAACCATGCTTGCTAAAAAAAAAGGGGAAATCCCGTAGGTATGACACCTCAAGAGTGAGCGTATAAAGCAACTCATGTTTTAAATTTTCTAAACATGTCTTCTTTGTCATACACAGCAGTAGATCAACATTTTGTAAGAACTGTTGAATGGCCTGAACAACCGAAGGTGTATTATAAGCACCTTAAATCGGGGTGCAGGCTAACCACAGACAATACTGCAACAAATAGAAGTTGTGAGCAAGACAATTCTGTAATGATTTGTACTTCTCATCCGTCTGTTTGCTTTGGCTCAAAATGCAAGTATACAAGAATGTAATCAATCTTATTGTGTAAATTTAACGCGAGTAAGGTATAAACCAGCAGTAATATGGATAGGGAATCGGCAAAATGCATTAAAAACACGTCTTTCTCTGTATTGGGATTGGGAGTACAACTCTCGAAGACTTTGTGTTACATCTCTCCCCTGGAATATGTTGCTACATGGCTGAGAAATGGTTAAACACCATCTCCAAGATGCTTTTGACATGTCGTTGCAACAAAATATTCGTCCTTTACATGATCAGCTAAAAGCTCAAATACTAAATATTCAAGACTTAATGAACCGCAATGTATTTGAAGTATTACAAAAGGATTTCTTGTGGGTAAATCCAAAGAAACTGGCTTTCTGGGATAAATTTAGGAATCTGGGTATTTATTGCCTTAGCAGGGTTCTTTTTGATTCTGTTTTTAATTGTGTTTAGTATATAACCTGCTAAGAGCGTCACAACGAGTAGAAGCACGAGTCATTGCGACCTTGTTAATAAATGGTCTGGTGTTAAACAAAAAAGGGGGACTTGTGGCAGATCTACGAGCACTGGCCTGTGTACGGCCAAAGACACAGTGAGCAGAGCACACAGTAAGTTTTCCCTCCGGCCTCTTTGGGCGTTGGAGCATACTCCAGACATATGGAAATTTTGGAGGCTGGAGCTGCGCCAAGTGGGAAAGGGTGGTTTTGAGGCTGAAGACACCAGGAGAGTCCACAGCCCCAAGGTGTGTGGGGCCATGCAAGCGGTTCCCAAAGAGCTTTAGAAGAAGCCAAAGTTTTCCCTTGGGGCTCCTTGGGTGTGGAAAGATATTCCAGACATATGGAAATTTTGGCGGCTGGTGCGGCGCCAAGTGGGAAAGGGTGGTTTTGAGGCTAAAGGCACCAGGAAAGTCCACAGCCCCAAGGTCTGTTGGGCCATGCAAGCGGTTCCCAAAGAGCTTTAGAAGAAGACACAGTTTTCCCTCGGGGCTCTTTGTGTGTGGCAGCAATCTCCAGACATATGGAAATTTTGGCGGCTGGTGCGGCGCCAAGTGGGAAAGGGTGGTTTTGAGGCTGAAGGTAGCTGGAAAGTTCGCAGCCCTAAGGTCTGTGGGGCCATGCAAGTGGTTCCCAAAGGGCTTTAGAAGAAGCCATAATTTTCCTTCCGGGCACTTTGGGCGTGGGAGTAATCTCCAGCCTTATGGAAATTTTGGCGACTGGCGTGGCAGCAATTGGGAAAGGGAGGTTTTGAGGTTGAAGGCAAAAAGAAAGCTCGCAGCCCCAAGGTCTGTGGGGCCATGGAAGCGTTTCCTAACGAGCTTTAGAAGAAGCCACAGGTTTCATTCCTGGCTCTTTGGGTGTGGGAGTAATCTCCAGACATATGGAAATTTTGGGCTGGCGCTGCGCCAAGTGGGAAAGGGTGCTTTTGAGGCTAAAGGCGCCAGGAAAGCCTGCAGCCTAAAGGTCTGTGGGGCCATGGAAGTGGTTCCCAAATTGCTTTTGAAAAAGCCCCAGTTTTCCATTGGGGCTCTTTGGGCGTGGGAGTCGTCTCCAGACATAGGGAAATTTTGGCGGCTGGCGCAGGGCCAAATGGGAAAGGGTGGTTTTGAGGCTGAAGGCGTCAGGAATGCCCGCAGCCCCAAGGTCTCTGGGGCCATGCAAGCGGTTCCCAAACAGCTTTAGAAGAAGCCACAGTTTTCCTTCATGGCACTTTGGGCGTGGGAGCAATCTCCAGACTTATGGAAATTTTGGAGGCTGGCTCGGCACATAGTGGGAAAGGGTGTTTTTGAGGCTGAATGCAACAAGAAATTCCGCACCCCCAAGGTCTGTGGGGCCATGCAAGCGGTTCCCAAAAAGGTTTAGAAGAAGCCACAGTTTTCCCTCCGGGCTCTTTGGGCGTGGGAAAAATCTCCAGACATATGGAAATTTTGGAGGCTGGGGCGGTGCCAATTGGGAAAAGGTGGTTTTGTGACTGAAGGCAACAAGAGAGCCCACAGCCCCAAGGTCTGTGGGGCCATGCAAGCGGTTCCCAAAGAGCTTTAGAAGAAGCCACAGTTTTCCCTCCGGGATCTTTCGGCGTGGGAGGTATCTCCAGAGATATGGAAATTTGGGAGGCTGGCACGGCGCAAGTGTATAGGGAGGTTTTGAGGCTGAAGGCGCCAGGAAAGCCCGCAGCCCCTAGGTCTGTGGGGCCATGCAAGCGGTTCCCAAAGAGCTTTAGAAGAAGCCACAGTTTTCCCTCCGGGCTCTTTGGTACAGGGAGTAATATCCAGACATACGGAAATTTGGGAGCCTGGCAAGGCGCCAAGTGTATAGCGAGGCTTTGAGGCTAAAGGCAACAACAATGTTCGCAGCCCCAAGGTCTGTGGGGCCATGCAAGCGGTTCCCAAAGAGCTTTAGAAGAAGCCACAGTTTTCCCTCCGGGGTCTTTGGGCGTGGGAGCTATCTCCAGACATATGGAAATTTGGGAGGGTGGCATGGCGCAAGTGTATAGGGAGGTTTTGAGGCTGAAGGCACCAGGAAATCCCGCAGTCCCAAGGTCTGTGGGGCCATGGAATTGGTTCCCAAAGACCTTTAGAAGAAGCCACAATTTTCTTTCATGGCTCTTTGGGCGTGGGAGCAATCTCCAGACATATGGAAATGTTGGAGGCTGGCGCGGTACCAAGTCGGAAAGTGTGGTTTTGAGGCTGATGGCAACAAGAAAGCCCACAGCCCCAGGTTGTGTGGGGCCATGCAAGTGGTTCCCAAAGAGCTTTAGAAGAAGCCACAGTTTTCCCTCTGTGATCTTTGGGGTTGGGAGCAATCTCTAGACATATGGAAATGTCAGAGGCTGGCGCGCCGCCAAGTGGGAAAGGGTGGTTTTGACGCTGAAGGCGCAAGGAAAGCCTGCAGCCCCAAGTTGTGTGGGGCCATGCAAGCGGTTCCCAAAGAGCTTTAGAAGAAGCCACAGTTTTCCCTCCAGCCTCTTTCGGCGTGGGAGCTATCTCAGACATATGGAAATTTGGGAGGCTGGCACGGCGCAAGTGTATAGGGAGTTTTTGAGGCTGAAGGCGCCAGGAAAGCCCACAGCCCCAAGGTCTGTTTAGCCATGCAAGTGGTTCCCAAAGAGGTTTAGAAGAAACCACAGTTTTCCTTCGTGGCTCTTTGGGCGTGGGAGCAATCTCCAGACATATGGAAATGTTGGAGGTTGGCGTGGCGCCACTGGGGAAAGGGTGGTTTTGAGGCTGATGGCAACAAGAAAGTCCGCAGCCCCAGGAACTTTAGAGCCATGCAAGCGGTTCCCAAAGAGCTTTAGAACAAGCCACAGTTTTCCCTCGGGGCTATTTGGGCGTGGGAGCAATCTCTAGACATATGGAAATGTTGGAGGCTGGCGCGGCACCAAGTGGGAAAGGGTGGTTTTGAGGCTGAAGGCGCCAGGAAAGCCTGCAGCCCCAAGTTGTGTGGGGCCATGCAAGCGGTTCCCAAAGAACTTTAGAAGAAGCCACAGTTTTCCCTGCTGGCTCTTTGGTAGTGGGAGCAATCTCTAGACATATGGAAATGTTGGCGGCTGGCGGGGCACCAAGTGGGAAAGGGTGGTTTTAAGGCTGAATGCAACAAGAAATTCCGCAGCCCCAAGGTCTGTGCGGCCATGCAAGTGGTTCCCAAAGAGCTTTAGAAGAAGCCACAGTTTTCCCTCCGGGATCTTTGGTAGAGGGAGCAATCTCCAGACATATGGAAATTTGGGAGGCTGGCGCTGTGCCAAGTGTATAGTGAGGTTTTGAGGCTGAAGGCAACAAGAAAGCCCACACCCCCAAGGTCTGTGGGGCCATGCAAGTGGTCCCCAAAGAGCTGTAGAAGAAGCCACAGTTTTCCCTCCTGGCTTTTTGGTAGCGGGACCAATCTCCAGACTTAGGGAAATTTTGGAGGCTGGCGCGGCACCAAGTGGGAAAGGGTGGTATTGAGGCTGAAGGCTCCAGGAAAGCCCACAGCCCCAAGGTCTGTAGGGTCATGCAAGCGGTTCCCAAAGAGCTTTAGAAGAAGACACAGTTTTCCCTCCGTGATCTTTGGTAGTGGGTGCAATATCTATACATATGGAAATATTGGAGGCTGGCGCGCCACCATGTGGGAAAGGGTGGTTTTGAGGCTGAAGGCAACAAGAAAGCCCGCAGCCCCAAGGTCTGTGGGGCCATGCAAGTGGTTCCCAAAGAGCTTTAGAAGAAGCCACAGTTTTCCCTCCGGGATCTTTGGTAGAGGGAGCAATCTCCAGACATATGGAAATTTGGGAGGCTGGCGCTGTGCCAAGTGTATAGTGAGGTTTTGAGGCTGAAGGCAACAAGAAAGCCCACACCCCCAAGGTCTGTGGGGCCATGCAAGTGGTCCCCAAAGAGCTGTAGAAGAAGCCACAGTTTTCCCTCCTGGCTTTTTGGTAGCGGGACCAATCTCCAGACTTAGGGAAATTTTGGAGGCTGGCGCGGCACCAAGTGGGAAAGGGTGGTATTGAGGCTGAAGGCTCCAGGAAAGCCCACAGCCCCAAGGTCTGTGGGGCCATGCAAGCGGTTCCCAAAGAGCTTTAGAAGAAGACACAGTTTTCCCTCCGTGATCTTTGGTAGTGGGTGCAATATCTATACATATGGAAATATTGGAGGCTGGCGCGCCACCATGTGGGAAAGGGTGGTTTTGAGGCTGAAGGCAACAAGAAAGCCCGCAGCCCCAAGGTCTGTGGGGCCATGCAAGTGGTTCCCAAAGAGCTTTAGAAGAAGCCACAGTATTACCTCCAGGCTTTTGGTAGTGGGAGTAATCTCCAGACATATGGAAATGTTGGAGGCTGGTGGGGCGCCAAGTGGGCAAGGTTGGTTTTAATGTTGAATGCAACAAGAAAGCCTGCAGCCCCAAGATCTGTGGGGCCATGCAAGCTGTTCCCAAAGAGCTTTAGAAGAAGCCACAGTTTTCCATCCAGGCTGTATGATACTGGAAGCAATCTGCTGACATATGGAAATTTGTGAGGCTGGCGCTGTGTCAAGTGCATAGGGAGGTTTTGAGGCTGAAGGGAACAACAATCTCCGCAGCCCCAAGGTCTGTGGGGCTATGCAAGCGGTTCCCAAAGAGGTTTAGAAGAAGCCACAGATTTCCTTCATGGCTCTTTGGGCGTGGGAGCAATCTCCAGACATATGGAAATGTTGGACGCTGTCGCGGCGCCCAGTGGGAAAGAGTGGTTTTGAGGCTGAAGGCAACAAGAAAGCCCGCAGCCCCAAGGTCTTTGTGCCATGCAAGTGGTTTCCAAAGAGCTTTAGAAGAAGCCACAGTTTTCCCTCCGGGCTCTTTGGTAGAGGGAGCAATCTCCAGACATATGGAAATGTTGGAGGCTGGTGGGGCGCCAAGTGGGCAAGGTTGGTTTTAATGTTGAATGCAACAAGAAAGCCCGCAGCCCCAAGGTTTGTGGGGCCATGCAACCGGTTCCCCAAGAGCTTTAGAAGAAGCCACAGTTTTCCCTCCAGGCTCTTTGGGCGTGGGAGCAGTCAGCAGACATATGGAAATTTTGGAGCCTGGGGCGGTGCCAAGTGGGAAAGGGTGATTTTGAGGCTGAAGGTAAGAAGAAAGCCCGCAGCCCCAAGGTCTGTGGGGCCATGCAAGTGGTTCCCAAAGAGCTTTAGAAGAAGCCACAGATTTCCTTCATGGCTCTTTGGGAGTGTGAGCAATCTCCAGACATATGGAAATGTTGGATGCTGGCGCGGCGCCAAGTGGGAAAGGGTGGTTTTGAGGCTGAAGGCAACAAGAAAGGTGCAACCCCAAGGTCTGTGGGGCCATGCAAGTGGTTCCCAAAGAGCTTTAGAAAAAGCCACAGTATTAGCTCCGGGCTTTTGGTAGTGGGAGCAACCTCCACACATATGGAAACGTCGGAGTCTGGTGGGGCGCCAAGTGGGAAAGGTTGGTTTTAATGTTGAATGCAACAAGAAAGCCTGTAGCCCCAAGATCTGTGGGGCCATGCAAGCGGTTTCCAAAGAAATATAGAAGAAGCCACATTTTTCCCTCCGGGCTCTTTGGGCGTGGGAGCAATCTCCAGACATATGGAAATGTTGGACGCTGTCGCAGTGCCAAGTGGGAAATGGTGGTTTTGAGGTTGAAGGAAACAAGAAATTCCGCAGCCCCATGTCTGTGGGGCCATGCAAGTGGTTCTGAAAGTGCTTTAGAAGAAGCCACAGTTTCCTGTCCTGGCTCTTTGGTAGAGGGAGTAATATCCAGACATACGGAAATGTTGGAGTCTGGGGCGGTTCCAACTGGGAAAGCATGGTTTTGAGGTTGAAGGCAACAAGAAAGCCCGCAGCCCCAGTATCTTTAGGGCAATGCAATCGGTTCCCAAAGAGCTTTAGAAGAAGCCACAATTTTCCCTCCGGGCTCTTTGGTAGAGGGAGTAATTTCCAGACAAACGGAAATTTAGGAGCCTGGCACGGCACCAAGTGTATAGCAAGGCTTTGAGGCTGAACGCAACAACAATCTCCGCAGCCCCAAGGTGTGTGGGGCCATGCAAGCGGTTCCCAAAGAGCTTTAGAAGAAGCCACAGCTTTCCCTCCGTGATCTTTGGTAGTGGGTGCAGTATCTAGACATATGGAAATTTTGGAGGCTGGTGCGCCACGATGTGGGAAAGGGTGGTTTGAGGCTGAAGGCGCCAGGAAAGCCCGCAGCCCCAAGGTGTGTGGGGCCATGCAAGTGGTTCCCAAAGAGCTTTAGACGAAGCCACAGTATTACCTCCGGGCTTTTGGTAGTGGGAGCAATTTCTAGACATATGGACATTTTGGAGGCTCGTGGGGCGCCAAGTGGGAAAGGTTGGTTTTAATGTTGAAGGCAACAATAAAGCCCGCAGCCCCAAGATCTGTGCGGCCATGCAAGCGGTTCCCAAAGAGCTTTACAAGAAGCCACAGTTTTTCCTCCTGGCTCTTTGGTAGAGGGAGCAATCTCCAGACATATACAAATTTTGGAGGCTGGCGCAGCGCCAGTTGGATTGGGAAGTTTTGAGTCTGAAGGCAACAAGAAAGTCGGCAACCTCAAGGTCTGTGGGGCCATGCAAGCGGTTCGCAAAGAGCTTTAGAAGAAGCCACAGTTTTCCCTCCGGGCTCTTTGGTATAGGGAGTAATATCCAGACATACCGAAATTTGGGAGTCTGGCACGGCGCCAAGTGTATAGAGAGGTTGGAGGCTGAAGGCAACAACAATGTCCGCAGCCCCAAGGTCTGTGGGGCCAGGCAAACGGTTCCCAGAGAGCTTTACAAGAAGCCACTGTTTTTCCTCCTGGGTCTTTGGTAGTGGGAGCAATCTCTATACATATGGAAATGTTGGAGGGTGGCGCGGCGCGAAGTGGGAAAGGGTGGTTTTGAGTCTGAAGGCGCAAGGAAATCCCGCAGCCCGAAGGTCTGTGGGGCCATGCAAGCGGTTCCCAAAGAGCTTTAGAAGAAGCCACAGTTTTCCCTCCGGGATCTTTGGGTGTGGGAGCAATCTGCAGACATATGGAAATGTTGTAGTCTGGCGCAATGCCATGTGGGAAAGTGTGGTTTTGAGGCTGAAGGCAACAAGAAAGTCCGCAGCCCCAAGGTCTTTGGGGCCATGCAAACGGTTCCCAAAGTGCTTTAGAAGAAGCTACAGTTTTCCCTCCGGGCTCTTTGGTAGTGGGAGCAATCTCCAGACATTTGGAAATGTTGGAGGCTGGTGGGGCGCCAAGTGGGAAAGGCTGGTTTTAAGGTTGAATGCAACAAGAAATTCCACAGCCACAAGGTCTGTGCGGCCATGCAAGTGGTTCCCAAAGAGCTTTAGAGCAAGCCACAGTTTTCCCTCCGGGCTCTATGGTAGTGGGAGCAATCTGCAGACATATGGAAATTTGTGAGGCTGGCGCTTTGCCAAGTGTATAGGGAGGTTTTGAGGCTGAAGGCAACAATCAGGTCCACAACCCCAAGGTTTGTGGGGCCGTGAAGCGGTTCCCAAAGAGCTTTAGAAGAAGCCACAGATTTCCTTCATGGCTCTTTGGGAGTGGGAGCAATCTCGACATATTGAAATGTTGGACGCTGGCGAGGCGCCAAGTGGGAAAGGGTGGTTTTGAGGCTGAAGGCAACAAGAAAGCCCGCAGCCCCAAGGTCTGTGGGGCCATGCAAGCGGTTCCCAAAGAGCTTTAGAAGAAGCCACAGTATTACCTCCGGGCTTTTGGTAGTGGGAGCAATCTGCAGACATTTAAAAATGTTGGAGGCTGGTGGGGCGCCAAGTGGGAAAGGCTGGTTTTAAGGTTGAATGAAACCTTAAAATGCAGTTTTCCCTCCGGGCTCTATGGTAGTGGGAGCAATCTGCAGACATATGGAAATTTGTGAGGCTGGCGCTGTGCCAAGTGTATAGGGAGGTTTTGAGGCTCAAGGGAACAACAATCTCCGCAGCCCCAAGGTCTGTGGGGCCATGCAAGCGGTTCCCAAAGAGCTTTAGAAGAAGCCAGATTTCCTTCATGGCTCTTTGGGTGTGGGAGCAATCTCCAGATATATGGAAATGTTTGACGCTGTCGCGGCGCCCAGTGGGAAAGGGTGGTTTTTAGGCTGAAGGCAACAAGAAAGCCCAAAGACGCAATTCTGTGAGCCATGCAAGTGGTTTCCAAAGAGTTTTAGAAGAAGCTACAATTTTCCCTCCGGGCTCTTTGGTAGAGGGAGTAATCTCCAGACATATGGAAATGTTGGAGACTGGCACGGCGCCAAGTGGGAAAGGGTGGTATTGAGGCTGAAGGCAACAAGAAAGCCCGCAGCCCGAAGGTCTGTGGGGCCATGCAAGCGGTTCCCTAAGAGCTTTAGAAGAAGCCACAGTTTTCCCTCCAGGCTCTTTGGGCGTGGGAGCAATCAGCAGACATATGGAAATTTTGGAGCCTGGGGCGGTGTCAAGTGGGAAAGGGTGATTTTGAGGCTGAAGGTAACAAGAAAGACCGCAGCCCCAAGGTCTGTGGGGCCATGCAAGCTGTTCCCAAAGATATTAGAAGAAGCCACATTTTTCCCTGCTGGCTCTTTGGTAGAGGGACTAATATCCAGACATACGGAAATTTGGTAGCCTGTCACGGCGCCAAGTGTATAGCAATGTTTGAAGCTGAAGGCAACAGCAATGTCCGTAGCCCTAAGGTCTGTGGGACCATGCAAGCGGTTCCCAAAGAGCTTTAGAACAAGGCACAGTTTTCCCTCCGGGCTCTTTGGGAGTGGGAGCAATCTCCAGACATACGGAAATTTGGTAGCCTGGCACGGCGCCAAGAGTATAGGGAGGTTTTGAGGCTGAAGGCAACAAGAAAGTCCGCAGTCCCAAGGTCTGTGGGGCCACGCAAGCAGTTCCCAAAGAGCTTTAGAAGAAGACACAGTTTTCCTTCATGGCTCTTTGGGCGTGGGAGCAATCTCCAGACATATGGAAATTTGGGAGTCTGGCACGACGCCAAGTGGGAAAGGGTGGTATTGAGGCTGAAGGCAACAAGAAAGCCCGCAGCCCCAAGATCTGTGAGGCCATGGAAGCGGTTCCCAAAGAGCTTTAGAACAAGGCATAGTTTTCCCTCGGGGCTATTTGGGCGTTGCGAGCAATTTTGAGACATATGGAAATTTTGGAGTCTGGCACGGCGCCAAGTGGGAAAGGGTGGTATTGAGGCTGAAGGCAACAAGAAAGCCCGCAGCCCCAAGGTCTGTGGGGCCATGCAAGCGGTTCCCTAAGAGCTTTAGAAGAAGCCACAGTTTTCCCTCCAGGCTCTTTGGGCGTGGGAGCAATCAGCAGACATATGGAAATTTTGGAGCCTGGGGCGGTGCCAAGTGGGAAATGGTGATTTTGAGGCTGAAGGTAACAAGAAAGACCGCAGCCTGAAGGTCTGTGGGGCCATGCAAGCTGTTCCCAAAGATATTAGAAGAAGCCACATTTTTCCCTGCTGGCTCTTTGGTAGAGGGACTAATATCCAGACATACGGAAATTTGGTAGCCTGTCACGGCGCCAAGTGTATAGCAATGTTTGAAGCTGAAGGCAACAGCAATGTCCGTAGCCCTAAGGTCTGTGGGACCATGCAAGCGGTTCCCAAAGAGCTTTAGAACAAGGCACAGTTTTCCCTCCGGGCTCTTTGGGAGTGGGAGCAATCTCCAGACATACGGAAATTTGGCAGCCTGGCACGGCGCCAAGAGTATAGGGAGGTTTTGAGGCTGAAGGCAACAAGAAAGTCCGCAGTCCCAAGGTCTGTGGGGCCACGCAAGCAGTTCCCAAAGAGCTTTAGAAGAAGACACAGTTTTCCTTCATGGCTCTTTGGGCGTGGGAGCAATCTCCAGACATATGGAAATTTGGGAGTCTGGCACGACGCCAAGTGGGAAAGGGTGGTATTGAGGCTGAAGGCAACAAGAAAGCCAGCAGCCCCAAGATCTGTGAGGCCATGGAAGCGGTTCCCAAAGAGCTTTAGAACAAGGCATAGTTTTCCCTCGGGGCTATTTGGGCGTTGCGAGCAATTTTGAGACATATGGAAATTTTGGAGTCTGGCACGGCGCCAAGAGGGAAAGGGTGCTATTGAGGCTGAAGGCAGCAGGAAAGCCTGCAGCCCCCAGGTGTGTGGGGCTACGCAAGCGGTTCCCAAAGAGCTTTAGAACAAGGCATAGTTTTCCCTGCTGGCTCTTTGGGCGTGGGACCAATCTCCAGACATATGGCCATTTTTGTGCCTGGCGCGACGCCAAGTGGGAATGGGTGGTTTTGAGGCTGAAGGCAAGAAGAAAGCCCACAGCCTCACGGTCTGTGGGGCCATGCAAGCAGTTCCCTAAGAGCTTTAGAAGAAAGTGCAGTTTTCCCTCCGGGCTCTTTGGTAGTGGGAACAATCTCCAGACATATGGAAATATTGGAGGCTGACGTGGCACCAAGTGGGAAGGGGTGGTATTTAGGCTGAAGGTGCCAGGAAAGCCCGCAGCCCCAAGATCTGTGGGGCCATGCAAGCGGTTCCCAAAGTTCTTTAGAAGAAGCCACAGTTTTCCCTCCGGTATCTTTGGGTGTGGGAGAAATCTCCAGACATATGAAAATTTTGGAGGCTGGCACAGCGCGAAATGGGAAAGGGTGATTTTGAGGCTGAAGGCAACAAGAAAGTCCGCAGTCCCAAGGTCTGTGGGGCCGTGCAAGCGGTTCCCAAAGAGCTTTAGAAGAAGACACAGTTTTCCTTCATGGCTCTTTGGGCGTGGGAGCAATCTCCAGACTTATGGAAATTTTGGACGCTGGAGCGGCGCCAAATGGGAAAGGGTGGTTTTGAGGCTCACGGAGCCAGGAAAGCCCGCAGCCCCAAGGTGTGTGGGGCCATGCAAGTGGTTCCCAAAGAGCTTTCGAAGAAGCCACAGTTTTCCCTCGGGCTCTTTGGGCGTGGGATCAATCTCGAGAAATATGGAAATTTGGGAGTGTGGCACGCCGCGAAGTGGTAAAGGGCGGTTTTGAGGCTGAAGGCGGCAGGAAAGCCCGCAGCCCCAAGATCTGTGGGGCCATGCAAGCGGTTCCCAAAGAACTTTAGAAGAAGCCACAGTATTCCCTCTGGGCTCTTTGGGCATGGGAGCAATCTCCAGACATATGAAAATTTTGGAGGCTCTGGCGGCGTCATGTGGGAAAGGGTGTTTTTGAGGTTGAATGCAACAAGAAATTCCGCACCCCCAAGGTCTGTGGGGCCATGCAAGCGGTTCCCAAAGAGCTTTAGAAGAAGGCAAATTTTTCTCTACTGGCTCTTTGGTAGAGAGAGCAATCTCCAAACATATGGAAATATTGGAGGCTGGCGCAGCGCCAAGTGGGAAAGGGTGGTTTTGAGGGTGAAGGCAACAAGAAAGTTCGCTGCCCCAGGGTCTGTGGGGCCATCTAAGCGGTTCCGAAAGAGCTTTAAAAGAATCCACAATTTTCCCTCCGGGCTCTTTGCTAGTGGGAGCAATGTCCAGACATATGCAAATTTTGGAGGGTGGCCCGACGCCAAGCGGATAGGGAGGTTTTGAGGCCGAAGGCAACAAGAAAGCCCGCAGCCGCAAGGTCTGTGGGTCCATGCAAGCGGTTCCCAGAGAGCTTTAGAAGAAGCCACAGTTTTCCTTCATGGCTCTTTCGGTGTGGGAGCAATCTCCCGACATATGGAAATTTTGGACGCTGGCATGGTGCCAAGTGGGAAGGGTGGTTTTGAGGCTGAAGGCGCCAGGAAAGCCCGCAGCCCGAAGGTCTGTGGGGCCATGCAAGCGGTTCCCAAAGAGCTTTAGAAGAAACCACAGTTTTCCCTTGGCTCTTTGGTCGTGGGAGCAATCTCTAGACATACGGAAATTTTGGATGCTGGCGCGGTGCCAGTTGGGAAAGGGTGGTTTTTAGGCTGAAGGCAACAAGTAATTTCGCAGCTCCAAGGTGTCTGGGGCCATGCAAGCGGTTCCCAAAGAGCTTTAGAAGAAGCCACAATTTTCCCTCCTGGCTCTTTGGGCGTGGGAGCAATCTCCGGTCACCGAGGAAACCAGCTCCAGTGCAGGTAAGGCCTCACTGGGGAAGGGGATCGCGGCGGGTAAGGCCGGTAAGGAGGCTCTTTTGAGGGCTTTCATGGCTGGGAAAAGCGGCTGCCTCGTGGCGGAACCGGCAGCTCCGGGGTGGGCTGCTGACGCGGCGGGGGCGGATGCAACGACTCATGCGGCAGTTCTAAATGGACTGTAAACACGCCAACGGTCAGTCGCCGAGGAGACCAGCTCCAGTGCAGGCAAGGCCTCACTGGGGAAGGGCATTGCGGCGCGTAAGGCCGGCAAAAAGGCTCTTTTGAGGGCTTTCGTGGCTGGGAAAAGCGGCTGCCTCGTGGCGGAACCGGCAGCTCGGGGGTGGGCTGCTGACGCAGCGGGGGCGGAGAGAACGACTCACGCGGCAGTTCTAAACGGACTGTCCCAGAGCGCAGCGGCCGGCCGCTGCGCACCCAGCACGCAGGCAGCTGGGCGGTGTCACCCCGACGAGAGCAGTCGTATAGGACGAAGCTCCTTGAACAGTAAGTTACTGGAAGCCTCTCGACCTGACCAGGACGTCATGGTAAGAACTCGGCAGAAGGCCATGCTATCCCTGAGCTCTGCACCGAGCAGCTCCGATGTGGCCACTCAGACGGAGCTTGCATGGGAACATGCTGCCACCCAGGTGTCAGGTTGCAGGGTGTGCCCTGCTCTTGCGCCTGTGTTGAATGGCAGTGGTGAGCAGACCTGTGGGAGGTGTGCCCAGGTAGAGGAACTCCTTCACCTAGTGATGGAGCTCCGTGAGGAGGTAAGTCGTCTGAGAAGTATAAGGGATTGTGAACAGGAGATAGATAACCGGAGTCGCATCCTGCCTTCCCTGAAAGAAGCACCTCAGGCAGACAGAGCTCCACATATAGAGCACTCCCCACCCTCTAGCAGCACAGCTGAATGTGGAGATTCAGAGGACAGGGGCCAGTGGCAACAAGTCCCTGTCCAGCGTGGCAGGCGAGCCACCCAGGTGACCCCCACACCATCCGAGGTGCCCTTGCAGAACGGATATGATATTCTGCAAAGGGAACCGGAGGATGAGAAGGACAACAGCTTACTGAACTTGGAGTTGTCACTGAGGCCGAGACGGATTAAGCCTCGTATAACAACATCTTCGGTTAGGAAAGAAAGACGGGTCCTTGTAGTAGGGGACTCGATTCTGAAGGGAGTAGAAGGTCCCATATGTAGACCAGACCCAATCTGTAGGGAGGTCTGCTGTCTCCCTGGGGCCAAAGTTAAGGATGTCCAGAAGAAACTCCCTACCCTAGTTAAGCCTGCTGACTACTACCCTTTATTGATTTTTCAGTTAGGCAATGATGAAATTTCAGGAAGAAGCCTGAGGGCAATGAAGAAAGACTTCAGGGCCCTGGGACGGATGGTTAGGGGCTCAGGAGCACAAATAGTGTTTGCTTCTATCCCAACAGTTGCAAGGATTGATGAGAAGATTAATAGGAAATGCCAGCTGTTCAATGCCTGGCTCAGAGACTGGTGTCATCGGCAGGACTTGGGGTTCTTTGATTATGGGCTGCTTTTCAGGACGCCAGGCCTGCTGGCAACAGACGGCAAAAGCCTGTCTCAGAGGGGGAAAAGGGTTTTAGGGCAAGAGTTGGCGGGGCTCATTGACAGGGCTTTAAACTAGATTTGAAGGGGGATGGGGATAGATCCAAGCTTGCTAGCAAAAAGCCTGAAGGTGGCATGCTGGCACTAGACTTGGAAAAGATAGGGGGCGTAACCAGGCTCCTTAGGAATAAGTCTGGGGGTGGCAGAATTTCGGCTCCCGCCAGTAAAAAGGAGAAAGGACCTATAGCCCAGCTGAAGTGCTTATACACTAATGCACGTAGCATGGGCAACAAACAGGAGGAGCTGGAAGCTATTGTGCAGCAGGATAATTATGATGTAGTCGCCATCACAGAAACGTGGTGGGATGACTCACATAGCTATAGTGCTGCCATGGATGCCTATAGGCTCTTCAGGAAGGATAGGCAAGCAAGGAGAGGCGGGGGTGTGGCCCTGTATGTTAAGGAGTGTTATGAATGCTTTGAACTTAATGATGGTGATAATGAGACTGAGTGTTTATGGGTAAGAATCAGGGGCAGGGCTAACAAGGCAGATATCGTAGTAGGAGTCTGTTATAGACCGCCCAATCAGGATGAGGAGGCAGATGAAATATTCTATAAACGGCTGGGAGAAGTCTCAAGACCGCGAGCTCTTGTCCTCGTGGGGGACTTCAATTTGCCGGACATCTGCTGGGAATACAATACAGCAGGGAGGGAACAGTCTAGAAGGTTCCTGGAATGTACTGGGGATAACTTCCTGACACAGCTAGTGAGAGAGCCAACTAGGGAAGGTGCCCTGCTGGATCTGTTGTTTGTAAATAGGGAAGGTCTTGTGGGGGATGTGAAGGTTGGAGGCTGTCTTGGGAACAGTGACCATGAAATGATAAGAGTTTTCGATTCTGCGAGAAGCAAGGAGAGGGGTCAGCAGAACTGCTACCTTGGACTTCCGGAGGGCGGACTTTGGGCTTTTCAGGAGCCTGGTTGACAAAGTCCCCTGGGAGGCACTCCTCCAGGGCAAAGGAGCCCAGGAAGCCTGGATGATTTTCAAGAAGGAAGTCTTAAAGGCGCAGGAGCAGGCTGTCCCCATGTGCCAGAAGACAAGCCGTTGGGGAAAAAGACAGGCCTGGCTAAACAGGGAGCTAGTGTTGCAACTTAGGGAAAAAAAGAGGATCTATGGCCTCTGGAAGGAAGGGCAGGCCACTCAAGACGACTACAAAGAGGTAGTTAAGCTATGTAGGGAAAAAAATCAGGAGGGCCAAAGCCCAGCTAGAGCTAAACCTGGCTTCTGTTGTCAAGGACAACAAAAAAAGTTTCTATAAATATATTAGCAATAAGAAGAGGACTAAGGATTATCTCTGTCCTCTAGTAGATAGGGCCGGCAACATAGTGACCAAGGATGAGGAAAAGGCTGAGGTACTTAATGAAGTCTTTGCCTCAGTCTTCAGCAGTAGGACCAGTTGTTCCCTGAGCACCCAGACCCCTGAACTGGAAGACAGGGATGGGGAGCAGAATGAAGCCCCCGTAATCCAAAGGGAAACGGTGAGGGATCTGCTTCAGCACCTGGAGGTGCACAAATCTATGGGGCCGGATGGGATCCACCCAAGGGTATTGAAAGAGCTGGCGGAGGTGCTCGCCAGGCCACTTGGTATCATTTATGAGCAGTCCTGGACAACCGGGGAGGTCCCAGCTGACTGGAGGTTAGCAAATGTGACACCCTTCCACAAGAAGGGCCGGAAGGAGGATCCGGGGAACTACAGGCCAGTCAGTCTGACCTCGGTGCCTGGGAAGGTCATGGAACAGATCCTTCTCAGTGCCATTACACGGCACATGCAGGAGAACAGGGTGATCAGGCCCAGTCAGCATGGGTTTGTGAAGGGCAGGTCATGCCTATCAAACCTAATATCCTTCTATGATAACGTGACCCACTTAGTGGATGAGGGAAAAGCTGTGGATGTTATCTACTTGGATTTTTGCAAAGCTTTTGACACTGTTTCCCACAGCATTCTCCTGGAGAAACTGGCTGCTCATGGCCTGGACAGGTATACTCTTCGCTGGGTAAAAAACTGGCTGGATGGCCGTGCCCAGAGAGTGGTGTTAAACGGAGTTAAATCCAGTTGGTGTCCAGTCACAAGTGGTGTCCCCCAGGGCTCGGTGCTGGGGCCGGTTCTCTTTAATATCTTTATCAATGATCTGGATGAAGGGATCGAATGCACCCTCAGTAAGTTCGCAGATGACACTAAACTGGGCAGACGTGTTGATCTGCTTGAGGGTAGGTTGGCTCTGCAGAGGGATCTGGACAGGCTGGACCGATGGGCTGAGACCAATGGTATGAGGTTCAACAAGGCCAAATACCGGGTCCTGCACTTGGGTCACAACAACCCCATGCAGCGCCACAGGACTGGGGCAGAGTGGCTCGAAAGCAGCCCGACAGAAAAGGACTTGGGAGTATTGGTTGATAGCCGGCTGAATATGAGCCAGCAGTGTGCCCAGGTGGCCAAGAAGGCCAACAGCATCCTAGCCTGTATCAGGAATAGTGTGGTGAGACGGACTAGGGAAGTGATCATCCCCCTGTACTCGGCACTGGTGAGGCCCCACCTCGAGTACTGCGTTCACTTTTGGGGCCCTCGCTACAAGAGGGACATTGAGGTGTTGGAGCATGTCCAGAGAAGAGCTACAAAGCTGGTGAGGGCTCTGGAGGACAAACCTTATGAAGAACGACTGAGGGAGCTGGGGTTGTTTAGCCTGGAGAAGAGGAGGCTGAGGGGAGACCTTATCACCCTCTACAACTACCTGAAAGGAGGTTGTAGAGAGATGGGGGCTGACCTCTTCTCCCTGGTGACAAGTGATAGGACGAGGGGAAACGGGTTCAAGTTACGTCAGGGGAGGTTTAGATTAGATATTAGGAAACATTTTTTCACTGAAAGGGTTATTAAACATTGGAATAGGCTGCCCAGGGAGGTGGTGGATTCACCATCCCTGGAGGTGTTTAAAAAAAGGGTAGATGGGGCACTTAGGGACATGGTTTAGAGGTGGCTCTTGTCAGGGTAGGCTAAAGGTTGGACTCGATGATCTTAAAGGTCCCTTCCAACCTCAACAATTCTATGATTCTATGATTCTATATGGAAATGTTGGAGGCTGGCGCGACGCCAAGTGGGAAAGGGTGGTTTTGAGGCTGAAGGCAGCAGGAAAGCCCGCAGCCCCAAGGTCTGTGGGGCCATGCAAGCGGTTCCCAAATAGCTTTAGAAGAAAGCACATTTTTCCCTCCGGGCTCTTTGGTAGTGGGAGAAATCTCCAGACATATGGAAATCTGAGAGGCTGGCGCGGCGCCAAGTGTATAGGGAGGTTTTGAGGCTGAAGGCAACAAGAAAGTCCGCAGCCACAAGGTCTGTGGGGCCATGCAAGCACTTCCCAAAAAGGTTTAGAAGAAGCCACAGTTTTCCCTCCGGGCTCTTTGGGCGTGGGAAAAATCTCCAGACATATGGAAATTTTGGAGGCTGGGGCGGTGCCAAGTGGGAAATGGTGGTTTTGAGGCTGAAGGCAACAAGAAAGCCCGCAGCCCCAATATGTGAGGGGCCATGCAAGCTGTTACCAAAGAGCTTTAAAAGAAACCACAGTTTTCACTCCTGGCTCTTTGGGCGTGGGACCAGTCTCCAGATATATGGAAATTTTGGAGGTTGGCGCCGCGCCAAGTGGGAAAGGGTGGTTTTGAGGCTGAAGGCAGCAGGAAAGCCTACAGCCCCCAGGTCTGTGGGGCTACGCAAGTGGTTCCCAAAGAGCTTTAGAACAAGGCATAGTTTTCCCTGCTGGCTCTTTGGGCATGGGACCCATCTCCAGACATATGGCCATTTTTGTGCCTGGCGCAGCGCCAATTTAGAAATGGTTTTTTGAGGCTGAAGGCAGCAGGAAAGCCTGCAGCCCCCAGCTCTGTGGGGCTACGCAAGCGGTTCCCAAAGAGCTTTAGAACAAGGCATAGTTTTCCCTGCTGGCTCTTTGGGCGTGGGACCAGTCTCCAGACATATGGAATTTTTGGAGGTTGGCACCGCGCCAAGTGGGAAAGGGTGGTTTTGAGGCTGAAGGCGGAAGGAAAGCCTGCAGCCCCCAGGTGTGTGGGGCTACGCAAGCGGTTCCCAAAGAGCTTTAGAACAAGGCATAGTTTTCCCTGCTGGCTCTTTGGGCTTGGGACCAATCTCCAGACATATGGCCATTTTTGTGCCTGGTGCTGTGCCAATTATGAAAGGGTGATTTTGAGGCTGAAGGCAGCAGAAAAGCCTGCAGCCCCCAGGTGTGTGGGCCTACGCAAGCGGTTCCCAAAGAGCTTTAGAACAAGCCACAGTTTTCCCTGATGGCTCTTTGGGCATGGGACCAATCTCCAGACATATGGAAATTTTGGAGGTTGGCGCCGCGCCAAGTGGGAAAGGGTGGTTTTGAGGCTGAAGGCAGCAGGAAAGCCTGCAGCCACCAGGTCTGTTTGTTTATGCAAGCGGTTCCCAAAGAGCTTTAGAACAAGGCATAGTTTTCCCTGCTGGCTCTTTGGGCGTGGGACCAGTCTCCAGACATATGGAAATTTTGGAGTTTGGCGCCGCGCCAAGTGGGAAAGGGTGGTTTTGAGGCTGAAGGCAGCAGGAAAGCCTGCAGCCCCCAGGTGTGTGAGGCCACACCAGCGGTTCCCAAAGAGCTTTAGAAGAAGGCATAGTTTTCCCTGCTGGCTCTTTGGGTGTGGGACAACTATCCAGATATATGGAAATTTTGGAGGCTGGCGCTGCTCCAAGTGGGAAAGGGTGGTTTTGAGGCTGAAGGCAGCAGGAAAGCCTACAGCCCCCAGGTCTGTGGGGCTACGCAAGTGGTTCCCAAAGAGCTTTAGAACAAGGCATAGTTTTCCCTGCTGGCTCTTTGGGCATGGGACCCATCTCCAGACATATGGCCATTTTTGTGCCTGGCGCAGCGCCAATTTAGAAATGGTTTTTTGAGGCTGAAGGCAGCAGGAAAGCCTGCAGCCCCCAGCTCTGTGGGGCTACGCAAGCGGTTCCCAAAGAGCTTTAGAACAAAGCATAGTTTTCCCTGCTGGCTCTTTGGGCGTGGGACCAGTCTCCAGACATATGGAATTTTTGGAGGTTGGCACCGCGCCAAGTGGGAAAGGGTGGTTTTGAGGCTGAAGGCGGAAGGAAAGCCTGCAGCCCCCAGGTGTGTGGGGCTACGCAAGCGGTTCCCAAAGAGCTTTAGAACAAGGCATAGTTTTCCCTGCTGGCTCTTTGGGCTTGGGACCAATCTCCAGACATATGGCCATTTTTGTGCCTGGTGCTGTGCCAATTATGAAAGGGTGATTTTGAGGCTGAAGGCAGCAGAAAAGCCTGCAGCCCCCAGGTGTGTGGGGCTACGCAAGCGGTTCCCAAAGAGCTTTAGAACAAGCCACAGTTTTCCCTGATGGCTCTTTGGGCATGGGACCAATCTCCAGACATATGGAAATTTTGGAGGTTGGCGCCGCGCCAAGTGGGAAAGGGTGGTTTTGAGGCTGAAGGCAGCAGGAAAGCCTGCAGCCCCCAGGTCTGTTTGTTTATGCAAGCGGTTCCCAAAGAGCTTTAGAACAAGGCATAGTTTTCCCTGCTGGCTCTTTGGGCGTGGGACCAGTCTCCAGACATATGGAAATTTTGGAGTTTGGCGCCGCGCCAAGTGGGAAAGGGTGGTTTTGAGGCTGAAGGCAGCAGGAAAGCCTGCAGCCCCCAGGTGTGTGAGGCCACACCAGCGGTTTCCAAAGAGCTTTAGAAGAAGGCATAGTTTTCCCTGCTGGCTCTTTGGGTGTGGGACAACTATCCAGATATATGGAAATTTTGGAGGCTGGCGCTGCTCCAAGTGGGAAAGTGTGGTTTTGAGGCTGAAGGCAGCAGGAAAGCCTGCAGCCCCCAGGTGTGTGGGGCTACGCAAGCCGTTCCCAAAGAGCTTTAGAACAAGGCATTGTTTTCCCTGCTGGCTCTTTCGGTGTGGGACCAGTCTAAAGACATATGGCCATTTTTGTGCCTGGCGTGGCGCCAAGTGGGAAAGTGTGGTTTTGAGGCTGAAGGTGCCAGGAAAGCCTGCAGCTTCAAGGTGTGTGGGGCCACGCAAGCGGTTCCCAAAGAGCTTTAGAACAAGGTACAGTTTTTCCTGCTGGCTCTTTGGGCGTGGGACCAATCTCCAGACATATGGCCATTTTTGTGCCTGGCGCTGCGCCAATTGTGAAAGGGTGGTTTTGAGGCTGAAGGCAGCAGGAAAGCCTGCAGCCCCCAGGTCTGTGGGCCTAGGCAAGCGGTTCCCAAAGAGCTTTAGAACAAGCCACAGTTTTCCCTTCTGGCTCTTTGGGCATGGAACCAGTCTCCAGACATATGGAAATTTTTGTGCCTGGCGCGGCGCCAAGTGGGAAAGGGTGGTTTTGAGGCTGAAGGCAGCAGGAAAGCCTGCAGCCCCCAGGTCTGTGGGGCTACGCAAGCGGTTCCCAAAGAGCTTTAGAGCAAGCCACAATTTTCCCTGCTGGCTCTTTGGGTGTGGGACCAGTCTCCAGACATATGGAAATTTTGGAGGCTGGCGCCTCTCCAAGTGGGAAAGGGTGGTTTTGAGGCTGAAGGCGGCAGGAGAGCCTGCGGCCCCCAGGTTTGTGGGGCTACGCAAGCGGTTCCCAAAGAGCTTTAGAACAAGGCATAGTTTTCCCTGCTGGCTCTTTGGGCGTGGGACCAGTCTCCAGACATATGGAAATTTAGGAGTTTGGTGCGGCGCCAAGTGGCAAAGGGTGGTTTTGAGGCTGAAGGCAGCAGGAAAGCCTGCAGCCCCCAGATCTGTTTGTTTATGCAAGCGGTTCCCAAAGAGCTTTAGAACAAGGCACAGTTTTCCCTGCTGGCTCTTTGGGCATGGGACCAGTCTCCAGATATATGGAAATTGTGGAGCTTGGCGCGGCGCCATGTGGGAAAGGGTGGTTTTGAGGCTGAAGGCAGCAGGAAAGCCTGCAGCCCCCAGGTCTGTGGGCCTAGGCAAGCGGTTCCCAAAGAGCTTTAGAACAAGCCACAGTTTTCCCTTCTGGCTCTTTGGGCATGGAACCAGTCTCCAGACATATGGAAATTTTTGTGCCTGGCGCGGCGCCAAGTGGGAAAGGGTGGTTTTGAGGCTGAAGGCAGCAGGAAAGCCTGCAGCCCCCAGGTCTGTGGGAATACGCAAGCGGTTCCCAAAGAGCTTTAGAACAAGCCACAATTTTCCCTGCTGGCTCTTTGGGTGTGGGACCAGTCTCCAGACATATGGAAATTTTGGAGGCTGGCGCCACTCCAAGTGGGAAAGGGTGGTTTTGAGGCTGAAGGCGGCAGGAGAGCCTGCGGCCCCCAGGTTTGTGGGGCTACGCAAGCGGTTCCCAAAGAGCTTTAGAACAAGGCATAGTTTTCCCTGCTGGCTCTTTGGGCGTGGGACCCATCTCCAGACATATGGCCATTTTTGTGCCTGGCGTGGCGCCAAGTGGGAAAGGGTGGTTTTGAGGCTGAAGGCAGCAGGAAAGCCTGCAGCCCCCAGGTGTGTGGGCCTACGCAAGCGGTTCCCAAAGAGCTTTAGAACAAGGCATAGTTTTCCCTCCTGGCTCTTTGGGCATGGGAGCAGTCTCCAGACATATGGAAATTTTGGAGTTTGGCGCCGCGCCAATTGTGAAAGGGTGGTTTTGAGGCTGAAGGCAGCAGGAAAGCCTGCAGCCCCCAGGTCTGTTTGTTTATGCAAGCGGTTCCCAAAGAGCTTTAGAACAAGGCATAGTTTTCCCTGCTGGCTCTTTGGGCGTGGGAGCAGTATCCAGACATATGGGAATTATGGAGTTTGGCGCCGCGCCATATGGGAAAGTGTGCTTTTGAGGCTGAAGGCGGCAGGAAAGCCTGGAGCCCCCAGGTGTGTGGGGCTAAAGAAGCGGTTCCCAAAGAGCTTTAGAACAAGGCATAGTTTTCCCTGCTGGCTCTTTGGGAGTGGGACCAGTCTCCAGACATATGGAAATTTAGGAGTTTGGTGCGGCGCCAAGTGGCAAAGGGTGGTTTTGAGGCTGAAGGCAGCAGGAAAGCCTGCAGCCCCCAGATCTGTTTGTTTATGCAAGCGGTTCCCAAAGAGCTTTAGAACAAGGCACAGTTTTCCCTGCTGGCTCTTTGGGCATGGGACCAGTCTCCAGATATATGGAAATTGTGGAGCTTGGCGCGGCGCCATGTGGGAAAGGGTGGTTTTGAGGCTGAAGGCAGCAGGAAAGCCTGCAGCCCCCATGTCTGTTGGTTTATGCAAGCGGTTTCCAAAGAGCTTTAGAACAAGGCATAGTTTTCCCTGCTGGCTCTTTGGGCGTGGGACCAATCTCCAGACATATGGCCATTTTTGTGCCTGGCGCTGCGCCAAGTGAGAAAGGGTGGTTTGGAGGCTGAAGGCAGCAGGAAAGCCTGCAGCCCCCAGGTCTCTGGGGCTACGCAAGGGGTTCCCAAAGAGATTTAGAACAAGGCATAGTTTTCCCTGCTGGCTCTTTGGGTATGGGACCAGTCTCCAGACACATGGAAATTTTGGAGGTTGGTGCCGCGCCAAGTGGGAAAGGGTGGTTTTGAGGCTGAAGGCGGCAGGAAAGCCAGCAGCCCCCAGGTCTGTTGGTTTATGCAAGCGGTTCCCAAAGAGCTTTAGAACAAGGCATAGTTTTCCCTGCTGGCTCTTTGGGCCTGCGACTAATCTCCAGGTATATGGCAATTTTTGTGCCTGGCGCGGCGCCAAGTGAGAAAGGGTGGTTTTGAGGTTGAAGGCAGCAGGAAAGCCTGCAGCCCCCAGGTGTGTGGGGCTACGCAAGCGGTTCCCAAAGAGCTTTAGAACAAGGCATAGTTTTCCCTGCTGGCTCTTTGGGCGTGGGACCAATCTCCAGACATATGGCCATTTTTGTGCCTGGCGTGACGCCAAGTGGGAATGGGTGGTTTTGAGGCTGAAGGCAGCAGGAAAGCCTGCAGCCCCAAGGTGTGTGGGGCTACGCAAGCGGTTCCCAAAGAGCTTTAGAACAAGGCATAGTTTTCCCTGCTGGCTCTTTGGGCGTGGGAGCAATACCCAGACATATGGCCATTTTTGTGCCTGGCGCGGCGCCAAGTGGGAAAGGGTGGTTTTGAGGCTGAAGGCAGCAGGAAAGCCTGCAGCCCCCAGGTCTGTGGGGCTACGCAAGCCGTTCCCAAAAAGCTTTAGAACAAGGCATAGTTTTCCCTGCTGGCTCTTTGGGCGTAGGATCAATCTCCAGATATATGGCCATTTTTGTGCCTGGCGCGGCGCCAAGTGGGAAAGGGTGGTTTTGAGGCTGAAGGCAGCAGGAAAGCCTGCAGCCCCCAGGTCTGTTGGGCCACACCAGCGGTTCCCAAAAAGCTTTAGAACAAGGCATAGTTTTCCCTGCTGGCTCTTTGGGCGTGGGACAACTATCCAGATATATGGAAATTTTGGAGGCTGGCGCCGCTCCAAGTGGGAAAGGGTGGTTTTGAGGCTGAAGGCAGCAGGAAAGCCTGCAGCCCCCAGGTCTGTGGGGCTACGCAAGCCATTCCCAAAGAGCTTTAGAACAAGGCATAGTTTTCCCTGCTGGCTCTTTCGGTGTGGGATCAATCTCCAGATATATGGCCATTTTTGTGCCTGGCGTGGCGCCAAGTGGGAAAGTGTGGTTTTGAGGCTGAAGGTGCCAGGAAAGCCTGCAGCTTCAAGGTGTGTGGGGCCACGGAAGCAGTTCCCAAAGAGCTTTAGAACAAGGCACATTTTTTCCTGCTGGACCTTTGGGCGTGGGACCAATCTCCAGACATATGGCCATTTTTGTGCCTGGTGCTGTGCCAATTGTGAAAGGGTGGTTTTGAGGCTGAAGGCAGCAGGAAAGCCTGCAGCCCCCAGGTGTGTTGGGGTACGCAAGCGGTTCCCAAAGAGCTTTAGAACAAGCCACAGTTTTCCCTGCTGGCTCTTTGGGCATGGGACCAGTCTCCAGACATATGGAAATTTTGGAGTTTGGCGCCGCGCCATGTGGGAAAGGGTGGTTTTGAGGCTGAAGGCAGCAGGAAAGCCTGCAGCCCCCAGGTCTGTTTGTTTATGCAAGCGGTTCCCAAAGAGCTTTAGAACAAGGCATAGTTTTCCCTGCTGGCTCTTTGGGCGTGGGACCAGTATCCAGACATATGGGAATTATGGAGTTTGGCGCCGCGCCATGTGGGAAAGTGTGGTTTTGAGGCTGAAGGCAGCAGGAAAGCCTGGAGCCCCCAGGTGTGTGGGGCTAAAGAAGCGGTTCCCAAAGAGCTTTAGAACAAGGCATAGTTTTCCCTGCTGGCTCTTTGGGCGTGGGACCAGTCTCCAGACATATGGAAATTTAGGAGTTTGGTGCGGCGCCAAGTGGCAAAGGGTGGTTTTGAGGCTGAAGGCAGCAGGAAAGCCTGCAGCCCCCAGATCTGTTTGTTTATGCAAGCGGTTCCCAAAGAGCTTTAGAACAAGGCACAGTTTTCCCTGCTAGCTCTTTGGGCATGGGACCAGTCTCCAGATATATGGAAATTGTGGAGCTTGGCGCGGCGCCATGTGGGAAAGGGTGGTTTTGAGGCTGAAGGCAGCAGGAAAGCCTGCAGCCCCCATGTCTGTTGGTTTATGCAAGCGGTTTCCAAAGAGCTTTAGAACAAGGCATAGTTTTCCCTGCTGGCTCTTTGGGCGTGGGACCAATCTCCAGGCATATGGCCATTTTTGTGCCTGGCGCTGCGCCAAGTGAGAAAGGGTGGTTTGGAGGCTGAAGGCAGCAGGAAAGCCTGCAGCCCCCAGGTCTCTGGGGCTACGCAAGGGGTTCCCAAAGAGATTTAGAACAAGGCATAGTTTTCCCTTCTGGCTCTTTGGATATGGGACCAGTCTCTAGACACATGGAAATTTTGGAGGTTGGTGCCGCGCCAAGTGGGAAAGGGTGGTTTTGAGGCTGAAGGCGGCAGGAAAGCCAGCAGCCCCCAGGTCTGTTGGTTTATGCAAGCGGTTCCCAAAGAGCTTTAGAACAAGGCATAGTTTTCCCTGCTGGCTCTTTGGGCCTGCGACTAATCTCCAGGTATATGGCAATTTTTGTGCCTGGCGCGGCGCCAAGTGAGAAAGGGTGGTTTTGAGGTTGAAGGCAGGAGGAAAGCCTGCAGCCCCCAGGTGTGTGGGGCTACGCAAGCGGTTCCCAAAGAGCTTTAGAACAAGGCATAGTTTTCCCTGCTGGCTCTTTGGGCGTGGGACCAATCTCCAGACATATGGCCATTTTCGTGCCTGGCGTGACGCCAAGTGGGAATGGGTGGTTTTGAGGCTGAAGGCAGCAGGAAAGCCTGCAGCCCCAAGGTGTGTGGGGCTACGCAAGCAGTTCCCAAAGAGCTTTAGAACAAGGCATAGTTTTCCCTGCTGGCTCTTTGGGCGTGGGAGCAATACCCAGACATATGGCCATTTTTGTGCCTGGCGCGGCGCCAAGTGGGAAAGGGTGGTTTTGAGGCTGAAGGCAGCAGGGAAGCCTGCAGCCCCCAGGTCTGTGGGGCTACGCAAGCCGTTCCCAAAAAGCTTTAGAACAAGGCATATTTTTCCCTGCTGGCTCTTTGGGCGTAGGATCAATCTCCAGATATATGGCCATTTTTGTGCCTGGCGCGGCGCCAAGTGGGAAAGGGTGGTTTTGAGGCTGAAGGCAGCAGGAAAGCCTGCAGCCCCCAGGTCTGTTGGGCCACACCAGCGGTTCCCAAAAAGCTTTAGAACAAGGCATAGTTTTCCCTGCTGGCTCTTTGGGCGTGGGACAACTATCCAGATATATGGAAATTTTGGAGGCTGGCGCCGCTCCAAGTGGGAAAGGGTGGTTTTGAGGCTGAAGGCAGCAGGAAAGCCTGCAGCCCCCAGGTCTGTGGGGCTACGCAAGCCATTCCCAAAGAGCTTTAGAACAAGGCATAGTTTTCCCTGCTGGCTCTTTCGGTGTGGGATCAATCTCCAGATATATGGCCATTTTTGTGCCTGGCGTGGCGCCAAGTGGGAAAGTGTGGTTTTGAGGCTGAAGGTGCCAGGAAAGCCTGCAGCTTCAAGGTGTGTGGGGCCACGGAAGCAGTTCCCAAAGAGCTTTAGAACAAGGCACATTTTTTCCTGCTGGACCTTTGGGCGTGGGACCAATCTCCAGACATATGGCCATTTTTGTGCCTGGTGCTGTGCCAATTGTGAAAGGGTGGTTTTGAGGCTGAAGGCAGCAGGAAAGCCTGCAGCCCCCAGGTGTGTTGGGGTACGCAAGCGGTTCCCAAAGGCTTTAGAACAAGCCACAGTTTTCCCTGCTGGCTCTTTGGGCATGGGACCCGTCTCCAGACATATGGAAATTTTGGAGTTTGGCGCCGCGCCATGTGGGAAAGGGTGGTTTTGAGGCTGAAGGCAGCAGGAAAGCCTGCAGCCCCCATGTCTGTTGGTTTATGCAAGCGGTTCCCAAACAGCTCTAGAACAAGGCATAGTTTTCCCTGCTGGCTCTTTGGGCGTGGGACCAATCTCCAGGCATATGGCCATTTTTGTGCCTGGCGCTGCGCCAAGTGAGAAAGCGTGGTTTTGAGGCTGAAGGCAGCAGGAAAGCCTGCAGCCTCCAGGTGTGTGGGGCTCCGCAAGGGGTTCCCAAAGAGCTTTAGAACAAGGCATAGTTTTCCCTGCTGGCTCTGTGGGCATGGGACCAGTCTCCAGACACATGGAAATTTTGGAGGTTGGCGCCGCGCCAAGTGGGAAATGGCGGTTTTGAGGCTGAAGGCGGCAGGAAAGCCTGCAGCCCCCAGGTCTGTTGGTTTATGCAAGCGGTTCCCAAAGAGCTTTAGAACAAGGCATAGTTTTCCCTGCTGGCTCTTTGGGCGTGGGACCCATCTCCAGACATATGGCCATTTTTGTGCCTGGCACGTCGCCAAGTGGGAAAGGGTGGTTTTGAGGCTGAAGGCAGCAGGAAAGCCTGCAGCCCCCAGGTGTGTGGGCCTACGCAAGCGGTTCCCAAAGAGCTTTAGAACAAGGCATAGTTTTCCCTGCTGGCTCTTTGGGCATGGGACCAGTCTCCAGACATATGGAAATTTTGGAGGTTGGCGCCGCGCCAATTGTGAAAGGGTGGTTTTGAGGCTGAAGGCAGCAGGAAAGCCTGCAGCCCCCAGGTCTGTTTGTTTATGCAAGCGGTTCCCAAAGAGCTTTAGAACAAGCCACAGTTTTCCCTGCTGGCTCTTTGGGCGTGGGACCAGTCTCCAGACATATGGGAATTCTGGAGTTTGGCGCCGCGCCATGTGGGAAAGTGTGCTTTTGAGGCTGAAGGCGGCAGGAAAGCCTGCAGCCCCCAGGTGTGTGGGGCTAAAGAAGCGGTTCCCAAAGAGCTTTAGAACAAGGCATAGTTTTCCCTGCTGGCTCTTTGGGCGTGGGACCAGTCTCCAGACATATGGAAATTTAGGAGTTTGGCGCGGCGCCAAGTGGGAAAGGGTGGTTTTGAGGCTGAAGGCAGCAGGAAAGCCTGCAGCACCCAGGTCTGTGGGGCTACGCAAGAGGTTCCCAAAGAGCTTTAGAACAAGGCATAGTTTTCCCTGCTGGCTCTTTGGGCGTGGGACCCATCTCCAGACATATGGAAATTTTGGAGGCTGGGGCCGCGCCAAGTGGGAAAGTGTGGTTTTGAGGCTGAAGGCGGCAGGAAAGCCTGCGGCCCCCAGGTGTGTGGGGCTACGCAAGCGGTTCCCAAAGAGCTTTAGAAAAAGGCATAGTTTTCCCTGCTGGCTCTTTGGGCGTGGGACCAATCTCCAGATATATGGCCATTTTTGTGCCTGGCGCGGCGCCAATTGGGAAAGGGTGGTTTTGAGGCTGAAGGCAGCAGGAAAGTCTGCAGCCCCCAGGTCTGTGGGGCCACACAGCGGTTCCCAAAGAGCTTTAGAACAAGGCATAGTTTTCCCTGCTGGATCTTTGGGCGTGGGACCAATCTCCAGACATATGGCCATTTTTGTGCCTGGCGTGGAGCCAAGTGGGAAAGTGTGGTTTTGAGGCTGAAGGCAGCAGGAAAGCCTGCAGCCCCCAGGTGTGTGGGGCTACGCAAGCCGTTCCCAAAGAGCTTTAGAACAAGGCATTGTTTTCCCTGCTGGCTCTTTGGGTGTGGGACCAGTCTCCAGATATATGGCCATTTTTGTGCCTGGGGTGGCGCCAAGTGGGAAAGTGTTGTTTGGAGGCTGAAGGTGCCAGGAAAGCCTGCTGCTTCAAGGTGTGTGGGGCCACGCAAGCGGTTCCCAAAGAGCTTTAGAACAAGGCATAGTTTTCCCTGCTGGCTCTTTGGGCGTGGGACCAATCTCCAGACATATGGCCATTTTTGTGCCTGGTGCTGTGCCAATTGTGAAAGGGTGGTTTTGAGGCTGAAGGCAGCAGGAAAGCCTGCAGCCCCCAGGTGTGTGGGCCTAGGCAAGCGGTTCCCAAAGAGCTTTAGAACAAGCCACAGTTTTCCCTGCTGGCTGTTTCGGTGTGGGACCAGTCTCCAGACATATGGAAATTTTGGAGGTTGGCGCGGCGCCAAGTGGGAAAGGGTGGTTTTGAGGCTGAAGGCAGCAGGAAAGCCTGCAGCCCCCAGGTCTGTTTGTTTATGTAAGCGGTTCCCAAAGAGCTTTAGAACAAGCCACAGTTTTCCCTGCTGGCTCTTTGGACGTGGGACCAGTCTCCAGACATATGGAAATATTCGAGTTTGGCGCGGCGCCAAGTCGGAAAGTGTGCTTTTGAGGCTGAAGGCAGCAGGAAAGCCTGCAGCCCCCAGGTCTTTTGGTTTATGCAAGCGGTTCCCAAAGAGCTTTAGAACAAGGCATAGTTTTTCCTGCTGGCTCTTTGGGCGTGGGACCAATCTCCAGGTATATGGCCATTTTTGTGCCTGGCGCGGCGCCAAGTGGGAAAGGGTGGTTTTGAGGCTGAAGGCAGCAGGAAAGCCTGCAGACCCATGGTGTGTGGGGCTACGCAAGCGGTTCCCAAAGAGCTTTAGAACAAGGCATAGTTTTCCCTGCTGGCTCTTTGGGCGTGGGATCAATCTCCAGAGATATGGCCATTTTTGTGCCTGGCGCGGCGCCAAGTGGGAAAGTGTGGTTTTGAGGCTGAAGGCAGCAGGAAAGCCTGCAGCCCCCAGGTCTGTGGGGCCACACCAGCGGTTCCCAAAAAGCTTTAGAACAAGGCATATTTTTCCCTGCTGGCTCTTTGGGTGTGGGACAACTATCCAGATATATGGAAATTTTGGAGGTTGGCGCCGGGCCAAGTGGGAAAGGGTGGTTTTGAGGCTGAAGGCAGCAGGAAAGCCTGCAGCTCCCAGGTCTGTTGGTTTATGCAAGTGGTTCCCAAAGAGCTTTAGAACAAGGCATATTTTTCCCTGCTGGCTCTTTGGGTGTGGGACCAACCTCCAGAAATATGGCCATTTTTGTGCCTGGAGCGGCGCCAAGTGGGAAAGGGTGGTTTTGAGGCTGAAGGCAGCAGGAAAGCCTGCAGCCCCCAGGTGTGTGGGACTACGCAAGCGGTTCCCAAAGAGCTTTAGAACAAGGCATAGTTTTCCCTGCTGGCTCTTTGGGCGTGGGACCAATCTCCAGACATATGGCCATTTTTGTGCCTGGCGTGGCGCCAAGTGGGAAAGGGTGGTTTTGAGGCTGAAGGCAGCAGGAAAGCCTGCAGCCCCCAGGTGTGTGGGCCTACGCAAGCGGTTCCCAAAGAGCTTTAGAACAAGGCATAGTTTTCCCTGATGGCTCTTTGGGCATGGGACCAGTCTCCAGACACCTGGAAATTTTGGAGTTTGGCGCCACACCAAGTGGGAAAGGGTGGTTTTGAGGCTGAAGGCAGCAGGAAAGCCTGCAGCTCCCAGGTCTGTTGGTTTATGCAAGTGGTTCCCAAAGAGCTTTAGAACAAGTCACAGTTTTCCCTGCTGGCTCTTTGGGCGTGGGACCAGTCTCCAGACATATGGAAATTTTGGAGTTTGGCGCCGCGCCAAGTGGGAAAGGGTGGTTTTGAGGCTGAAGGCAGCAGGAAAGCCTGCAGCCCCCAGGTCTGTGGGGCTACGCAAGCCGTTCCCAAAGAGCTTTCGAACAAGGCATAGTTTTCGCTGCTGGCTCTTTGGGCGTGGGACCCATCTCCAGACATATGGCCATTTTTGTGCCTGGAGCGTCGCCAAGTGGGAAAGGGTGGTTTTGAGGCTGAAGGCAGCAGGAAAGCCTGCAGCCCCCAGGTCTGTTTGTTTATGCAAGCGGTTCCCAAAGAGCTTTAGAACAAGGCATAGTTTTCCCTGCTGGCTCTTTGGGCGTGGGAGCATTCTCCAGACATATGTTCATTTTTGTGCCTTGCGCTGCGCCAAGTGGGAAAGGGTGGTTTTGAGGCTGAAGGCAGCAGGAAAGCCTGCAGCCCCCAGGTCTGTGGGGCTACGCAAGCCATTCCCAAAGAGCTTTAGAACAAGGCATTGTTTTCCCTGCTGGCTCTTTGGGCGTGGGACCAGTCTCCAGATATATGGCCATTTTTGTGCCTGGGGTGGCGCCAAGTGGGAAAGTGTGGTTTTGAGGCTGAAGGTGCCAGGAAAGCCTGCTGCTTCAAGGTGTGTGGGGCCACGCAAGCAGTTCCCAAAGAGCTTTAGAACAAGGCACAGTTTTTCCTGCTGGCTCTTTGGGCATGGGACCAGTCTCCAGACATATGGCCATTTTTGTGCCTGGTGCTGTGCCAATTGTGAAAGGGTGGTTTTGAGGCTGAAGGCAGCAGGAAAGCCTGCAGCCCCCAGGTGTGTGGGCCTACGCAAGCGGTTCCCAAAGAGCTTTAGAACAAGCCACAGTTTTCCCTGCTGGGTCTTTGGGCATGGGACCAGTCTCCAGACATATGGAAATTTTGGAGGTTGGCGCCGCGCCAAGTGGAAAATGGTGGTTTTGAGGCTGAAGGCAGCAGGAAAGCCTGCAGCCCCCAGGTCTGTTTGTTTATGTAAGCGGTTCCCAAAGAGCTTTAGAACAAGCCACAGTTTTCCCTGCTGGCTCTTTGGACGTGGGACCAGTCTCCAGACATATGGAAATTTTGGAGGCTGGGGACGCGCCAAGTGGGAAAGGGTGGTTTTGAGGCTGAAGGCGGCAGGAAAGCCTGCAGACCCCAGGTCTGTGGGGCTACGCAAGCGGTTCCCAAAGAGCTTTAGAACAAGGCATAGTTTTCCCTGCTGGCTCTTTGGGCGTGGGACCAGTCTCCAGACATATGGAAATTTTGGAGTTTGGCGCGGCGCAACGTGGGAAAGGATGGTTTTGAGGCTGAAGGCAGCAGGAAAGCCTGCAGCCCCCAGGTCTGTTGGTTTATGCAAGCGGTTTCCAAAGAGCTTTAGAACAAGGCATAGTTTTCCCTGCTGGCTCTTTGGGCGTGGGACCAATCTCCAGACATATGGCCATTTTTGTGCCTGGCGCAGCGCCAAGTGGGAAAGGGTGGTTTTGAGGCTGAAGGCAGCAGGAAAGCCTGCAGCCCCAAGGTGTGTGGGGCTACGCAAGCGGTTCCCAAAGAGCTTTAGAACAAGGCATAGTTTTCCCTGCTGGCTCTTTGGGCGTGGGACCAATCTCCAGACATATGGCCATTTTTGTGCCTGGCGCGGCGCCAAGTGGGAAAGGGTGGTTTTGAGGCTGAAGGCAGCAGGAAAGCCTGCAGCCCCCAGGTCTGTGGGGCTACGCAAGCGGTTTCCAAAGAGCTTTAGAACAAGGCATAGTTTTACCCTCCTGGCTGTTTGGGCAAGGGACTAGTCTCCAGACATATGGAAATTTTGGAGGTTAGTGCCGCCCCAAGTGGGAAAGGGTGGTTTTGAGGCTGAAGGCAGCAGGAAAGCCTGCAGGCCCGAGATCTGTTTGTTTATGCAAGCGGTTCCCAAAGAGCTTTAGAACAAGCCACAGTTTTCCCTGCTGGCTCTTTGGGCGTGGGACCAGTCTCCAGACATATGGAAATATTCGAGTTTGGCACGGCGCCAAGTCGGAAAGTGTTCTTTTGAGGCTGAAGGCAGCAGGAAAGCCTGCAGCCCCCAGGTCTTTTGGTTTATGCAAGCGGTTCCCAAAGAGCTTTAGAACAAGGCATAGTTTTTCCTGCTGGCTCTTTGGGCGTGGGACCAATCTCCAGGTATATGGCCATTTTTGTGCCTGGCGCGGCGCCAAGTGGGAAAGGGTGGTTTTGAGGTTGAAGGCAGCAGGAAAGCCTGCAGCCCGCAGGTGTGTGGGGCTACGCAAGCGGTTCCCAAAGAGCTTTAGAAAAAGGCATAGTTTTCCCTCCTGGCTCTTTGGGCGTGGGACCAATCTCCAGACATATGGCCATTTTTGTGCCTGGGGTGACGCCAAGTGGGAAAGGGTGGTTTTGAGGCTGAAGGCAGCAGGAAAGCCTGCAGACCCATGGTGTGTGCGCTACGCAAGCGGTTCCCAAAGAGCTTTAGAACAAGGCATAGTTTTCCCTGCTGGCTCTTTGGGCGTGGGATCAATCTCCAGATATATGGCCATTTTTGTGCCTGGCGCGGCGCCAAGTGGGAAAGGGTGGTTTTGAGGCTGAAGGCAGCAGGAAAGCCTGCAGCCCCTAGGTCTGTGGGGCTACGCAAGGCGTTCCCAAAAAGCTTTAGAACAAGGCATAGTTTTCCCTGCTGGCTCTTTGGGCGTGGGATCAATCTCCAGACATATGGCCATTTTTGTGCTTGGCGCGGCGCCAAGTGGGAAAGGGTGGTTTTGAGGCTGAAGGCAGCAGGAAAGCCTGCAGCCCCCAGGTGTGTGGGGCCAGACCAGCGGTTCCCAAAGAGCTTTAGAACAAGGCATAGTTTTCCCTGCTGGCTCTTTGGGCGTGGGACCAGTCTCCAGACATATGGCCATTTTTGTGCCTGGCGCGGTGCCAAGTGGGAAAGTGTGGTTTTGAGGCTGAAGGCAGCAGGAAAGCCTGCAGCCCCCAGGTCTGTGGGGCCACACCAGCGGTTCCCAAAAAGCTTTAGAACAAGGCATATTTTTCCCTGCTGGCTCTTTGGGTGTGGGACAACTATCCAGATATATGGAAATTTTGGAGGTTGGCGCCGGGCCAAGTGGGAAAGGGTGGTTTTGAGGCTGAAGGCAGCAGGAAAGCCTGCAGCCCCCAGGTCTGTTTGTTTATGCAAGCGGTTCCCAAAGAGCTTTAGAACAAGGCATATTTTTCCCTGCTGGCTCTTTGGGCGTGGGACCAATCTCCAGACATATGGCCATTTTTGTGCCTGGCACTGCGCCAAGTGGGAAAGGGTGGTTTTGAGGCTGAAGGCAGCAGGAAAGCCTGCAGCCCCCAGGTGTGTGGGCCTACGCAAGCGGTTCCCAAAGAGCTTTAGAACAAGGCATAGTTTTCCCTGCTGGCTCTTTGGGCATGGGACCAGTCTCCAGACACATGGAAATTTTGGAGTTTGGCGCCACGCCAAGTGGGAAAGGGTGGTTTTGAGGCTGAAGGCAGCAGGAAAGCCTGCAGGTCCCAGGTCTGTTTGTTTATGCAAGTGGTTCCCAAAGAGCTTTAGAACAAGTCACAGTTTTCCCTGCTGGCTCTTTGGGCGTGGGACCAGTCTCCAGACATATGGAAATTTTGGAGTTTGGCGCCGCGCCAAGTGGGAAAGGGTGGTTTTGAGGCTGAAGGCAGCAGGAAAGCCTGCAGCCCCCAGGTGTGTGGGGCTACGCAAGCCGTTCCCAAAGAGCTTTCGAACAAGGCATAGTTTTCCCTGCTGGCTCTTTGGGCGTGGGACCCATCTCCAGACATATGGCCATTTTTGTGCCTGGAGCGTCGCCAAGTGGGAAAGGGTGGTTTTGAGGCTGAAGGCAGCAGGAAAGCCTGCAGCCCCCAGGTCTGTTTGTTTATGCAAGCGGTTCCCAAAGAGCTTTAGAACAAGGCATAGTTTTCCCTGCTGGCTCTTTGGGCGTGGGAGCATTCTCCAGACATATGTTCATTTTTGTGCCTTGCGCTGCGCCAAGTGGGAAAGGGTGGTTTTGAGGCTGAAGGCAGCAGGAAAGCCTGCAGCCCCCAGGTCTGTGGGGCCACACCAGCGGTTCCCAAAAAGCTTTAGAACAAGGCATAGTTTTCCCTGCTGGCTCTTTGGGCGTGGGACCCATCTCCAGACATATGGCCATTTTTGTGCCTGGCGTGGAGCCAAGTGGGAAAGTGTTGTTTGAGGCTGAAGGTGCCAGGAAAGCCTGCAGCCCCCAGGTCTGTGGGGCCACGCAAGCAGTTCCCAAAGAGCTTTAGAACAAGGCACAGTTTTTCCTGCTGGCTCTTTGGGCATGGGACCAGTCTCCAGACATATGGCCATTTTTGTGCCTGGCGTGGCGCCAATTGTGAAAGGGTGGTTTTGAGGCTGAAGGCAGCAGGAAAGCCTGCAGCCCCCAGGTGTGTGGGCCTACGCAAGCGGTTCCCAAAGAGCTTTAGAACAAGCCACAGTTTTCCCTGCTGGCTCTTTGGGCATGGGACCAGTCTCCAGACATATGGAAATTTTGGAGGTTGGCGCCGCGCCAAGTGGAAAATGGTGGTTTTGAGGCTGAAGGCAGCAGGAAAGCCTGCAGCCCCCAGGTCTGTTTGTTTATGTAAGCGGTTCCCAAAGAGCTTTAGAACAAGCCACAGTTTTCCCTGCTGGCTCTTTGGACGTGGGACCAGTCTCCAGACATATGGAAATTTTGGAGGCTGGGGACGCGCCATGTGGGAAAGGGTGGTTTTGAGGCTGAAGGCGGCAGGAAAGCCTGCAGACCCCAGGTCTGTGGGGCTACGCAAGCGGTTCCCAAAGAGCTTTAGAACAAGGCATAGTTTTCCCTGCTGGCTCTTTGGGCGTGGGACCAGTCTCCAGACATATGGAAATTTTGGAGTTTGGCGCGGCGCAACGTGGGAAAGGATGGTTTTGAGGCTGAAGGCAGCAGGAAAGCCTGCAGCCCCCAGGTCTGTTGGTTTATGCAAGCGGTTTCCAAAGAGCTTTAGAACAAGGCATAGTTTTCCCTGCTGGCTCTTTGGGCGTGGGAGCAATCTCCAGGTATATGGCCATTTTTGTGCCTGGCGCGGCGCCAAGTGGGAAAGGGTGGTGTCGAGGCTGAAGGCAGCAGGAAAGCCTGCAGCCCCCAGGTGTGTGGGGCTACGCAAGCGGTTTCCAAAGAGCTTTAGAACAAGGCATAGTTTTCCCTGCTGGCTCTTTGGGCGTGGGACCAATCTCCAGACATATGGCCATTTTTGTGCCTGGCGCAGCGCCAAGTGGGAAAGGGTGGTTTTGAGGCTGAAGGCAGCAGGAAAGCCTGCAGCCCCAAGGTGTGTGGGGCTACGCAAGCGGTTCCCAAAGAGCTTTAGAACAAGGCATAGTTTTCCCTGCTGGCTCTTTGGGCGTGGGACCAATCTCCAGACATATGGCCATTTTTGTGCCTGGCGCGGCGCCAAGTGGGAAAGGGTGGTTTTGAGGCTGAAGGCAGCAGGAAAGCCTGCAGCCCCCAGGTCTGTGGGGCTACGCAAGCGGTTTCCAAAGAGCTTTAGAACAAGGCATAGTTTTACCCTCCTGGCTGTTTGGGCAAGGGACTAGTCTCCAGACATATGGAAATTTTGGAGGTTAGTGCCGCCCCAAGTGGGAAAGGGTGGTTTTGAGGCTGAAGGCAGCAGGAAAGCCTGCAGGCCCGAGATCTGTTTGTTTATGCAAGCGGTTCCCAAAGAGCTTTAGAACAAGCCACAGTTTTCCCTGCTGGCTCTTTGGGCGTGGGACCAGTCTCCAGACATATGGAAATATTCGAGTTTGGCACGGCGCCAAGTCGGAAAGTGTTCTTTTGAGGCTGAAGGCAGCAGGAAAGCCTGCAGCCCCCAGGTCTTTTGGTTTATGCAAGCGGTTCCCAAAGAGCTTTAGAACAAGGCATAGTTTTTCCTGCTGGCTCTTTGGGCGTGGGACCAATCTCCAGGTATATGGCCATTTTTGTGCCTGGCGCGGCGCCAAGTGGGAAAGGGTGGTTTTGAGGTTGAAGGCAGCAGGAAAGCCTGCAGCCCGCAGGTGTGTGGGGCTACGCAAGCGGTTCCCAAAGAGCTTTAGAAAAAGGCATAGTTTTCCCTCCTGGCTCTTTGGGCGTGGGACCAATCTCCAGACATATGGCCATTTTTGTGCCTGGGGTGACGCCAAGTGGGAAAGGGTGGTTTTGAGGCTGAAGGCAGCAGGAAAGCCTGCAGACCCATGGTGTGTGCGCTACGCAAGCAGTTCCCAAAGAGCTTTAGAACAAGGCATAGTTTTCCCTGCTGGCTCTTTGGGCGTGGGATCAATCTCCAGATATATGGCCATTTTTGTGCCTGGCGCGGCGCCAAGTGGGAAAGGGTGGTTTTGAGGCTGAAGGCAGCAGGAAAGCCTGCAGCCCCTAGGTCTGTGGGGCTACGCAAGGCGTTCCCAAAAAGCTTTAGAACAAGGCATAGTTTTCCCTGCTGGCTCTTTGGGCGTGGGATCAATCTCCAGACATATGGCCATTTTTGTGCTTGGCGCGGCGCCAAGTGGGAAAGGGTGGTTTTGAGGCTGAAGGCAGCAGGAAAGCCTGCAGCCCCCAGGTGTGTGGGGCCAGACCAGCGGTTCCCAAAGAGCTTTAGAACAAGGCATAGTTTTCCCTGCTGGCTCTTTGGGCGTGGGACCAGTCTCCAGACATATGGCCATTTTTGTGCCTGGCGCGGTGCCAAGTGGGAAAGTGTGGTTTTGAGGCTGAAGGCAGCAGGAAAGCCTGCAGCCCCCAGGTCTGTGGGGCCACACCAGCGGTTCCCAAAAAGCTTTAGAACAAGGCATATTTTTCCCTGCTGGCTCTTTGGGTGTGGGACAACTATCCAGATATATGGAAATTTTGGAGGTTGGCGCCGGGCCAAGTGGGAAAGGGTGGTTTTGAGGCTGAAGGCAGCAGGAAAGCCTGCAGCCCCCAGGTCTGTTTGTTTATGCAAGCGGTTCCCAAAGAGCTTTAGAACAAGGCATATTTTTCCCTGCTGGCTCTTTGGGCGTGGGACCAATCTCCAGACATATGGCCATTTTTGTGCCTGGCACTGCGCCAAGTGGGAAAGGGTGGTTTTGAGGCTGAAGGCAGCAGGAAAGCCTGCAGCCCCCAGGTGTGTGGGCCTACGCAAGCGGTTCCCAAAGAGCTTTAGAACAAGGCATAGTTTTCCCTGCTGGCTCTTTGGGCATGGGACCAGTCTCCAGACACATGGAAATTTTGGAGTTTGGCGCCACGCCAAGTGGGAAAGGGTGGTTTTGAGGCTGAAGGCAGCAGGAAAGCCTGCAGGTCCCAGGTCTGTTTGTTTATGCAAGTGGTTCCCAAAGAGCTTTAGAACAAGTCACAGTTTTCCCTGCTGGCTCTTTGGGCGTGGGACCAGTCTCCAGACATATGGAAATTTTGGAGTTTGGCGCCGCGCCAAGTGGGAAAGGGTGGTTTTGAGGCTGAAGGCAGCAGGAAAGCCTGCAGCCCCCAGGTGTGTGGGGCTACGCAAGCCGTTCCCAAAGAGCTTTCGAACAAGGCATAGTTTTCCCTGCTGGCTCTTTGGGCGTGGGACCCATCTCCAGACATATGGCCATTTTTGTGCCTGGAGCGTCGCCAAGTGGGAAAGGGTGGTTTTGAGGCTGAAGGCAGCAGGAAAGCCTGCAGCCCCCAGGTCTGTTTGTTTATGCAAGCGGTTCCCAAAGAGCTTTAGAACAAGGCATAGTTTTCCCTGCTGGCTCTTTGGGCGTGGGAGCATTCTCCAGACATATGTTCATTTTTGTGCCTTGCGCTGCGCCAAGTGGGAAAGGGTGGTTTTGAGGCTGAAGGCAGCAGGAAAGCCTGCAGCCCCCAGGTCTGTGGGGCCACACCAGCGGTTCCCAAAAAGCTTTAGAACAAGGCATAGTTTTCCCTGCTGGCTCTTTGGGCGTGGGACCCATCTCCAGACATATGGCCATTTTTGTGCCTGGCGTGGAGCCAAGTGGGAAAGTGTTGTTTGAGGCTGAAGGTGCCAGGAAAGCCTGCTGCTTCAAGGTGTGTGGGGCCACGCAAGCAGTTCCCAAAGAGCTTTAGAACAAGGCACAGTTTTTCCTGCTGGCTCTTTGGGCATGGGACCAGTCTCCAGACATATGGCCATTTTTGTGCCTGGCGTGGCGCCAATTGTGAAAGGGTGGTTTTGAGGCTGAAGGCAGCAGGAAAGCCTGCAGCCCCCAGGTGTGTGGGCCTACGCAAGCGGTTCCCAAAGAGCTTTAGAACAAGCCACAGTTTTCCCTGCTGGCTCTTTGGGCATGGGACCAGTCTCCAGACATATGGAAATTTTGGAGGTTGGCGCCGCGCCAAGTGGAAAATGGTGGTTTTGAGGCTGAAGGCAGCAGGAAAGCCTGCAGCCCCCAGGTCTGTTTGTTTATGTAAGCGGTTCCCAAAGAGCTTTAGAACAAGCCACAGTTTTCCCTGCTGGCTCTTTGGACGTGGGACCAGTCTCCAGACATATGGAAATTTTGGAGGCTGGGGACGCGCCATGTGGGAAAGGGTGGTTTTGAGGCTGAAGGCGGCAGGAAAGCCTGCAGACCCCAGGTCTGTGGGGCTACGCAAGCGGTTCCCAAAGAGCTTTAGAACAAGGCATAGTTTTCCCTGCTGGCTCTTTGGGCGTGGGACCAGTCTCCAGACATATGGAAATTTTGGAGTTTGGCGCGGCGCAACGTGGGAAAGGATGGTTTTGAGGCTGAAGGCAGCAGGAAAGCCTGCAGCCCCCAGGTCTGTTGGTTTATGCAAGCGGTTTCCAAAGAGCTTTAGAACAAGGCATAGTTTTCCCTGCTGGCTCTTTGGGCGTGGGAGCAATCTCCAGGTATATGGCCATTTTTGTGCCTGGCGCGGCGCCAAGTGGGAAAGGGTGGTGTCGAGGCTGAAGGCAGCAGGAAAGCCTGCAGCCCCCAGGTGTGTGGGGCTACGCAAGCGGTTTCCAAAGAGCTTTAGAACAAGGCATAGTTTTCCCTGCTGGCTCTTTGGGCGTGGGACCAATCTCCAGACATATGGCCATTTTTGTGCCTGGCGCGGTGCCAAGTGGGAAAGTGTGGTTTTGAGGCTGAAGGTGCCAGGAAAGCCTGCAGCTTCAAGGTGTGTGGGGCCACGCAAGCGGTTCCCAAAGAGCTTTAGAACAGGCCACAGTCTTCCCTGCTGGCTCTTTGGGCATGGGACCAATATCCAGATATATGGAAATTTTGGAGGCTGGCGCCGCTCCAAGTGGGAAAGGGTGGTTTTGAGGCTGAAGGCAGCAGGAAAGCCTGCAGCCCCCAGGTCTGTGGGGCTACGCAAGCGGTTCCCAAAGAGCTTTAGAACAAGGCATAGTTTTCCCTGCTGGCTCTTTGGGCGTGGGACCCATCTCCAGACATATGTCCATTTTTATGCCTGGCGCGGCGCCAAGTGGGAAAGGGTGGTTTTGAGGCTGAAGGCAGCAGGAAAGCCTGCAGCCCCAAGGTCTGTTGGTCTACGCAAGCGGTTCCCAAAGAGCTTTAGAACAAGGCATAGTTTTCCCTGCTGGCTCTTTGGGCGTGGGACCAATCTCCAGACATATTGCCATTTTTGTGCCTGGCGCGGCGCCAAGTGGGAAAGGGTGTTTTTGAGGCTGAAGGCAGCAGGAAAGCCTGCAGCCCCCAGGTGTGTGAGGCCACACCAGCGGTTCCCAAAGAGCTTTAGAACAAGGCATAGTTTTCCCTGCTGGCTCTTTGCACGTGGGAACAATCTCCAGATATATGGCCATTTTTGTGCCTGGCACGTCGCCAAGTGGGAAAGGGCGGTTTTGAGGCTGAAGGCAGCAGGAAAGCCTGCAGCCCCAAGGTGGGTGGGGCTACGCAAGCCGTTCCCAAAGAGCTTTAGAACAAGGCATTGTTTTCCCTGCTGGCTCTTTCGATGTGGGACCAGTCTCCAGATATATGGCCATTTTTGTGCCTGGCGCGGCGCCAAGTGGGAAAGTGTGGTTTTGAGGCTGAAGGTGCCAGGAAAGCCTGCAGCTTCAAGGTTTGTGGGGCCACGCAAGCGGTTCCCAAAGAGCTTTAGAACAAGACACAGTCTTCCCTGCTGGCTCTTTGGGTGTGGGACCAATATCCAGATATATGGAAATTTTGGAGGTTGGCGCCGCGCCAAGTGGGAAAGTGTTTTTTTGAGGCTGAAGGCAGCAGGAAAGCCTGCAGCCCCCAGCTCTGTGGGTCTACGCAAGCGGTTCCCAAAGAGCTTTAGAACAAGGCATAGTTTTCCCTGCTGGCTCTTTGGGCGTGCGACCAATATCCAGATATATGGCCATTTTTGTGCCTGGCGCGGCACCAAGTGGGAAAGGGTGGTTTTGAGGCTGAAGGCAGCAGGAAAGCCTGCAGCCCCCAGGTGTGTGGGGCCACGCAAGCGGTTTCCAAAGAGCTTTAGAACAAGGCATAGTTTTCCCTGCTGGCTCTTTCGGTGTGGGACCAGTCTCCAGATATATGGAAATTTTGGAGGCTGGCGCCGCTCCAAGTGGGAAAGTGTGGTTTTGAGGCTGAAGGCAGCAGGAAAGCCTGCAGCCCCCAGGTCTGTTGGTCTACGCAAGCGGTTCCCAAAGAGCTTTAGAACAAGGCATAGTTTTCCCTGCTGGCTCTTTGGGCGTGCGACCAATCTCCAGATATATGGAAATTTTGGAGGCTGGCGCCGCTCCAAGTGGGAAAGTGTGGTTTTGAGGCTGAAGGCAGCAGGAAAGCCTGCAGCCCGCAGGTGTGTGGGGCTACGCAAGCGGATCCCAAAGAGCTTTAGAACAAGGCATAGTTTTCCCTGCTGGCTCCTTGGGTGTGGGACCAATCTCCAGACATATGGCCATTTTTGTGCCTGGCGCTGTGCCAAGTGGGAAAGGGTGGTTTTGAGGCTGAAGGCAGCAGGAAAGACTGCAGCCCCCTGTTGTGTGGGGCCACACCAGCGGTTTCCAAAGAGCTTTAGAACAAGGCATAGTTTTCCCTGCTGGCTCTCTGGGTGTGGGACCAGTCTCCAGATATATGGAAGGAAATATATATATTTATATATAGGAAATATATATATGTATATATAGGAAATATATATATTTATATATAGGAAATACATATATATATATATATATATAGGAAATATATATATATATATAGGAAATATATATATTTATATATAGGAAATATATAGAAAAAGGAATAGTATTCCCTGCTGGATCTTTGGGCATGGGACTAGTCTCCAGACATGCCTTGTTCTAAAGCTCTTTGGGAACCGCTTGCGTAGCCCCACAGACCTGGGGGCTGCAGGCTTTCCTGGCACATTTAGCCTGAAAACCACCTTTTCCCACTTGGCACAGAGCCAGCCTCAAAAAATTCCATATGTCTGGAGATTGGTCCCACTACCAAAGAGCCAGCAGGGAAAACTATGCCTTGTTCTAAAGTTCTTTGGGAACCGCTTGCGTAGCCCCACAGACCTGGGGGCTGCAGGCTTTCCTGCTGCCTTCAGCCTCAAAACCACCCTTTCCCACTTGGCACCGCACCAGGCACAAAAATGGCCATATGGCTGGAGATTCGTCGAACGCACAAGGAGCCAGCAGGGAAAACTATGCCTTGTTCTAAAGCTCTTTGGGAACCGCTTGCATAAACCAACAGACCTGGGGGCTGCAGGCTTTGCTGCTGCCTTCAGCCTCAAAACCACCCTTTCCCACTTGGCGCCGCGCCAGGCACAAAAATGGCCCTATGTCTGGAGATGCGTCCCACGCCCAAAGAGCCAGCAGGGAAAACTATGCCTTGTTCTAAAGCTCTTTGGGAACCGCTTGCGTAGCCCCACACACCTGGGGGCTGCAGGCTTTCCTGCTGCCTTCAGCCTCAAAACCACCCTTTCCCACTTGGCGCCGCGCCACGCACAAAAATGGCCATATGTCTGGAGGCTGGTCCCACGCCCAAAGAGCCAGCAGGGAAAACTATGCCTTGTTCCAAAGCTCTTTGGGAACCGCTTGCGTAGCCTCACAGACCTGGGGGCTGCAGGCTTTTCTGGCGCATTCAGCCTCAAAACCACCCTTTCCCACTTGGCGCCACACCAGGCACAAAAATGGCCATATGTCTGGAGATTGGTCCCACGCCCAAAGAGCCAGCAGGGAAAACTATGCCTTGTTCTAAAGCTCTTTGGGAACCGCTTGCGTAGCCCCACACACCTTGGGGCTGCAGGCTTTCCTGCTGCCTTCAGCCTCAAAACCACCCTTTCCCACTTGGCGCAGCGCCAGGCACAAAAATGGCCATATGTCTGGAGATGGGTCCCACGCCCAAAGAGCCAGCAGGGAAAACTATGCCTTGTTCTAAAGCTCTTTGGGAACCGCTTGCGTAGCCCCACAGAGCTGGGGGCTGCAGGCTTTCCTGCTGCCTTCAGCCTCAAAACCACCCTTTCCCACTTGGCACAGCACCAGGCACAAAAATGGCCATATGTCTGGAGATTGGTCCAACACCCTAAGAGCCAGCAGGGAAAACTATGCCTTGTTCTAAAACTCTTTGGGAATGGCTGTCGTGGCCCAACACTCCTTGGGGCTGCAGGCTTTCCTGCTGCCTTCAGCCTCAAAACCACCATTTCCCACTTGGCACAGCGCCAGGCACAAAAATGTCCATATGTCTGGAGACTGGTCCCACGCCCAAAGAGCCAGCAGGGAAAACTATGCCTTGTTCTAAAGCTCTTTGGGAACCGCTTGCGTAGGCCCACACACCTGGGGGCTGCAGGCTTTCCTGCTGCCTTCAGCCTCAAAACCACCATTTCCCACTTGGCACAGCGCCAGGCACAAAAATGGCCATATGTCTGGAGACTGGTCCCACGCCCAAAGAGCCAGCAGGGAAAACTATGCCTTGTTCTAAAGCTCTTTGGGAACCGCTTGCGTAGCCTCACAGACCTGGGGGCTGCAGGCTTTTCTGGCGCATTCAGCCTCAAAACCACCCTTTCCCACTTGGCGCCACGCCAGTCTCAGAAATGGCCATATGTCTGGAGATTGGTCCCACACCCAAAGAGCCAGCAGGGAAAACTATGCCTTGTTCTAAAGCTCTTTGGGAACCGCTTGCGTAGCCCCACAGACCTGGGGGCTGCAGGCTTTCCTGCTGCCTTCAGCCTCAAAACCACCCTTTCCCACTTGGTGCTGTGCCAGGCACAAAAATGGCCATATGTCTGGAGGCGGGTCTCACGCCCAAAGAGCCAGCAGGGAAAACTATGCCTTGTTCTAAAGCTCTTTGGGAACCGCTTGCGTAGCCTCACAGACCTGGGGGCTGCAGGCTTTCCTGCTGCCTTCAGCCTCAAAACCACCCTTTCCCACTTGGCGCCGCGCCAGGCACAAAAATGGCCATATGTCTGGAGACTGGTCCCACGCCCAAAGAGCCAGCAGGGAAAACTATGCCTTGTTCTAAAGCTCTTTGGGAACCGCTTGCGTAGCCTCACAGACCTGGGGGCTGCAGGCTTTTCTGGCGCATTCAGCCTCAAAACCACCCTTTCCCACTTGGCGCCACGCCAGGCACAAAAATGGCCATATGCCTGGAGATTGGTCCTACGCTCAAAGAGCCAGCAGGGAAAACTATGCCTTGTTCTAAAGCTCTTTGAAAACCGCTTGCGTAGCCCCACAGACCTGGGGGCTGCAGGCTTTCCTGCTGCCTTCAGCCTCAAAACCACCCTTTCCCACTTGGCGCCGCGCCAGGCATAAAAATGGCCATATGTCTGGAGATTGCTCCCACGCCCAAAGAGCCAGCAGGGAAAACTATGCCTTGTTCTAAAGCTCTTTGGGAACCGCTTGCGTAGCCCAACAGACCTTGGGGCTGCAGGCTTTCCTGCTGCCTTCAGCCTCAAAACCACCCTTTCCCACTGGGCGCCTTGCCAGGCACAAAAATGTCCATATGTCTGGAGGTTGGTCCCACGCCCAAAGAGCCAGCAGGGAATACTATGCCTTGTTCTAAAGCTCTTTGGGAATGGCTTGCGTAGCCCCACACAACTGGGGGCTGCAGGCTTTCCTGCTGCCTTCAGCCTCAAAACCACCCTTTCCCACTTGGTGCCGCGCCAGGCACAAAAATGTCCATATGTCTGGAGATTGGTCCCACGCCCAAAGAGCCAGCAGGGAAAACTATGCCTTGTTCTAAAGCTCTTTGGGAACCGCTTGCGTAGCCCCACAGAGCTGGGGGCTGCAGGCTTTCCTGCTGACTTCAGCCTCAAAACCACCCTTTCCCACTTGGCGCCGCGCCAGGCACAAAAATGGCCATATGTCTGGAGGCTGGTCCCACGCCCAAAGAGCCAGCAGGGAAAACTATGCCTTGTTCCAAAGCTCTTTGGGAACCGCTTGCGTAGCCTCACAGACCTGGGGGCTGCAGGCTTTTCTGGCGCATTCAGCCTCAAAACCACCCTTTCCCACTTGGCGCCACACCAGGCACAAAAATGGCCATATGTCTGGAGATTGGTCCCACGCCCAAAGAGCCAGCAGGGAAAACTATGCCTTGTTCTAAAGCTCTTTGGGAACCGCTTGCGTAGCCCCACACACCTTGGGGCTGCAGGCTTTCCTGCTGCCTTCAGCCTCAAAACCACCCTTTCCCACTTGGCGCAGCGCCAGGCACAAAAATGGCCATATGTCTGGAGATGGGTCCCACGCCCAAAGAGCCAGCAGGGAAAACTATGCCTTGTTCTAAAGCTCTTTGGGAACCGCTTGCGTAGCCCCACAGACCTGGGGGCTGCAGGCTTTCCTGCTGCCTTCAGCCTCAAAACCACCCTTTCCCACTTGGCACAGCACCAGGCACAAAAATGGCCATATGTCTGGAGATTGGTCCCACACCCTAAGAGCCAGCAGGGAAAACTATGCCTTGTTCTAAAACTCTTTGGGAACCGCTGTCGTGGCCCAACACTCCTTGGGGCTGCAGGCTTTCCTGCTGCCTTCAGCCTCAAAACCACCATTTCCCACTTGGCACAGCGCCAGGCACAAAAATGTCCATATGTCTGGAGACTGGTCCCACGCCCAAAGAGCCAGCAGGGAAAACTATGCCTTGTTCTAAAGCTCTTTGGGAACCGCTTGCGTAGGCCCACACACCTGGGGGCTGCAGGCTTTCCTGCTGCCTTCAGCCTCAAAACCACCATTTCCCACTTGGCACAGCGCCAGGCACAAAAATGGCCATATGTCTGGAGACTGGTCCCACGCCCAAAGAGCCAGCAGGGAAAACTATGCCTTGTTCTAAAGCTCTTTGGGAACCGCTTGCGTAGCCTCACAGACCTGGGGGCTGCAGGCTTTTCTGGCGCATTCAGCCTCAAAACCACCCTTTCCCACTTGGCGCCACGCCAGGCTCAGAAATGGCCATATGTCTGGAGACTGGTCCCACACCCAAAGAGCCAGCAGGGAAAACTATGCCTTGTTCTAAAGCTCTTTGGGAACCGCTTGCGTAGGCCCACAGACCTGGGGGCTGCAGGCTTTCCTGCTGCCTTCAGCCTCAAAACCACCCTTTCCCACTTGGTGCTGTGCCAGGCACAAAAATGGCCATATGTCTGGAGACGGGTCTCACGCCCAAAGAGCCAGCAGGGAAAACTATGCCTTGTTCTAAAGCTCTTTGGGAACCGCTTGCGTAGCCTCACAGACCTGGGGGCTGCAGGCTTTCCTGCTGCCTTCAGCCTCAAAACCACCCTTTCCCACTTGGCGCCGCGCCAGGCACAAAAATGGCCATATGTCTGGAGACTGGTCCCACGCCCAAAGAGCCAGCAGGGAAAACTATGCCTTGTTCTAAAGCTCTTTGGGAACCGCTTGCGTAGCCTCACAGACCTGGGGGCTGCAGGCTTTTCTGGCGCATTCAGCCTCAAAACCACCCTTTCCCACTTGGCGCCACGCCAGGCACAAAAATGGCCATATGCCTGGAGATTGGTCCTACGCTCAAAGAGCCAGCAGGGAAAACTATGCCTTGTTCTAAAGCTCTTTGAAAACCGCTTGCGTAGCCCCACAGACCTGGGGGCTGCAGGCTTTCCTGCTGCCTTCAGCCTCAAAACCACCCTTTCCCACTTGGCGCCGCGCCAGGCATAAAAATGGCCATATGTCTGGAGATTGCTCCCACGCCCAAAGAGCCAGCAGGGAAAACTATGCCTTGTTCTAAAGCTCTTTGGGAACCGCTTGCGTAGCCCAACAGACCTTGGGGCTGCAGGCTTTCCTGCTGCCTTCAGCCTCAAAACCACCCTTTCCCACTGGGCGCCTTGCCAGGCACAAAAATGTCCATATGTCTGGAGGTTGGTCCCACGCCCAAAGAGCCAGCAGGGAATACTATGCCTTGTTCTAAAGCTCTTTGGGAATGGCTTGCGTAGCCCCACAGAGCTGGGGGCTGCAGGCTTTCCTGCTGCCTTCAGCCTCAAAACCACCCTTTCCCACTTGGTGCCGCGCCAGGCACAAAAATGTCCATATGTCTGGAGATTGGTCCCACGCCCAAAGAGCCAGCAGGGAAAACTATGCCTTGTTCTAAAGCTCTTTGGGAACCGCTTGCGTAGCCCCACAGAGCTGGGGGCTGCAGGCTTTCCTGCTGCCTTCAGCCTCAAAACCACCCTTTCCCACTTGGTGCCGCGCCAGGCACAAAAATGGCCATATGTCTGGGGACTGGTCCCACGCCCAAAGAGCCAGCAGGGAAAACTATGCCTTGTTCTAAAGCTCTTTGGGAACCGCTTGCGTAGCCCAACAGACCTTGGGGCTGCAGGCTTTCCTGCTGCCTTCAGCCTCAAAACCACCCTTTCCCACAGGGCGCCTTGCCAGGCACAAAAATGGCCATATGTCTGGACATTGGTCCCACGGCAAAGGAGCCAGTTGGGAAAACTATGCCTTGTTCTAAAGCTCTTTGGGAATGGCTTGCGTAGCCCCACAGACCTGGGGGCTGCAGGCTTTCCTGCTGCCTTCAGCCTCAAAACCACCCTTTCCCACTTGGCGCCGCGCCAGGCACAAAAATGGCCATATGTCTGGAGATGGGTCCCACGCCCAAAGAGCCAGCAGGGAAAACTATGCCTTGTTCTAAAGCTCTTTGGGAACCGCTTGCGTAGGCCCACACACCTGGGGGCTGCAGGCTTTCCTGCTGCCTTCAGCCTCAAAACCACCCTTTCCCACTTGGCGCCGCGCGAGGCATAAAAATGGCCATATGTCTGGAGATGGGTCTCACGCCCAAAGAGCCAGCAGGGAAAACTATGCCTTGTTCTAAAGCTCTTTGGGAACCGCTTGCGTAGCCTCACAGACCTGGGTGCTGCAGGCTTTTCTGGCGCATTCAGCCTCAAAACCACCCTTTCCCACTTGGCGCCACGCCAGGCACAAAAATGGCCATATGCCTGGAGATTGGTCCTACGCTCAAAGAGCCAGCAGGGAAAACTATGCCTTGTTCTAAAGCTCTTTGAAAACCGCTTGCGTAGCCCCACAGACCTGGGGGCTGCAGGCTTTCCTGCTGCCTTCAGCCTCAAAACCACCCTTTCCCACTGGGCGCCTTGCCAGGCACAAAAATGTCCATATGTCTGGAGGTTGGTCCCACGCCCAAAGAGCCAGCAGGGAAAACTATGCCTTGTTCTAAAGCTCATTGGGAACCGCTGTTGTGGCCCCACACACCTTGGAGCTGCAGGCTTTGCTGCTGCCTTCAGCCTCAAAACCACCCTTTCCCACTTGGTGCCGCGCCAGGCACAAAAATGTCCATATGTCTGGAGATTGGTCCCACGCCCAAAGAGCCAGCAGGGAAAACTATGCCTTGTTCTAAAGCTCTTTGGGAACCGCTTGCGTAGCCCCACAGAGCTGGGGGCTGCAGGCTTTCCTGCTGCCTTCAGCCTCAAAACCACCCTTTCCCACTTGGTGCCGCGCCAGGCACAAAAATGGCCATATGTCTGGAGACTGGTCCCACGCCCAAAGAGCCAGCAGGGAAAACTATGCCTTGTTCTAAAGCTCTTTGGGAACCGCTTGCGTAGCCCAACAGACCTTGGGGCTGCAGGCTTTCCTGCTGCCTTCAGCCTCAAAACCACCCTTTCCCACAGGGCGCCTTGCCAGGCACAAAAATGGCCATATGTCTGGACATTGGTCCCACGGCAAAGGAGCCAGTTGGGAAAACTATGCCTTGTTCTAAAGCTCTTTGGGAACCGCTTGCGTAGCCCCACAGACCTGGGGGCTGCAGGCTTTCCTGCTGCCTTCAGCCTCAAAACCACCCTTTCCCACTTGGCGCCGCGCCAGGCACAAAAATGGCCATATGTCTGGAGACTGGTCCCACGCCCAAAGAGCCAGCAGGGAAAACTATGCCTTGTTCTAAAGCTCTTTGGGAACCGCTTGCGTAGGCCCACACACCTGGGGGCTGCAGGCTTTCCTGCTGCCTTCAGCCTCAAAACCACCCTTTCCCACTTGGCGCCGCGCCAGGCATAAAAATGGCCATATGTCTGGAGATGGGTCTCACGCCCAAAGAGCCAGCAGGGAAAACTATGCCTTGTTCTAAAGCTCTTTGGGAACCGCTTGCGTAGCCTCACAGACCTGGGGGCTGCAGGCTTTTCTGGCGCATTCAGCCTCAAAACCACCCTTTCCCACTTGGCGCCACGCCAGGCACAAAAATGGCCATATGCCTGGAGATTGGTCCTACGCTCAAAGAGCCAGCAGGGAAAACTATGCCTTGTTCTAAAGCTCTTTGAAAACCGCTTGCGTAGCCCCACAGACCTGGGGGCTGCAGGCTTTCCTGCTGCCTTCAGCCTCAAAACCACCCTTTCCCACTTGGCGCCGCGCCAGGCATAAAAATGGCCATATGTCTGGAGATTGGTCCCACGCCCAAAGAGCCAGCAGGGAAAACTATGCCTTGTTCTAAAGCTCTTTGGGAACCGCTTGCGTAGCCCAACAGACCTTTGGGGTGCAGGCTTTCCTGCTGCCTTCAGCCTCAAAACCACCCTTTCCCACTGGGCGCCTTGCCAGGCACAAAAATGTCCATATGTCTGGAGGTTGGTCCCACGCCCAAAGAGCCAGCAGGGAATACTATGCCTTGTTCTAAAGCTCTTTGGGAATGGCTTGCGTAGCCCCACAGAGCTGGGGGCTGCAGGCTTTCCTGCTGCCTTCAGCCTCAAAACCACCCTTTCCCACTTGGTGCCGCGCCAGGCACAAAAATGTCCATATGTCTGGAGATTGGTCCCACGCCCAAAGAGCCAGCAGGGAAAACTATGCCTTGTTCTAAAGCTCTTTGGGAACCGCTTGCGTAGCCCCACAGAGCTGGGGGCTGCAGGCTTTCCTGCTGCCTTCAGCCTCAAAACCACCCTTTCCCACTTGGTGCCGCGCCAGGCACAAAAATGGCCATATGTCTGGGGACTGGTCCCACGCCCAAAGAGCCAGCAGGGAAAACTATGCCTTGTTCTAAAGCTCTTTGGGAACCGCTTGCGTAGCCCAACAGACCTTGGGGCTGCAGGCTTTCCTGCTGCCTTCAGCCTCAAAACCACCCTTTCCCACAGGGCGCCTTGCCAGGCACAAAAATGGCCATATGTCTGGACATTGGTCCCACGGCAAAGGAGCCAGTTGGGAAAACTATGCCTTGTTCTAAAGCTCTTTGGGAATGGCTTGCGTAGCCCCACAGACCTGGGGGCTGCAGGCTTTCCTGCTGCCTTCAGCCTCAAAACCACCCTTTCCCACTTGGCGCCGCGCCAGGCACAAAAATGGCCATATGTCTGGAGATGGGTCCCACGCCCAAAGAGCCAGCAGGGAAAACTATGCCTTGTTCTAAAGCTCTTTGGGAACCGCTTGCGTAGGCCCACACACCTGGGGGCTGCAGGCTTTCCTGCTGCCTTCAGCCTCAAAACCACCCTTTCCCACTTGGCGCCGCGCGAGGCATAAAAATGGCCATATGTCTGGAGATGGGTCTCACGCCCAAAGAGCCAGCAGGGAAAACTATGCCTTGTTCTAAAGCTCTTTGGGAACCGCTTGCGTAGCCTCACAGACCTGGGTGCTGCAGGCTTTTCTGGCGCATTCAGCCTCAAAACCACCCTTTCCCACTTGGCGCCACGCCAGGCACAAAAATGGCCATATGCCTGGAGATTGGTCCTACGCTCAAAGAGCCAGCAGGGAAAACTATGCCTTGTTCTAAAGCTCTTTGAAAACCGCTTGCGTAGCCCCACAGACCTGGGGGCTGCAGGCTTTCCTGCTGCCTTCAGCCTCAAAACCACCCTTTCCCACTGGGCGCCTTGCCAGGCACAAAAATGTCCATATGTCTGGAGGTTGGTCCCACGCCCAAAGAGCCAGCAGGGAAAACTATGCCTTGTTCTAAAGCTCATTGGGAACCGCTGTTGTGGCCCCACACACCTTGGAGCTGCAGGCTTTGCTGCTGCCTTCAGCCTCAAAACCACCCTTTCCCACTTGGTGCCGCGCCAGGCACAAAAATGTCCATATGTCTGGAGATTGGTCCCACGCCCAAAGAGCCAGCAGGGAAAACTATGCCTTGTTCTAAAGCTCTTTGGGAACCGCTTGCGTAGCCCCACAGAGCTGGGGGCTGCAGGCTTTCCTGCTGCCTTCAGCCTCAAAACCACCCTTTCCCACTTGGTGCCGCGCCAGGCACAAAAATGGCCATATGTCTGGAGACTGGTCCCACGCCCAAAGAGCCAGCAGGGAAAACTATGCCTTGTTCTAAAGCTCTTTGGGAACCGCTTGCGTAGCCCAACAGACCTTGGGGCTGCAGGCTTTCCTGCTGCCTTCAGCCTCAAAACCACCCTTTCCCACAGGGCGCCTTGCCAGGCACAAAAATGGCCATATGTCTGGACATTGGTCCCACGGCAAAGGAGCCAGTTGGGAAAACTATGCCTTGTTCTAAAGCTCTTTGGGAACCGCTTGCGTAGCCCCACAGACCTGGGGGCTGCAGGCTTTCCTGCTGCCTTCAGCCTCAAAACCACCCTTTCCCACTTGGCGCCGCGCCAGGCACAAAAATGGCCATATGTCTGGAGACTGGTCCCACGCCCAAAGAGCCAGCAGGGAAAACTATGCCTTGTTCTAAAGCTCTTTGGGAACCGCTTGCGTAGGCCCACACACCTGGGGGCTGCAGGCTTTCCTGCTGCCTTCAGCCTCAAAACCACCCTTTCCCACTTGGCGCCGCGCCAGGCATAAAAATGGCCATATGTCTGGAGATGGGTCTCACGCCCAAAGAGCCAGCAGGGAAAACTATGCCTTGTTCTAAAGCTCTTTGGGAACCGCTTGCGTAGCCTCACAGACCTGGGGGCTGCAGGCTTTTCTGGCGCATTCAGCCTCAAAACCACCCTTTCCCACTTGGCGCCACGCCAGGCACAAAAATGGCCATATGCCTGGAGATTGGTCCTACGCTCAAAGAGCCAGCAGGGAAAACTATGCCTTGTTCTAAAGCTCTTTGAAAACCGCTTGCGTAGCCCCACAGACCTGGGGGCTGCAGGCTTTCCTGCTGCCTTCAGCCTCAAAACCACCCTTTCCCACTTGGCGCCGCGCCAGGCATAAAAATGGCCATATGTCTGGAGATTGGTCCCACGCCCAAAGAGCCAGCAGGGAAAACTATGCCTTGTTCTAAAGCTCTTTGGGAACCGCTTGCGTAGCCCAACAGACCTTTGGGGTGCAGGCTTTCCTGCTGCCTTCAGCCTCAAAACCACCCTTTCCCACTGGGCGCCTTGCCAGGCACAAAAATGTCCATATGTCTGGAGGTTGGTCCCACGCCCAAAGAGCCAGCAGGGAAAACTATGCCTTGTTCTAAAGCTCTTTGGGAATGGCTTGCGTAGCCCCACACAACTGGGGGCTGCAGGCTTTGCTGCTGCCTTCAGCCTCAAAACCACCCTTTCCCACTTGGTGCCGCGCCAGGCACAAAAATGTCCATATGTCTGGAGACTGGTCCCACGCCCAAAGAGCCAGCAGGGAAAACTATGCCTTGTTCTAAAGCTCTTTGGGAACCGCTTGCGTAGCCCCACAGACCTGGGGGCTGCAGGCTTTCCTGCTGCCTTCAGCCTCAAAACCACCCTTTCCCACTTGGCGCCGCGCCAGGTACAAAAATGGACATATGTCTTGAGACTGGTCCCACACCCAAAGAGCCAGCAGGGAAAACTATGCCTTGTTCTAAAGCTCTTTGGGAATGGCTTGCGTAGCCCCACACAACTGGGGGCTGCAGGCTTTCCTGCTGCCTTCAGCCTCAAAACCACCCTTTCCCACTTGGCGCCGCGCCAGGCACAAAAATGTCCATATGTCTGGAGATTGGTCCCACGCCCAAAGAGCCAGCAGGGAAAACTATGCCTTGTTCTAAAGCTCTTTGGGAACCGCTTGCGTAGCCCCACAGAGCTGGGGGCTGCAGGCTTTCCTGCTGCCTTCAGCCTCAAAACCACCCTTTCCCACTTGGTGCCGCGCCAGGCACAAAAATGGCCATATGTCTGGAGACTGGTCCCACGCCCAAAGAGCCAGCAGGGAAAACTATGCCTTGTTCTAAAGCTCTTTGGGAACCGCTTGCGTAGCCTCACAGACCTGGGGGCTGCAGGCTTTTCTGGCGCATTCAGCCTCAAAACCACCCTTTCCCACTTGGCGCCACGCCAGGCACAAAAATGGCCATATGCCTGGAGATTGGTCCTACGCTCAAAGAGCCAGCAGGGAAAACTATGCCTTGTTCTAAAGCTCTTTGAAAACCGCTTGCGTAGGCCCACAGACCTGGGGGCTGCAGGCTTTCCTGCTGCCTTCAGCCTCAAAACCACCCTTTCCCACTTGGCGCCGCGCCAGGCATAAAAATGGCCATATGTCTGGAGATTGGTCCCACGCCCAAAGAGCCAGCAGGGAAAACTATGCCTTGTTCTAAAGCTCTTTGGGAACCGCTTGCGTAGCCCAACAGACCTTTGGGGTGCAGGCTTTCCTGCTGCCTTCAGCCTCAAAACCACCCTTTCCCACTGGGCGCCTTGCCAGGCACAAAAATGTCCATATGTCTGGAGGTTGGTCCCACGCCCAAAGAGCCAGCAGGGAAAACTATGCCTTGTTCTAAAGCTCTTTGGGAATGGCTTGCGTAGCCCCACACAACTGGGGGCTGCAGGCTTTGCTGCTGCCTTCAGCCTCAAAACCACCCTTTCCCACTTGGTGCCGCGCCAGGCACAAAAATGTCCATATGTCTGGAGACTGGTCCCACGCCCAAAGAGCCAGCAGGGAAAACTATGCCTTGTTCTAAAGCTCTTTGGGAACCGCTTGCGTAGCCCCACAGACCTGGGGGCTGCAGGCTTTCCTGCTGCCTTCAGCCTCAAAACCACCCTTTCCCACTTGGCGCCGGCCAGGTACAAAAATGGACATATGTCTTGAGACTGGTCCCACACCCAAAGAGCCAGCAGGGAAAACTATGCCTTGTTCTAAAGCTCTTTGGGAATGGCTTGCGTAGCCCCACACAACTGGGGGCTGCAGGCTTTCCTGCTGCCTTCAGCCTCAAAACCACCCTTTCCCACTTGGCGCCGCGCCAGGCATAAAAATGGCCATATGTCTGGAGATTGGTCCCACGCCCAAAGAGCCAGCAGGGAAAACTATGCCTTGTTCTAAAGCTCTTTGGGAACCGCTTGCGTAGCCCAACAGACCTTTGGGGTGCAGGCTTTCCTGCTGCCTTCAGCCTCAAAACCACCCTTTCCCACTGGGCGCCTTGCCAGGCACAAAAATGTCCATATGTCTGGAGGTTGGTCCCACGCCCAAAGAGCCAGCAGGGAAAACTATGCCTTGTTCTAAAGCTCTTTGGGAATGGCTTGCGTAGCCCCACACAACTGGGGGCTGCAGGCTTTCCTGCTGCCTTCAGCCTCAAAACCACCCTTTCCCACTTGGCGCCGCGCCAGGCACAAAAATGTCCATATGTCTGGAGATTGGTCCCACGCCCAAAGAGCCAGCAGGGAAAACTATGCCTTGTTCTAAAGCTCTTTGGGAACCGCTTGCGTAGCCCCACAGAGCTGGGGGCTGCAGGCTTTCCTGCTGCCTTCAGCCTCAAAACCACCCTTTCCCACTTGGTGCCGCGCCAGGCACAAAAATGGCCATATGTCTGGAGACTGGTCCCACGCCCAAAGAGCCAGCAGGGAAAACTATGCCTTGTTCTAAAGCTCTTTGGGAACCGCTTGCGTAGCCTCACAGACCTGGGGGCTGCAGGCTTTTCTGGCGCATTCAGCCTCAAAACCACCCTTTCCCACTTGGCGCCACGCCAGGCACAAAAATGGCCATATGCCTGGAGATTGGTCCTACGCTCAAAGAGCCAGCAGGGAAAACTATGCCTTGTTCTAAAGCTCTTTGAAAACCGCTTGCGTAGGCCCACACACCTGGGGGCTGCAGGCTTTCCTGCTGCCTTCAGCCTCAAAACCACCCTTTCCCACTTGGCGCCGCGCCAGGCATAAAAATGGCCATATGTCTGGAGATTGGTCCCACGCCCAAAGAGCCAGCAGGGAAAACTATGCCTTGTTCTAAAGCTCTTTGGGAACCGCTTGCGTAGCCCAACAGACCTTGGGGCTGCAGGCTTTCCTGCTGCCTTCAGCCTCAAAACCACCCTTTCCCACTGGGCGCCTTGCCAGGCACAAAAATGTACATATGTCTGGACATTGGTCCCACGGCCAAGGAGCCAGTTGGGAAAACTATGCCTTGTTCTAAAGCTCTTTGGGAACCGCTTGCGTAGCCCCACAGAGCTGGGGGCTGCAGGCTTTCCTGCTGCCTTCAGCCTCAAAACCACCCTTTCCCACTTGGTGCCGCGCCAGGCACAAAAATGGCCATATGTCTGGAGACTGGTCCCACGCCCAAAGAGCCAGCAGGGAAAACTATGCCTTGTTCTAAAGCTCTTTGGGAACCGCTTGCGTAGCCCAACAGACCTTGGGGCTGCAGGCTTTCCTGCTGCCTTCAGCCTCAAAACCACCCTTTCCCACAGGGCGCCTTGCCAGGCACAAAAATGGCCATATGTCTGGACATTGGTCCCACGGCAAAGGAGCCAGTTGGGAAAACTATGCCTTGTTCTAAAGCTCTTTGGGAATGGCTTGCGTAGCCCCACAGACCTGGGGGCTGCAGGCTTTCCTGCTGCCTTCAGCCTCAAAACCACCCTTTCCCACTTGGCGCCGCGCCAGGCACAAAAATGGCCATATGTCTGGAGATGGGTCCCACGCCCAAAGAGCCAGCAGGGAAAACTATGCCTTGTTCTAAAGCTCTTTGGGAACCGCTTGCGTAGGCCCACACACCTGGGGGCTGCAGGCTTTCCTGCTGCCTTCAGCCTCAAAACCACCCTTTCCCACTTGGCGCCGCGCGAGGCATAAAAATGGCCATATGTCTGGAGATGGGTCTCACGCCCAAAGAGCCAGCAGGGAAAACTATGCCTTGTTCTAAAGCTCTTTGGGAACCGCTTGCGTAGCCTCACAGACCTGGGTGCTGCAGGCTTTTCTGGCGCATTCAGCCTCAAAACCACCCTTTCCCACTTGGCGCCACGCCAGGCACAAAAATGGCCATATGCCTGGAGATTGGTCCTACGCTCAAAGAGCCAGCAGGGAAAACTATGCCTTGTTCTAAAGCTCTTTGAAAACCGCTTGCGTAGCCCCACAGACCTGGGGGCTGCAGGCTTTCCTGCTGCCTTCAGCCTCAAAACCACCCTTTCCCACTGGGCGCCTTGCCAGGCACAAAAATGTCCATATGTCTGGAGGTTGGTCCCACGCCCAAAGAGCCAGCAGGGAAAACTATGCCTTGTTCTAAAGCTCATTGGGAACCGCTGTTGTGGCCCCACACACCTTGGAGCTGCAGGCTTTGCTGCTGCCTTCAGCCTCAAAACCACCCTTTCCCACTTGGTGCCGCGCCAGGCACAAAAATGTCCATATGTCTGGAGATTGGTCCCACGCCCAAAGAGCCAGCAGGGAAAACTATGCCTTGTTCTAAAGCTCTTTGGGAACCGCTTGCGTAGCCCCACAGAGCTGGGGGCTGCAGGCTTTCCTGCTGCCTTCAGCCTCAAAACCACCCTTTCCCACTTGGTGCCGCGCCAGGCACAAAAATGGCCATATGTCTGGAGACTGGTCCCACGCCCAAAGAGCCAGCAGGGAAAACTATGCCTTGTTCTAAAGCTCTTTGGGAACCGCTTGCGTAGCCCAACAGACCTTGGGGCTGCAGGCTTTCCTGCTGCCTTCAGCCTCAAAACCACCCTTTCCCACAGGGCGCCTTGCCAGGCACAAAAATGGCCATATGTCTGGACATTGGTCCCACGGCAAAGGAGCCAGTTGGGAAAACTATGCCTTGTTCTAAAGCTCTTTGGGAACCGCTTGCGTAGCCCCACAGACCTGGGGGCTGCAGGCTTTCCTGCTGCCTTCAGCCTCAAAACCACCCTTTCCCACTTGGCGCCGCGCCAGGCACAAAAATGGCCATATGTCTGGAGACTGGTCCCACGCCCAAAGAGCCAGCAGGGAAAACTATGCCTTGTTCTAAAGCTCTTTGGGAACCGCTTGCGTAGGCCCACACACCTGGGGGCTGCAGGCTTTCCTGCTGCCTTCAGCCTCAAAACCACCCTTTCCCACTTGGCGCCGCGCCAGGCATAAAAATGGCCATATGTCTGGAGATGGGTCTCACGCCCAAAGAGCCAGCAGGGAAAACTATGCCTTGTTCTAAAGCTCTTTGGGAACCGCTTGCGTAGCCTCACAGACCTGGGTGCTGCAGGCTTTTCTGGCGCATTCAGCCTCAAAACCACCCTTTCCCACTTGGCGCCACGCCAGGCACAAAAATGGCCATATGCCTGGAGATTGGTCCTACGCTCAAAGAGCCAGCAGGGAAAACTATGCCTTGTTCTAAAGCTCTTTGAAAACCGCTTGCGTAGCCCCACAGACCTGGGGGCTGCAGGCTTTCCTGCTGCCTTCAGCCTCAAAACCACCCTTTCCCACTTGGCGCCGCGCCAGGCATAAAAATGGCCATATGTCTGGAGATTGGTCCCACGCCCAAAGAGCCAGCAGGGAAAACTATGCCTTGTTCTAAAGCTCTTTGGGAACCGCTTGCGTAGCCCAACAGACCTTTGGGGTGCAGGCTTTCCTGCTGCCTTCAGCCTCAAAACCACCCTTTCCCACTGGGCGCCGCGCCAGGCACAAAAATGTCCATATGTCTGGAGGTTGGTCCCACGCCCAAAGAGCCAGCAGGGAAAACTATGCCTTGTTCTAAAGCTCTTTGGGAATGGCTTGCGTAGCCCCACACAACTGGGGGCTGCAGGCTTTCCTGCTGCCTTCAGCCTCAAAACCACCCTTTCCCACTTGGCGCCGCGCCAGGCACAAAAATGTCCATATGTCTGGAGATTGGTCCCACGCCCAAAGAGCCAGCAGGGAAAACTATGCCTTGTTCTAAAGCTCTTTGGGAACCGCTTGCGTAGCCCCACAGAGCTGGGGGCTGCAGGCTTTCCTGCTGCCTTCAGCCTCAAAACCACCCTTTCCCACTTGGTGCCGCGCCAGGCACAAAAATGGCCATATGTCTGGAGACTGGTCCCACGCCCAAAGAGCCAGCAGGGAAAACTATGCCTTGTTCTAAAGCTCTTTGGGAACCGCTTGCGTAGCCTCACAGACCTGGGGGCTGCAGGCTTTTCTGGCGCATTCAGCCTCAAAACCACCCTTTCCCACTTGGCGCCACGCCAGGCACAAAAATGGCCATATGCCTGGAGATTGGTCCTACGCTCAAAGAGCCAGCAGGGAAAACTATGCCTTGTTCTAAAGCTCTTTGAAAACCGCTTGCGTAGGCCCACAGACCTGGGGGCTGCAGGCTTTCCTGCTGCCTTCAGCCTCAAAACCACCCTTTCCCACTTGGCGCCGCGCCAGGCATAAAAATGGCCATATGTCTGGAGATTGGTCCCACGCCCAAAGAGCCAGCAGGGAAAACTATGCCTTGTTCTAAAGCTCTTTGGGAACCGCTTGCGTAGCCCAACAGACCTTTGGGGTGCAGGCTTTCCTGCTGCCTTCAGCCTCAAAACCACCCTTTCCCACTGGGCGCCTTGCCAGGCACAAAAATGTCCATATGTCTGGAGGTTGGTCCCACGCCCAAAGAGCCAGCAGGGAAAACTATGCCTTGTTCTAAAGCTCTTTGGGAATGGCTTGCGTAGCCCCACACAACTGGGGGCTGCAGGCTTTGCTGCTGCCTTCAGCCTCAAAACCACCCTTTCCCACTTGGTGCCGCGCCAGGCACAAAAATGTCCATATGTCTGGAGACTGGTCCCACGCCCAAAGAGCCAGCAGGGAAAACTATGCCTTGTTCTAAAGCTCTTTGGGAACCGCTTGCGTAGCCCCACAGACCTGGGGGCTGCAGGCTTTCCTGCTGCCTTCAGCCTCAAAACCACCCTTTCCCACTTGGCGCCGGCCAGGTACAAAAATGGACATATGTCTTGAGACTGGTCCCACACCCAAAGAGCCAGCAGGGAAAACTATGCCTTGTTCTAAAGCTCTTTGGGAATGGCTTGCGTAGCCCCACACAACTGGGGGCTGCAGGCTTTCCTGCTGCCTTCAGCCTCAAAACCACCCTTTCCCACTTGGCGCCGCGCCAGGCATAAAAATGGCCATATGTCTGGAGATTGGTCCCACGCCCAAAGAGCCAGCAGGGAAAACTATGCCTTGTTCTAAAGCTCTTTGGGAACCGCTTGCGTAGCCCAACAGACCTTTGGGGTGCAGGCTTTCCTGCTGCCTTCAGCCTCAAAACCACCCTTTCCCACTGGGCGCCTTGCCAGGCACAAAAATGTCCATATGTCTGGAGGTTGGTCCCACGCCCAAAGAGCCAGCAGGGAAAACTATGCCTTGTTCTAAAGCTCTTTGGGAATGGCTTGCGTAGCCCCACACAACTGGGGGCTGCAGGCTTTGCTGCTGCCTTCAGCCTCAAAACCACCCTTTCCCACTTGGTGCCGCGCCAGGCACAAAAATGTCCATATGTCTGGAGACTGGTCCCACGCCCAAAGAGCCAGCAGGGAAAACTATGCCTTGTTCTAAAGCTCTTTGGGAACCGCTTGCGTAGCCCCACAGACCTGGGGGCTGCAGGCTTTCCTGCTGCCTTCAGCCTCAAAACCACCCTTTCCCACTTGGCGCCGCGCCAGGTACAAAAATGGACATATGTCTTGAGACTGGTCCCACACCCAAAGAGCCAGCAGGGAAAACTATGCCTTGTTCTAAAGCTCTTTGGGAATGGCTTGCGTAGCCCCACACAACTGGGGGCTGCAGGCTTTCCTGCTGCCTTCAGCCTCAAAACCACCCTTTCCCACTTGGCGCCGCGCCAGGCACAAAAATGTCCATATGTCTGGAGATTGGTCCCACGCCCAAAGAGCCAGCAGGGAAAACTATGCCTTGTTCTAAAGCTCTTTGGGAACCGCTTGCGTAGCCCCACAGAGCTGGGGGCTGCAGGCTTTCCTGCTGCCTTCAGCCTCAAAACCACCCTTTCCCACTTGGTGCCGCGCCAGGCACAAAAATGGCCATATGTCTGGAGACTGGTCCCACGCCCAAAGAGCCAGCAGGGAAAACTATGCCTTGTTCTAAAGCTCTTTGGGAACCGCTTGCGTAGCCTCACAGACCTGGGGGCTGCAGGCTTTTCTGGCGCATTCAGCCTCAAAACCACCCTTTCCCACTTGGCGCCACGCCAGGCACAAAAATGGCCATATGCCTGGAGATTGGTCCTACGCTCAAAGAGCCAGCAGGGAAAACTATGCCTTGTTCTAAAGCTCTTTGAAAACCGCTTGCGTAGGCCCACACACCTGGGGGCTGCAGGCTTTCCTGCTGCCTTCAGCCTCAAAACCACCCTTTCCCACTTGGCGCCGCGCCAGGCATAAAAATGGCCATATGTCTGGAGATTGGTCCCACGCCCAAAGAGCCAGCAGGGAAAACTATGCCTTGTTCTAAAGCTCTTTGGGAACCGCTTGCGTAGCCCAACAGACCTTGGGGCTGCAGGCTTTCCTGCTGCCTTCAGCCTCAAAACCACCCTTTCCCACTGGGCGCCTTGCCAGGCACAAAAATGTACATATGTCTGGACATTGGTCCCACGGCCAAGGAGCCAGTTGGGAAAACTATGCCTTGTTCTAAAGCTCTTTGGGAACCGCTTGCGTAGCCCCACACAACTGGGGGCTGCAGGCTTTGCTGCTGCCTTCAGCCTCAAAACCACCCTTTCCCACTTGGTGCCGCGCCAGGCACAAAAATGTCCATATGTCTGGAGATTGGTCCCACGCCCAAAGAGCCAGCAGGGAAAACTATGCCTTGTTCTAAAGCTCTTTGGGAACCGCTTGCGTAGCCCCACAGAGCTGGGGGCTGCAGGCTTTCCTGCTGCCTTCAGCCTCAAAACCACCCTTTCCCACTTGGTGCCGCGCCAGGCACAAAAATGGCCATATGTCTGGAGACTGGTCCCACGCCCAAAGAGCCAGCAGGGAAAACTATGCCTTGTTCTAAAGCTCTTTGGGAACCGCTTGCGTAGCCCAACAGACCTTGGGGCTGCAGGCTTTCCTGCTGCCTTCAGCCTCAAAACCACCCTTTCCCACAGGGCGCCTTGCCAGGCACAAAAATGGCCATATGTCTGGACATTGGTCCCACGGCAAAGGAGCCAGCAGGGAAAACTATGCCTTGTTCTAAAGCTCTTTGGGAACCGCTTGCGTAGCCTCACAGACCTGGGGGCTGCAGGCTTTTCTGGCGCATTCAGCCTCAAAACCACCCTTTCCCACTTGGCGCCACGCCAGGCACAAAAATGGCCATATGCCTGGAGATTGGTCCTACGCTCAAAGAGCCAGCAGGGAAAACTATGCCTTGTTCTAAAGCTCTTTGGGAACCGCTTGCGTAGCCCAACAGACCTTTGGGGTGCAGGCTTTCCTGCTGCCTTCAGCCTCAAAACCACCCTTTCCCACTGGGCGCCTTGCCAGGCACAAAAATGTCCATATGTCTGGAGGTTGGTCCCACGCCCAAAGAGCCAGCAGGGAAAACTATGCCTTGTTCTAAAGCTCTTTGGGAATGGCTTGCGTAGCCCCACACAACTGGGGGCTGCAGGCTTTGCTGCTGCCTTCAGCCTCAAAACCACCCTTTCCCACTTGGTGCCGCGCCAGGCACAAAAATGTCCATATGTCTGGAGACTGGTCCCACGCCCAAAGAGCCAGCAGGGAAAACTATGCCTTGTGCTAAAGCTCCTTGGGAACCGCTTGCGTAGCCCCACACACCTGGGGGCTGCAGGCTTTCCTGCTGCCTTCAGCCTCAAAACCACCCTTTCCCACTTGGCGCCGCGCCAGGCACAAAAATGGCCATATGTCTGGAGATGGGTCCCACGCCCAAAGAGCCAGCAGGGAAAACTATGCCTTGTTCTAAAGCTCATTGGGAACCGCTGTTGTGGCCCCACACACCTTGGAGCTGCAGGCTTTCCTGCTGCCTTCAGCCTCAAAACCACCCTTTCCCACTTGGTGCCGCGCCAGGCACAAAAATGTCCATATGTCTGGAGACTGGTCCCACGCCCAAAGAGCCAGCAGGGAAAACTATGCCTTGTTCTAAAGCTCTTTGGGAACCGCTTGCGTAGCCCAACAGACCTTGGGGCTGCAGGCTTTCCTGCTGCCTTCAGCCTCAAAACCACCCTTTCCCACAGGGCGCCTTGCCAGGCACAAAAATGGCCATATGTCTGGACATTGGTCCCACGGCAAAGGAGCCAGTTGGGAAAACTATGCCTTGTTCTAAAGCTCTTTGGGAACCGCTTGCGTAGCCCCACAGACCTGGGGGCTGCAGGCTTTCCTGCTGCCTTCAGCCTCAAAACCACCCTTTCCCACTTGGCGCCGCGCCAGGCACAAAAATGGCCATATGTCTGGAGACTGGTCCCACGCCCAAAGAGCCAGCAGGGAAAACTATGCCTTGTTCTAAAGCTCTTTGGGAACCGCTTGCGTAGGCCCACACACCTGGGGGCTGCAGGCTTTCCTGCTGCCTTCAGCCTCAAAACCACCCTTTCCCACTTGGCGCCGCGCCAGGCATAAAAATGGCCATATGTCTGGAGATGGGTCTCACGCCCAAAGAGCCAGCAGGGAAAACTATGCCTTGTTCTAAAGCTCTTTGGGAACCGCTTGCGTAGCCTCACAGACCTGGGGGCTGCAGGCTTTTCTGGCGCATTCAGCCTCAAAACCACCCTTTCCCACTTGGCGCCACGCCAGGCACAAAAATGGCCATATGCCTGGAGATTGGTCCTACGCTCAAAGAGCCAGCAGGGAAAACTATGCCTTGTTCTAAAGCTCTTTGAAAACCGCTTGCGTAGCCCCACAGACCTGGGGGCTGCAGGCTTTCCTGCTGCCTTCAGCCTCAAAACCACCCTTTCCCACTTGGCGCCGCGCCAGGCATAAAAATGGCCATATGTCTGGAGATTGGTCCCACGCCCAAAGAGCCAGCAGGGAAAACTATGCCTTGTTCTAAAGCTCTTTGGGAACCGCTTGCGTAGCCCAACAGACCTTTGGGGTGCAGGCTTTCCTGCTGCCTTCAGCCTCAAAACCACCCTTTCCCACTGGGCGCCTTGCCAGGCACAAAAATGTCCATATGTCTGGAGGTTGGTCCCACGCCCAAAGAGCCAGCAGGGAAAACTATGCCTTGTTCTAAAGCTCTTTGGGAATGGCTTGCGTAGCCCCACACAACTGGGGGCTGCAGGCTTTCCTGCTGCCTTCAGCCTCAAAACCACCCTTTCCCACTTGGTGCCGCGCCAGGCACAAAAATGGCCATATGTCTGGAGACTGGTCCCACGCCCAAAGAGCCAGCAGGGAAAACTATGCCTTGTTCTAAAGCTCTTTGGGAACCGCTTGCGTAGCCTCACAGACCTGGGGGCTGCAGGCTTTTCTGGCGCATTCAGCCTCAAAACCACCCTTTCCCACTTGGCGCCACGCCAGGCACAAAAATGGCCATATGCCTGGAGATTGGTCCTACGCTCAAAGAGCCAGCAGGGAAAACTATGCCTTGTTCTAAAGCTCTTTGAAAACCGCTTGCGTAGGCCCACAGACCTGGGGGCTGCAGGCTTTCCTGCTGCCTTCAGCCTCAAAACCACCCTTTCCCACTTGGCGCCGCGCCAGGCATAAAAATGGCCATATGTCTGGAGATTGGTCCCACGCCCAAAGAGCCAGCAGGGAAAACTATGCCTTGTTCTAAAGCTCTTTGGGAACCGCTTGCGTAGCCCAACAGACCTTTGGGGTGCAGGCTTTCCTGCTGCCTTCAGCCTCAAAACCACCCTTTCCCACTGGGCGCCTTGCCAGGCACAAAAATGTCCATATGTCTGGAGGTTGGTCCCACGCCCAAAGAGCCAGCAGGGAAAACTATGCCTTGTTCTAAAGCTCTTTGGGAATGGCTTGCGTAGCCCCACACAACTGGGGGCTGCAGGCTTTGCTGCTGCCTTCAGCCTCAAAACCACCCTTTCCCACTTGGTGCCGCGCCAGGCACAAAAATGTCCATATGTCTGGAGACTGGTCCCACGCCCAAAGAGCCAGCAGGGAAAACTATGCCTTGTTCTAAAGCTCTTTGGGAACCGCTTGCGTAGCCCCACAGACCTGGGGGCTGCAGGCTTTCCTGCTGCCTTCAGCCTCAAAACCACCCTTTCCCACTTGGCGCCGGCCAGGTACAAAAATGGACATATGTCTTGAGACTGGTCCCACACCCAAAGAGCCAGCAGGGAAAACTATGCCTTGTTCTAAAGCTCTTTGGGAATGGCTTGCGTAGCCCCACACAACTGGGGGCTGCAGGCTTTCCTGCTGCCTTCAGCCTCAAAACCACCCTTTCCCACTTGGCGCCGCGCCAGGCATAAAAATGGCCATATGTCTGGAGATTGGTCCCACGCCCAAAGAGCCAGCAGGGAAAACTATGCCTTGTTCTAAAGCTCTTTGGGAACCGCTTGCGTAGCCCAACAGACCTTTGGGGTGCAGGCTTTCCTGCTGCCTTCAGCCTCAAAACCACCCTTTCCCACTGGGCGCCTTGCCAGGCACAAAAATGTCCATATGTCTGGAGGTTGGTCCCACGCCCAAAGAGCCAGCAGGGAAAACTATGCCTTGTTCTAAAGCTCTTTGGGAATGGCTTGCGTAGCCCCACACAACTGGGGGCTGCAGGCTTTGCTGCTGCCTTCAGCCTCAAAACCACCCTTTCCCACTTGGTGCCGCGCCAGGCACAAAAATGTCCATATGTCTGGAGACTGGTCCCACGCCCAAAGAGCCAGCAGGGAAAACTATGCCTTGTTCTAAAGCTCTTTGGGAACCGCTTGCGTAGCCCCACAGACCTGGGGGCTGCAGGCTTTCCTGCTGCCTTCAGCCTCAAAACCACCCTTTCCCACTTGGCGCCGCGCCAGGTACAAAAATGGACATATGTCTTGAGACTGGTCCCACACCCAAAGAGCCAGCAGGGAAAACTATGCCTTGTTCTAAAGCTCTTTGGGAATGGCTTGCGTAGCCCCACACAACTGGGGGCTGCAGGCTTTCCTGCTGCCTTCAGCCTCAAAACCACCCTTTCCCACTTGGCGCCGCGCCAGGCACAAAAATGTCCATATGTCTGGAGATTGGTCCCACGCCCAAAGAGCCAGCAGGGAAAACTATGCCTTGTTCTAAAGCTCTTTGGGAACCGCTTGCGTAGCCCCACAGAGCTGGGGGCTGCAGGCTTTCCTGCTGCCTTCAGCCTCAAAACCACCCTTTCCCACTTGGTGCCGCGCCAGGCACAAAAATGGCCATATGTCTGGAGACTGGTCCCACGCCCAAAGAGCCAGCAGGGAAAACTATGCCTTGTTCTAAAGCTCTTTGGGAACCGCTTGCGTAGCCTCACAGACCTGGGGGCTGCAGGCTTTTCTGGCGCATTCAGCCTCAAAACCACCCTTTCCCACTTGGCGCCACGCCAGGCACAAAAATGGCCATATGCCTGGAGATTGGTCCTACGCTCAAAGAGCCAGCAGGGAAAACTATGCCTTGTTCTAAAGCTCTTTGAAAACCGCTTGCGTAGGCCCACACACCTGGGGGCTGCAGGCTTTCCTGCTGCCTTCAGCCTCAAAACCACCCTTTCCCACTTGGCGCCGCGCCAGGCATAAAAATGGCCATATGTCTGGAGATTGGTCCCACGCCCAAAGAGCCAGCAGGGAAAACTATGCCTTGTTCTAAAGCTCTTTGGGAACCGCTTGCGTAGCCCAACAGACCTTGGGGCTGCAGGCTTTCCTGCTGCCTTCAGCCTCAAAACCACCCTTTCCCACTGGGCGCCTTGCCAGGCACAAAAATGTACATATGTCTGGACATTGGTCCCACGGCCAAGGAGCCAGTTGGGAAAACTATGCCTTGTTCTAAAGCTCTTTGGGAACCGCTTGCGTAGCCCCACACAACTGGGGGCTGCAGGCTTTGCTGCTGCCTTCAGCCTCAAAACCACCCTTTCCCACTTGGTGCCGCGCCAGGCACAAAAATGTCCATATGTCTGGAGATTGGTCCCACGCCCAAAGAGCCAGCAGGGAAAACTATGCCTTGTTCTAAAGCTCTTTGGGAACCGCTTGCGTAGCCCCACAGAGCTGGGGGCTGCAGGCTTTCCTGCTGCCTTCAGCCTCAAAACCACCCTTTCCCACTTGGTGCCGCGCCAGGCACAAAAATGGCCATATGTCTGGAGACTGGTCCCACGCCCAAAGAGCCAGCAGGGAAAACTATGCCTTGTTCTAAAGCTCTTTGGGAACCGCTTGCGTAGCCCAACAGACCTTGGGGCTGCAGGCTTTCCTGCTGCCTTCAGCCTCAAAACCACCCTTTCCCACAGGGCGCCTTGCCAGGCACAAAAATGGCCATATGTCTGGACATTGGTCCCACGGCAAAGGAGCCAGTTGGGAAAACTATGCCTTGTTCTAAAGCTCTTTGGGAACCGCTTGCGTAGCCTCACAGACCTGGGGGCTGCAGGCTTTTCTGGCGCATTCAGCCTCAAAACCACCCTTTCCCACTTGGCGCCACGCCAGGCACAAAAATGGCCATATGCCTGGAGATTGGTCCTACGCTCAAAGAGCCAGCAGGGAAAACTATGCCTTGTTCTAAAGCTCTTTGGGAACCGCTTGCGTAGCCCAACAGACCTTTGGGGTGCAGGCTTTCCTGCTGCCTTCAGCCTCAAAACCACCCTTTCCCACTGGGCGCCTTGCCAGGCACAAAAATGTCCATATGTCTGGAGGTTGGTCCCACGCCCAAAGAGCCAGCAGGGAAAACTATGCCTTGTTCTAAAGCTCTTTGGGAATGGCTTGCGTAGCCCCACACAACTGGGGGCTGCAGGCTTTGCTGCTGCCTTCAGCCTCAAAACCACCCTTTCCCACTTGGTGCCGCGCCAGGCACAAAAATGTCCATATGTCTGGAGACTGGTCCCACGCCCAAAGAGCCAGCAGGGAAAACTATGCCTTGTGCTAAAGCTCCTTGGGAACCGCTTGCGTAGCCCCACACACCTGGGGGCTGCAGGCTTTCCTGCTGCCTTCAGCCTCAAAACCACCCTTTCCCACTTGGCGCCGCGCCAGGCACAAAAATGGCCATATGTCTGGAGATGGGTCCCACGCCCAAAGAGCCAGCAGGGAAAACTATGCCTTGTTCTAAAACTCTTTGGGAACCGCTTGCGTGGCCCCACACGCCTTGGGGCTGCAGGCTTTCCTGCTGCCTTCAGCCTCAAAACCACCCTTTCCCACTTGGCGCCACGCCAGGCACAAAAATGGCCATATGTCTGGAGGTTGGTCCCACGCCCAGAGAGGCAGGAAGGAAAACTATGCCTTGTTCTAAAGCTCTTTGGGAACCGCTTGCGTAGCCTCACAGACCTGGGGGCTGCAGGCTTTTCTGGCGCATTCAGACTCAAAACCACCCTTTCCCACTTGGCGCCACGCCAGGCTCAAAAATGGCCATATGTCTGGAGATTGGTCCCACACCCAAAGAGCCATCAGGGAAAACTATGCCTTGTTCTAAAGCTCTTTGGGAACCGCTTGCGTAGGCCCACACACCTGGGGGCTGCAGGCTTTGCTGCTGCCTTCAGCCTCAAAACCACCCTTTCCCACTTGGTGCCGCGCCAGGCACAAAAATGTCCATATGTCTGGAGACTGGTCCCACGCCCAAAGAGCCAGCAGGGAAAACTATGCCTTGTTCTAAAGCTCCTTGGGAACCGCTTGCGTAGCCCCACACACCTGGGGGCTGCAGGCTTTCCTGCTGCCTTCAGCCTCAAAACCACCCTTTCCCACTTGGCGCCGCGCCAGGCACAAAAATGGCCATATGTCTGGAGATGGGTCCCACGCCCAAAGAGCCAGCAGGGAAAACTATGCCTTGTTCTAAAACTCTTTGGGAACCGCTTGCGTGGCCCCACACGCCTTGGGGCTGCAGGCTTTCCTGCTGCCTTCAGCCTCAAAACCACCCTTTCCCACTTGGCGCCACGCCAGGCACAAAAATGGCCATATGTCTGGAGATGGGTCCCACGCCCAAAGAGCCAGCAGGGAAAACTATGCCTTGTTCTAAAGCTCTTTGGGAACCGCTTGCGTAGCCTCACAGACCTGGGGGCTGCAGGCTTTTCTGGCGCATTCAGACTCAAAACCACCCTTTCCCACTTGGCGCCACGCCAGGCTCAAAAATGGCCATATGTCTGGAGATTGGTCCCACACCCAAAGAGCCATCAGGGAAAACTATGCCTTGTTCTAAAGCTCTTTGGGAACCGCTTGCGTAGGCCCACACACCTGGGGGCTGCAGGCTTTGCTGCTGCCTTCAGCCTCAAAACCACCCTTTCCCACTTGGTGCCGCGCCAGGCACAAAAATGTCCATATGTCTGGAGACTGGTCCCACGCCCAAAGAGCCAGCAGGGAAAACTATGCCTTGTTCTAAAGCTCCTTGGGAACCGCTTGCGTAGCCCCACACACCTGGGGGCTGCAGGCTTTCCTGCTGCCTTCAGCCTCAAAACCACCCTTTCCCACTTGGCGCCGCGCCAGGCACAAAAATGGCCATATGTCTGGAGATGGGTCCCACGCCCAAAGAGCCAGCAGGGAAAACTATGCCTTGTTCTAAAACTCTTTGGGAACCGCTTGCGTGGCCCCACACGCCTTGGGGCTGCAGGCTTTCCTGCTGCCTTCAGCCTCAAAACCACCCTTTCCCACTTGGCGCCACGCCAGGCACAAAAATGGCCATATGTCTGGAGGTTGGTCCCACGCCCAGAGAGGCAGGAAGGAAAACTATGCCTTGTTCTAAAGCTCTTTGGGAACCGCTTGCGTAGCCTCACAGACCTGGGGGCTGCAGGCTTTTCTGGCGCATTCAGACTCAAAACCACCCTTTCCCACTTGGCGCCGCGCCAGGCTCAAAAATGGCCATATGTCTGGAGATTGGTCCCACACCCAAAGAGCCAGCAGGGAAAACTATGCCTTGTTCTAAAGCTCTTTGGGAACCGCTTGCGTAGGCCCACACACCTGGGGGCTGCAGGCTTTCCTGCTGCCTTCAGCCTCAAAACCACCCTTTCCCACTTGGTGCTGTGCCAGGCACAAAAATGGCCATATGTCTGGAGATTGGTCCCACGCCCAAAGAGCCAGCAGGGAAAACTATGCCTTGTTCTAAAGCTCTTTGGGAACCGCTTGCGTAGCCCAACAGACCTTGGGGCTGCAGGCTTTCCTGCTGCCTTCAGCCTCAAAACCACCCTTTCCCACTGGGCGCCTTGCCAGGCACAAAAATGTCCATATGTCTGGAGGTTGGTCCCACGCCCAAAGAGCCAGCAGGGAAAACTATGCCTTGTTCTAAAGCTCTTTGGGAACCGGTTGCGTAGCCCCACAGACCTGGGGGCTGCAGGCTTTCCTGCTGCCTTCAGCCTCAAAACCACCCTTTCCCACTTGGCGCCGCTCCAGGCACAAAAATGGCCATATTTCTGGAGGTTGGTCCCACGCCCAAAGAGCCAGCAGGGAAAACTATGCCTTGTTCTAAAGCTCTTTGGGAACCGCTTGCGTAGCCTCACAGACCTGGGGGCTGCAGGCTTTTCTGGCGCATTCAGCCTCAAAACCACCCTTTCCCACTTGGCGCCGCGCCAGGCTCAAAAATGGCCATATGTCTGGAGATTGGTCCCACACCCAAAGAGCCAGCAGGGAAAACTATGCCTTGTTCTAAAGCCCTTTGGGAACCGCTTGCGTAGGCCCACAGACCTGGGGGCTGCAGGCTTTCCTGCTGCCTTCAGCCTCAAAACCACCCTTTCCCACTTGGTGCTGTGCCAGGCACAAAAATGGCCATATGTCTGGAGATGGGTCCCACGCCCAAAGAGCCAGCAGGGAAAACTATGCCTTGTTCTAAAACTCTTTGGGAACCGCTTGCGTAGGCCCACACACCTGGGGGCTGCAGGCTTTCCTGATGCCTTCAGCCTCAAAACCACCCTATTTAACTTGGCGCTGCGCCAGGCACAAAAATGGCCATATGTCTGGACATTGGTCCCACGGCAAAGGAGCCAGTTGGGAAAACTATGCCTTGTTCTAAAGCTCCTTGGGAACCGCTTGCATAGCCCCACAGACCTGGGGGCTGCAGGCTTTCCTGCTGCCTTCAGCCTCAAAACCACCCTTTCCCACTTGGCGCCGCGCCAGGTACAAAAATGGACATATGTCTTGAGACTGGTCCCACGCCCAAAGAGCCAGCAGGGAAAACTATGCCTTGTTCTAAAGCTCTTTGGGAACCGCTTGCGTAGCCCCACACACTTGGGGGCTGCAGGCTTTCCTGCTGCCTTCAGCCTCAAAACCACCCTTTCCCACTTGGCGCCACGCCTGGCTCCAAAATGTACATATGTCTTGAGACTGGTCCCACACCCAAAGAGCCAGCAGGGAAAACTATGCCTTGTTCTAAAGCTCTTTGAAAAACGCTTGCGTAGCCCCACAGACCTGGGGGCTGCAGGCTTTCCTGCTGCCTTCAGCCTCAAAACCACCCTATTTAACTTGGCGCTGCGCCAGGCACAAAAATGGCCATATGTCTGGACATTGGTCCCACAGCCAAGGAGCCAGTTGGGAAAACTATGCCTTGTTCTAAAGCTCTTTGGGAACCGCTTGCGTAGCCCCACAGACCTGGGGGCTGCAGGCTTTGCTGCTGCCTTCAGCCTCAAAACCACCCTTTCCCACTTGGCGCCGCGCCTGGCTCCAAAATGTATATATGTCTTGAGACTGGTCCCACACCCAAAGAGCCAGCAGGGAAAACTATGCCTTGTTCTAAAGCTCTTTGGGAACCGCTTGCGTAGCCCCACAGACCTGGGGGCTGCAGGCTTTCCTGCTGCCTTCAGCCTCAAAACCACCCTTTCCCACTTGGAGCCGCGCCAGGCACAAAAATGGCCATATGTCTGGAGGTTGGTCCCACGCCCAAAGAGCCAGCAGGGAAAACTATGCCTTGTTCTAAAGCTCTTTGGGAACCGCTTGCGTAGCCCCACACACCTGGGGGCTGCAGGCTTTCCTGCTGCCTTCAGCCTCGACACCACCCTTTCCCACTTGGCGCCGCGCCAGGCACAAAAATGGCCATATGTCTTTAGACTGGTCCCACACCCAAAGAGCCAGCAGGGAAAACTATGCCTTGTTCTAAAGCTCTTTGGGAACCGCTTGCGTAGCCTCACAGACCTGGGGGCTGCAGGCTTTTCTGGCGCATTCAGACTCAAAACCACCCTTTCCCACTTGGCGCCACGCCAGGCTCAAAAATGGCCATATGTCTGGAGATTGGTCCCACACCCAAAGAGCCATCAGGGAAAACTATGCCTTGTTCTAAAGCTCTTTGGGAACCGCTTGCGTAGGCCCACACACCTGGGGGCTGCAGGCTTTCCTGCTGCCTTCAGCCTCAAAACCACCCTTTCCCACTTGGTGCCGCGCCAGGCACAAAAATGTCCATATGTCTGGAGACTGGTCCCACGCCCAAAGAGCCAGCAGGGAAAACTATGCCTTGTTCTAAAGCTCCTTGGGAACCGCTTGCGTAGCCCCACACACCTGGGGGCTGCAGGCTTTCCTGCTGCCTTCAGCCTCAAAACCACCCTTTCCCACTTGGCGCCGCGCCAGGCACAAAAATGGCCATATGTCTGGAGATGGGTCCCACGCCCAAAGAGCCAGCAGGGAAAACTATGCCTTGTTCTAAAACTCTTTGGGAACCGCTTGCGTGGCCCCACACGCCTTGGGGCTGCAGGCTTTCCTGCTGCCTTCAGCCTCAAAACCACCCTTTCCCACTTGGCGCCACGCCAGGCACAAAAATGGCCATATGTCTGGAGGTTGGTCCCACGCCCAGAGAGGCAGGAAGGAAAACTATGCCTTGTTCTAAAGCTCTTTGGGAACCGCTTGCGTAGCCTCACAGACCTGGGGGCTGCAGGCTTTTCTGGCGCATTCAGACTCAAAACCACCCTTTCCCACTTGGCGCCGCGCCAGGCTCAAAAATGGCCATATGTCTGGAGATTGGTCCCACACCCAAAGAGCCAGCAGGGAAAACTATGCCTTGTTCTAAAGCTCTTTGGGAACCGCTTGCGTAGGCCCACACACCTGGGGGCTGCAGGCTTTCCTGCTGCCTTCAGCCTCAAAACCACCCTTTCCCACTTGGTGCTGTGCCAGGCACAAAAATGGCCATATGTCTGGAGGTTGGTCCCACGCCCAAAGAGCCAGCAGGGAAAACTATGCCTTGTTCTAAAGCTCTTTGGGAACCGCTTGCGTAGCCCAACAGACCTTGGGGCTGCAGGCTTTCCTGCTGCCTTCAGCCTCAAAACCACCCTTTCCCACTGGGCGCCTTGCCAGGCACAAAAATGTCCATATGTCTGGAGGTTGGTCCCACGCCCAAAGAGCCAGCAGGGAAAACTATGCCTTGTTCTAAAGCTCTTTGGGAACCGGTTGCGTAGCCCCACAGACCTGGGGGCTGCAGGCTTTCCTGCTGCCTTCAGCCTCAAAACCACCCTTTCCCACTTGGCGCCGCTCCAGGCACAAAAATGGCCATATTTCTGGAGGTTGGTCCCACGCCCAAAGAGCCAGCAGGGAAAACTATGCCTTGTTCTAAAGCTCTTTGGGAACCGCTTGCGTAGCCTCACAGACCTGGGGGCTGCAGGCTTTTCTGGCGCATTCAGCCTCAAAACCACCCTTTCCCACTTGGCGCCGCGCCAGGCTCAAAAATGGCCATATGTCTGGAGATTGGTCCCACACCCAAAGAGCCAGCAGGGAAAACTATGCCTTGTTCTAAAGCCCTTTGGGAACCGCTTGCGTAGGCCCACAGACCTGGGGGCTGCAGGCTTTCCTGCTGCCTTCAGCCTCAAAACCACCCTTTCCCACTTGGTGCTGTGCCAGGCACAAAAATGGCCATATGTCTGGAGATGGGTCCCACGCCCAAAGAGCCAGCAGGGAAAACTATGCCTTGTTCTAAAACTCTTTGGGAACCGCTTGCGTAGGCCCACACACCTGGGGGCTGCAGGCTTTCCTGATGCCTTCAGCCTCAAAACCACCCTATTTAACTTGGCGCTGCGCCAGGCACAAAAATGGCCATATGTCTGGACATTGGTCCCACGGCAAAGGAGCCAGTTGGGAAAACTATGCCTTGTTCTAAAGCTCCTTGGGAACCGCTTGCATAGCCCCACAGACCTGGGGGCTGCAGGCTTTCCTGCTGCCTTCAGCCTCAAAACCACCCTTTCCCACTTGGCGCCGCGCCAGGTACAAAAATGGACATATGTCTTGAGACTGGTCCCACGCCCAAAGAGCCAGCAGGGAAAACTATGCCTTGTTCTAAAGCTCTTTGGGAACCGCTTGCGTAGCCCCACACACTTGGGGGCTGCAGGCTTTCCTGCTGCCTTCAGCCTCAAAACCACCCTTTCCCACTTGGCGCCACGCCTGGCTCCAAAATGTACATATGTCTTGAGACTGGTCCCACACCCAAAGAGCCAGCAGGGAAAACTATGCCTTGTTCTAAAGCTCTTTGAAAAACGCTTGCGTAGCCCCACAGACCTGGGGGCTGCAGGCTTTCCTGCTGCCTTCAGCCTCAAAACCACCCTATTTAACTTGGCGCTGCGCCAGGCACAAAAATGGCCATATGTCTGGACATTGGTCCCACAGCCAAGGAGCCAGTTGGGAAAACTATGCCTTGTTCTAAAGCTCTTTGGGAACCGCTTGCGTAGCCCCACAGACCTGGGGGCTGCAGGCTTTGCTGCTGCCTTCAGCCTCAAAACCACCCTTTCCCACTTGGCGCCGCGCCTGGCTCCAAAATGTATATATGTCTTGAGACTGGTCCCACACCCAAAGAGCCAGCAGGGAAAACTATGCCTTGTTCTAAAGCTCTTTGGGAACCGCTTGCGTAGCCCCACAGACCTGGGGGCTGCAGGCTTTCCTGCTGCCTTCAGCCTCAAAACCACCCTTTCCCACTTGGAGCCGCGCCAGGCACAAAAATGGCCATATGTCTGGAGGTTGGTCCCACGCCCAAAGAGCCAGCAGGGAAAACTATGCCTTGTTCTAAAGCTCTTTGGGAACCGCTTGCGTAGCCCCACACACCTGGGGGCTGCAGGCTTTCCTGCTGCCTTCAGCCTCGACACCACCCTTTCCCACTTGGCGCCGCGCCAGGCACAAAAATTGCCATATGTCTTTAGACTGGTCCCACACCCAAAGAGCCAGCAGGGAAAACTATGCCTTGTTCTAAAGCTCTTTGGGAATGGCTTGCGTAGCCCCACACACCTGGGGGCTGCAGGCTTTCCTGCTGCCTTCAGCCTCAAAACCACCCTTTCCCACTTGGCGCCGCTCCAGGCACAAAAATGGCCATATTTCTGGAGGTTGGTCCCACGCCCAAAGAGACAGCAGGGAAAACTATGCCTTGTTCTAAAGCTCTTTGGGAACCGCTTGCGTAGGCCCACACACCTGGGGGCTGCAGGCTTTCCTGCTGCCTTCAGCCTCAAAACCACCCTTTCCCACTTGGCGCCGCGCCAGGCACAAAAATGGCCATATGTCTGGAGGTTGGTCCCACGCCCAAAGAGCCAGCAGGGAAAACTATGCCTTGTTCTAAAGCTCTTTGGGATCCGCTTGCGTAGCCCCACAGACCTGGGGGCTGCAGGCTTTCCTGCTGCCTTCAGCCTCAAAACCACCCTTTCCCACTTGGAGCCGTGCCAGGCACAAAAATGGCCGTATGTCTGGAGATTGGTCCTACGACCAAAGAGCCAGCAGGGAAAACTATGCCTTGTTCTAAAGCTCTTTGAAAACCGCTTGCGTTGCCCCACAGACCTGGGGGCTGCAGGCTTTCCTGCTGCCTTCAGCCTCAAAACCACCCTTTGCCACTTGGCGCCGCGACAGGCACAAAAATGGCCATATGTCTGGAGATTGGTCCCACGCCCAAAGAGCCAGCAGGGAAAACTATGCCTTGTTCTAAAGCTCTTTGGGAACGGCTTGCGTAGCCCCACGGACCTGGGGGCTGCAGGCTTTCCTGCTGCCTTCAGCCTCGACACCACCCTTTCCCACTGGGCGCCGTGCCAGGCACAAAAATTGCCATATGTCTTTAGACTGGTCCCACACCCAAAGAGCCAGCAGGGAAAACTATGCCTTGTTCTAAAGCTCTTTGGGAATGGCTTGCGTAGCCCCACACACCTGGGGGCTGCAGGCTTTCCTGCTGCCTTCAGCCTCAAAACCACCCTTTCCCACTTGGCGCCGCTCCAGGCACAAAAATGGCCATATTTCTGGAGGTTGGTCCCACGCCCAAAGAGACAGCAGGGAAAACTATGCCTTGTTCTAAAGCTCTTTGGGAACCGCTTGCGTAGGCCCACACACCTGGGGGCTGCAGGCTTTCCTGCTGCCTTCAGCCTCAAAACCACCCTTTGCCACTTGGCGCCGCGCCAGGCACAAAAATGGCCATATGTCTGGAGGTTGGTCCCACGCCCAAAGAGCCAGCAGGGAAAACTATGCCTTGTTCTAAAGCTCTTTGGGATCCGCTTGCGTAGCCCCACAGACCTGGGGGCTGCAGGCTTTCCTGCTGCCTTCAGCCTCAAAACGACCCTTTCCCACTTGGAGCCGCGCCAGGCACAAAAATGGCCGTATGTCTGGAGATTGGTGCTACGACCAAAGAGCCAGCAGGGAAAACTATGCCTTGTTCTAAAGCTCTTTGAAAACCGCTTGCGTAGCCCCACAGACCTGGGGGCTGCAGGCTTTCCTGCTGCCTTCAGCCTCAAAACCACCCTTTCCCACTTGGCGCCGCGACAGGCACAAAAATGGCCATATGTCTGGAGATTGGTCCCACGCCCAAAGAGCCAGCAGGGAAAACTATGCCTTGTTCTAAAGCTCTTTGGGAACCGCTTGCGTAGCCCCACGGACCTGGGGGCTGCAGGCTTTCCTGCTGCCTTCAGCCTCGACACCACCCTTTCCCACTGGGCGCCGTGCCAGGCACAAAAATGTCCATATGTCTGGAGGTTGGTCCCATGCCCAAAGAGCCAGCAGGGAAAACTATGCCTTGTTCTAAAGCTCTTTGGGAACCGCTTGCGTAGCCCCACACACCTGGGGGCTGCAGGCTTTCCTGCTGCCTTCAGCCTCAAAACCACCCTTTCCCACTTGGCGCCGCGCCAGGCACAAAAATGGCCATATGTCTGGAGACTGGTCCCACGCCCAAAGAGCCAGCAGGGAAAACTATGCCTTGTTCTAAAGCTCTTTGGGAACCGCTTGCGTAGGCCCACACACCTGGGGGCTGCAGGCTTTCCTGCTGCCTTCAGCCTCGACACCACCCTTTCCCACTTGGCGCCGCGCCAGGCACAAAAATGTCCATATGTCTGGAGACTGGTCCCACGCCCAAAGAGCCAGCAGGGAAAACTATGCCTTGTTCTAAAGCTCTTTGAAAACCGCTTGCGTAGCCCCACAGACCTGGGGGCTGCAGGCTTTCCTGCTGCCTTCAGCCTCAAAACCACCCTTTCCCACTTGGCGCCGCGCCAGGCACAAAAATGGCCATATGTCTGGAGATGGGTCCCACGCCCAAAGAGCCAGCAGGGAAAACTATGCCTTGTTCTAAAGCTCTTTGGGAACGGCTTGCATAGCCCCACACACCTGGGGGCTGCAGGCTTTCCTGCTGCCTTCAGCCTCAAAACCACCCTATTTAACTTGGCGCTGCGCCAGGCACAAAAATGGCCATATGTCTGGAGATTGGTCCCACGGCCAAGGAGCCAGCAGGGAAAACTATGCCTTGTTCTAAAGCTCTTTGGGAACCGCTTGCGTAGCCCCACAGACCTGGGGGCTGCAGGCTTTCCTGCTGCCTTCAGCCTCAAAACCACCCTTTCCCACTTGGCGCCACGCCTGGCTCCAAAATGTACATATGTCTTGAGACTGGTCCCACACCCAAAGAGCCAGCAGGGAAAACTATGCCTTGTTCTAAAGCTCTTTGAAAAACGCTTGCGTAGCCCCACAGACCTGGGGGCTGCAGGCTTTCCTGCTGCCTTCAGCCTCAAAACCACCCTTTCCCACTTGGCGCCGCGCCTGGCTCCAAAATGTACATATGTCTTGAGACTGGTCCCACACCCAAAGAGCCAGCAGGGAAAACTATGCCTTGTTCTAAAGCTCTTTGGGAACCGCTTGCGTAGCCAAATACACCTGAGGGCTGCAGGCTTTTCTGGCGCATTCAGCCTCAAAACCACACTTTCCCATTTGGCGCAGCGCCAGGCACAAAAATGGCCATATGTCTGGAGATTGGTCCCATGCCCAAAGAGCCAGCAGGGAAAACTATGCCTTGTTCTAAAGCTCTTTGGGAACCCCTTGTGTAGCCCCACACGCCTTGGGGCTGCAGGCTTTCCTGCTGCCTTCAGCCTCAAAACCACCCTTTCCCACTTGGCACAGCGCCAGGCACAAAAATGGCCATATGTCTGGAGGTTGGTCCCACGCCCAAAGAGCCAGCAGGGAAAACTATGCCTTGTTCTAAAGCTCTTTGGGAACCGCTTGCGTAGCCAAATACACCTGAGGGCTGCAGGCTTTTCTGGCGCATTCAGCCTCAAAACCACGCTTTCCCACTTGGCGCCGCGCCAGGCACAAAAATGGCCATATTTCTGGAGGTTGGTTCCACGCCCAAAGAGCCAGCAGGGAAAACTATGCCTTGTTCTAAAGCTCTTTGGGAACCACTTGCGTAGCCCCACACGCCTTGGGGCTGCAGGCTTTCCTGCTGCCTTCAGCCTCAAAACCACCCTTTCCCACTTGGCACAGCGCCAGGCACAAAAATGGCCATATGTCTGGAGACTGGTCCCACGCCCAAAGAGCCAGCAGGGAAAACTATGCCTTGTTCTAAAGCTCTTTGGGAACCGCTTGCGTAGCCTCACAGTCCTGGGGGCTGCAGGCTTTTCTGGCGCATTCAGCCTCAAAACCACCCTTTCCCACTTGGCGCCACGCCAGGCACAACAATTGCCATATGTCTGGAGATTGGTCCCACGCCCAAAGAGCCAGCAGGGAAAACTATGCCTTGTTCTAAAGCTCTTTGGGAACCGCTTGCGTAGCCCCACACACCTGGGGGCTGCAGGCTTTCCTGCTGCCTTCAGCCTCAAAACCACCCTTTCCCACTTGGCACAGCGCCAGGCACAAAAATGGCCATATGTCTGGAGATTGGTCCCACGCCCAAAGAGCCAGAAGGGAAAACTATGCCTTGTTCTAAAGCTCTTTGGGAACCGCTGTCGTGGCCCCACACACCTTGGAGCTGCAGGCTTTCCTGCTGCCTTCAGCCTCAAAACCACCCTTTCCCACTTGGCGCCGCGCCAGGCATAAAAATGGCCATATGTCTGGAGATGGGTCTCACGCCCAAAGAGCCAGCAGGGAAAACTATGCCTTGTTCTAAAGCTCTTTGGGAACCGCTTGCGTAGCCCCACAGACCTGGGGGCTGCAGGCTTTCCTGCTGCCTTCAGCCTCAAAACCACCCTTTCCCACTTGGCGCCACGCCTGGCTCCAAAATGTACATATGTCTTGAGACTGGTCCCACACCCAAAGAGCCAGCAGGGAAAACTATGCCTTGTTCTAAAGCTCTTTGAAAAACGCTTGCGTAGCCCCACAGACCTGGGGGCTGCAGGCTTTCCTGCTGCCTTCAGCCTCAAAACCACCCTTTCCCACTTGGCGCCGCGCCTGGCTCCAAAATGTACATATGTCTTGAGACTGGTCCCACACCCAAAGAGCCAGCAGGGAAAACTATGCCTTGTTCTAAAGCTCTTTGGGAACCGCTTGCGTAGCCAAATACACCTGAGGGCTGCAGGCTTTTCTGGCGCATTCAGCCTCAAAACCACACTTTCCCATTTGGCGCAGCGCCAGGCACAAAAATGGCCATATGTCTGGAGATTGGTCCCATGCCCAAAGAGCCAGCAGGGAAAACTATGCCTTGTTCTAAAGCTCTTTGGGAACCCCTTGTGTAGCCCCACACGCCTTGGGGCTGCAGGCTTTCCTGCTGCCTTCAGCCTCAAAACCACCCTTTCCCACTTGGCACAGCGCCAGGCACAAAAATGGCCATATGTCTGGAGGTTGGTCCCACGCCCAAAGAGCCAGCAGGGAAAACTATGCCTTGTTCTAAAGCTCTTTGGGAACCGCTTGCGTAGCCAAATACACCTGAGGGCTGCAGGCTTTTCTGGCGCATTCAGCCTCAAAACCACGCTTTCCCACTTGGCGCCGCGCCAGGCACAAAAATGGCCATATTTCTGGAGGTTGGTTCCACGCCCAAAGAGCCAGCAGGGAAAACTATGCCTTGTTCTAAAGCTCTTTGGGAACCACTTGCGTAGCCCCACACGCCTTGGGGCTGCAGGCTTTCCTGCTGCCTTCAGCCTCAAAACCACCCTTTCCCACTTGGCACAGCGCCAGGCACAAAAATGGCCATATGTCTGGAGACTGGTCCCACGCCCAAAGAGCCAGCAGGGAAAACTATGCCTTGTTCTAAAGCTCTTTGGGAACCGCTTGCGTAGCCTCACAGTCCTGGGGGCTGCAGGCTTTTCTGGCGCATTCAGCCTCAAAACCACCCTTTCCCACTTGGCGCCACGCCAGGCACAACAATTGCCATATGTCTGGAGATTGGTCCCACGCCCAAAGAGCCAGCAGGGAAAACTATGCCTTGTTCTAAAGCTCTTTGGGAACCGCTTGCGTAGCCCCACACACCTGGGGGCTGCAGGCTTTCCTGCTGCCTTCAGCCTCAAAACCACCCTTTCCCACTTGGCACAGCGCCAGGCACAAAAATGGCCATATGTCTGGAGATTGGTCCCACGCCCAAAGAGCCAGAAGGGAAAACTATGCCTTGTTCTAAAGCTCTTTGGGAACCGCTGTCGTGGCCCCACACACCTTGGAGCTGCAGGCTTTCCTGCTGCCTTCAGCCTCAAAACCACCCTTTCCCACTTGGCGCCGCGCCAGGCATAAAAATGGCCATATGTCTGGAGATGGGTCTCACGCCCAAAGAGCCAGCAGGGAAAACTATGCCTTGTTCTAAAGCTCTTTGGGAACCGGTTGCGTAGCCCCACACACCTGGGGGCTGCAGGCTTTCCTGCTGCCTTCAGCCTCAAAACCACCCTATTTAACTTGGCGCTGCGCCAGGCACAAAAATGACCATATGTCTGGACATTGGTCCCACTGCCAAGGAGCCCGTTGGGAAAACTATGCCTTGTTCTAAAGCTCCTTGGGAACCGCTTGCGTAGCCCCACAGACCTGGGGGCTGCAGGCTTTCCTGCTGCCTTCAGCCTCAAAACCACCCTTTCCCACTTGGCGCAGCGCCAGGCACAAAAATGGACATATGTCTTGAGACTGGTCCCACACCCAAAGAGCCAGCAGGGAAAACTATGCCTTGTTCTAAAGCTCTTTGGGAACCGCTTGCGTAGCCCCACACACCTGGGGGCTGCAGGCTTTCCTGCTGCCTTCAGCCTCAAAACCACCCTTTCCCACTTGGCGCCGCGCCAGGCTCAAAAATGGCCATATGTCTGGAGATTGGTCCCATGCCCAAAGAGCCAGCAGGGAAAACTATGCCTTGTTCTAAAGCTCTTTGGGAACGGCTTGCGTAGCCCCACACACCTGGGGGCTGCAGGCTTTCCTGCTGCCTTCAGCCTCGACACCAACCTTTCCCACTTGGCGCCGCGCCAGGCACAAAAATGGCAATATGTCTGGAGATTATTCCCACACCCAGAGAGCCAGCAGTGAAAACTATGCCTTGTGCTAAAGCTCTTTGGGAACCGCTTGCGTAGCCAAATACACCTGGGGGCTGCAGGCTTTTCTGGCGCATTCAGCCTCAAAACCACGCTTTCCCACTTGGCGCCACGCCAGGCACAAAAATGGCCATATGTCTGGAGATTGGTCCCACGCCCAAAGAGCCAGCAGGGAAAACTATGCCTTGTTCTAAAGCTCTTTGGGAACCGCTTGCGTAGCCCCACAGACCTGGGGGCTGCAGGCTTTCCTGCTGCCTTCAGCCTCAAAACCACCCTTTCCCACTTGGCGCCGCGCCAGGCATAAAAATGGCCATATGTCTGGAGATGGGTCCCACGCCCAAAGAGCCAGCAGGGAAAACTATGCCTTGTTCTAAAGCTCTTTGGGAATGGCTTGCGTAGCCCCACACACCTGGGGGCTGCAGGCTTTCCTGCTGCCTTCAGCCTCGACACCACCCTTTCCCACTTGGCGCCACGCCAGGAACAAAAATGGCCATATGTCTGGAGACGGGTCTCACACCCAAAGAGCCAGCAGGGAAAACTGTGCCTTGTTCTAAAGCTCATTGGGAACTGCTTGCGTAGCCTCACAGACCTGGGGGCTGCAGGCTTTCCTGCTGCCTTCAGCCTCAAAACCACCCTTTCCCACTTGGCGCCGCGCCAGGCACAAAAATGGCCATATGTCTGGAGGTTGGTCCCACGCCCAAAGAGCCAGCAGGGAAAACTATGCCTTGTTCTAAAGCTCTTTGGGAACCGCTTGCGTAGCCTCACAGACCTGGGGGCTGCAGGCTTTTCTGGCGCATTCAGCCTCAAAACCACCCTTTCCCACTTGGCGCCACGCCAGGCACAAAAATGGCCATATGTCTGGAGATTGGTCCCACGCCCAAAGAGCCAGCAGGGAAAACTATGCCTTGTTCTAAAGCTCTTTGGGAACTGATTGCGTAGCCCCAGAGACCTGGGGGCTGCAGGCTTTCCTGCTGCCTTCAGCCTCAAAACCACCCTTTCCCACTTGGTGCCGCGCCAGGCACAAAAATGGCCATATGTCTGGAGATTGGTCCCACACCCAGAGAGCCAGCAGTGAAAACTATGCCTTGTTCTAAAGCTCTTTGGGAACCGCTTGCGTAGCCAAATACACCTGGGGGCTGCAGGCTTTTCTGGCGCATTCAGCCTCAAAACCACGCTTTCCCACTTGGCGCCACGCCAGGCACAAAAATGGCCATATGTCTGGAGATTGGTCCCACGCCCAAAGAGCCAGCAGGGAAAACTATGCCTTGTTCTAAAGCTCTTTGGGAACCGCTTGCGTAGCCCCACACACCTGGGGGCTGCAGGCTTTCCTGCTGCCTTCAGCCTCAAAACCACCCTTTGCCACTTGGCGCCGCGCCAGGCACAAAAATGGCCATATGTCTGGAGATTGGTCCCATGCCCAAAGAGCCAGCAGGGAAAACTATGCCTTGTTCTAAAGCTCTTTGGGAACCGCTTGCGTAGCCCCACACACCTGGGGGCTGCAGGCTTTCCTGCTGCCTTCAGCCTCAAAACCACCCTATTTAACTTGGCGCTGCGCCAGGCACAAAAATGGCCATATGTCTGGACATTGGTCCCACAGCCAAGGAGCCAGTTGGGAAAACTATGCCTTGTTCTAAAGCTCTTTGGGAACCGCTTGCGTAGCCCCACAGACCTGGGGGCTGCAGGCTTTGCTGCTGCCTTCAGCCTCAAAACCACCCTTTCCCACTTGGCGCCGCGCCTGGCTCCAAAATGTATATATGTCTTGAGACTGGTCCCACACCCAAAGAGCCAGCAGGGAAAACTATGCCTTGTTCTAAAGCTCTTTGGGAACCGCTTGCGTAGCCCCACAGACCTGGGGGCTGCAGGCTTTCCTGCTGCCTTCAGCCTCAAAACCACCCTTTCCCACTTGGAGCCGCGCCAGGCACAAAAATGGCCATATGTCTGGAGGTTGGTCCCACGCCCAAAGAGCCAGCAGGGAAAACTATGCCTTGTTCTAAAGCTCTTTGGGAACCGCTTGCGTAGCCCCACACACCTGGGGGCTGCAGGCTTTCCTGCTGCCTTCAGCCTCGACACCACCCTTTCCCACTTGGCGCCGCGCCAGGCACAAAAATTGCCATATGTCTTTAGACTGGTCCCACACCCAAAGAGCCAGCAGGGAAAACTATGCCTTGTTCTAAAGCTCTTTGGGAATGGCTTGCGTAGCCCCACACACCTGGGGGCTGCAGGCTTTCCTGCTGCCTTCAGCCTCAAAACCACCCTTTCCCACTTGGCGCCGCTCCAGGCACAAAAATGGCCATATTTCTGGAGGTTGGTCCCACGCCCAAAGAGACAGCAGGGAAAACTATGCCTTGTTCTAAAGCTCTTTGGGAACCGCTTGCGTAGGCCCACACACCTGGGGGCTGCAGGCTTTCCTGCTGCCTTCAGCCTCAAAACCACCCTTTCCCACTTGGCGCCGCGCCAGGCACAAAAATGGCCATATGTCTGGAGGTTGGTCCCACGCCCAAAGAGCCAGCAGGGAAAACTATGCCTTGTTCTAAAGCTCTTTGGGATCCGCTTGCGTAGCCCCACAGACCTGGGGGCTGCAGGCTTTCCTGCTGCCTTCAGCCTCAAAACCACCCTTTCCCACTTGGAGCCTTGCCAGGCACAAAAATGGCCGTATGTCTGGAGATTGGTCCTACGACCAAAGAGCCAGCAGGGAAAACTATGCCTTGTTCTAAAGCTCTTTGAAAACCGCTTGCGTAGCCCCACAGACCTGGGGGCTGCAGGCTTTCCTGCTGCCTTCAGCCTCAAAACCACCCTTTGCCACTTGGCGCCGCGACAGGCACAAAAATGGCCATATGTCTGGAGATTGGTCCCACGCCCAAAGAGCCAGCAGGGAAAACTATGCCTTGTTCTAAAGCTCTTTGGGAATGGCTTGCGTAGCCCCACAGACCTGGGGGCTGCAGGCTTTCCTGCTGCCTTCAGCCTCAAAACCACCCTATTTAACTTGGCGCTGCGCCAGGCACAAAAATGGCCATATGTCTGGACATTGGTCCCACTGCCAAGGAGCCCGTTGGGAAAACTATGCCTTGTTCTAAAGCTCCTTGGGAACCGCTTGCGTAGCCCCACAGACCTGGGGGCTGCAGGCTTTCCTGCTGCCTTCAGCCTCAAAACCACCCTTTCCCACTTGGCGCAGCGCCAGGCACAAAAATGGACATATGTCTTGAGACTGGTCCCACACCCAAAGAGCCAGCAGGGAAAACTATGCCTTGTTCTAAAGCTCTTTGGGAATGGCTTGCGTAGCCCCACACACCTGGGGGCTGCAGGCTTTCCTGCTGCCTTCAGCCTCAAAACCACCCTTTCCCACTTGGCGCCGCTCCAGGCACAAAAATGGCCATATTTCTGGAGGTTGGTCCCACGCCCAAAGAGACAGCAGGGAAAACTATGCCTTGTTCTAAAGCTCTTTGGGAACCGCTTGCGTAGGCCCACACACCTGGGGGCTGCAGGCTTTCCTGCTGCCTTCAGCCTCAAAACCACCCTTTGCCACTTGGCGCCGCGCCAGGCACAAAAATGGCCATATGTCTGGAGGTTGGTCCCACGCCCAAAGAGCCAGCAGGGAAAACTATGCCTTGTTCTAAAGCTCTTTGGGATCCGCTTGCGTAGCCCCACAGACCTGGGGGCTGCAGGCTTTCCTGCTGCCTTCAGCCTCAAAACGACCCTTTCCCACTTGGAGCCGCGCCAGGCACAAAAATGGCCGTATGTCTGGAGATTGGTGCTACGACCAAAGAGCCAGCAGGGAAAACTATGCCTTGTTCTAAAGCTCTTTGAAAACCGCTTGCGTAGCCCCACAGACCTGGGGGCTGCAGGCTTTCCTGCTGCCTTCAGCCTCAAAACCACCCTTTCCCACTTGGCGCCGCGACAGGCACAAAAATGGCCATATGTCTGGAGATTGGTCCCACGCCCAAAGAGCCAGCAGGGAAAACTATGCCTTGTTCTAAAGCTCTTTGGGAACCGCTTGCGTAGCCCCACGGACCTGGGGGCTGCAGGCTTTCCTGCTGCCTTCAGCCTCGACACCACCCTTTCCCACTGGGCGCCGTGCCAGGCACAAAAATGTCCATATGTCTGGAGGTTGGTCCCATGCCCAAAGAGCCAGCAGGGAAAACTATGCCTTGTTCTAAAGCTCTTTGGGAACCGCTTGCGTAGCCCCACACACCTGGGGGCTGCAGGCTTTCCTGCTGCCTTCAGCCTCAAAACCACCCTTTCCCACTTGGCGCCGCGCCAGGCACAAAAATGGCCATATTTCTGGAGGTTGGTCCCACGCCCAAAGAGACAGCAGGGAAAACTATGCCTTGTTCTAAAGCTCTTTGGGAACCGCTTGCGTAGGCCCACACACCTGGGGGCTGCAGGCTTTCCTGCTGCCTTCAGCCTCAAAACCACCCTTTGCCACTTGGCGCCGCGCCAGGCACAAAAATGGCCATATGTCTGGAGGTTGGTCCCACGCCCAAAGAGCCAGCAGGGAAAACTATGCCTTGTTCTAAAGCTCTTTGGGATCCGCTTGCGTAGCCCCACAGACCTGGGGGCTGCAGGCTTTCCTGCTGCCTTCAGCCTCAAAACGACCCTTTCCCACTTGGAGCCGCGCCAGGCACAAAAATGGCCGTATGTCTGGAGATTGGTGCTACGACCAAAGAGCCAGCAGGGAAAACTATGCCTTGTTCTAAAGCTCTTTGAAAACCGCTTGCGTAGCCCCACAGACCTGGGGGCTGCAGGCTTTCCTGCTGCCTTCAGCCTCAAAACCACCCTTTCCCACTTGGCGCCGCGACAGGCACAAAAATGGCCATATGTCTGGAGATTGGTCCCACGCCCAAAGAGCCAGCAGGGAAAACTATGCCTTGTTCTAAAGCTCTTTGGGAACCGCTTGCGTAGCCCCACGGACCTGGGGGCTGCAGGCTTTCCTGCTGCCTTCAGCCTCGACACCACCCTTTCCCACTGGGCGCCGTGCCAGGCACAAAAATGTCCATATGTCTGGAGGTTGGTCCCATGCCCAAAGAGCCAGCAGGGAAAACTATGCCTTGTTCTAAAGCTCTTTGGGAACCGCTTGCGTAGCCCCACACACCTGGGGGCTGCAGGCTTTCCTGCTGCCTTCAGCCTCAAAACCACCCTTTCCCACTTGGCGCCGCGCCAGGCACAAAAATGGCCATATGTCTGGAGACTGGTCCCACGCCCAAAGAGCCAGCAGGGAAAACTATGCCTTGTTCTAAAGCTCTTTGGGAACCGCTTGCGTAGGCCCACACACCTGGGGGCTGCAGGCTTTCCTGCTGCCTTCAGCCTCGACACCACCCTTTCCCACTTGGCGCCGCGCCAGGCACAAAAATGGCCATATGTCTGGAGACTGGTCCCACGCCCAAAGAGCCAGCAGGGAAAACTATGCCTTGTTCTAAAGCTCTTTGGGAACGGCTTGCATAGCCCCACACACCTGGGGGCTGCAGGCTTTCCTGCTGCCTTCAGCCTCAAAACCACCCTATTTAACTTGGCGCTGCGCCAGGCACAAAAATGGCCATATGTCTGGAGATTGGTCCCACGGCCAAGGAGCCAGTTGGGAAAACTATGCCTTGTTCTAAAGCTCTTTGGGAACCGCTTGCGTAGCCCCACAGACCTGGGGGCTGCAGGCTTTCCTGCTGCCTTCAGCCTCAAAACCACCCTTTCCCACTTGGCGCCGCGCCTGGCTCCAAAATGTACATATGTCTTGAGACTGGTCCCACACCCAAAGAGCCAGCAGGGAAAACTATGCCTTGTTCTAAAGCTCTTTGAAAAACGCTTGCGTAGCCCCACAGACCTGGGGGCTGCAGGCTTTCCTGCTGCCTTCAGCCTCAAAACCACCCTTTCCCACTTGGCGCCGCGCCAGGCATAAAAATGGCCATATGTCTGGAGATTGGTCCCATGCCCAAAGAGCCAGCAGGGAAAACTATGCCTTGTTCTAAAGCTCTTTGGGAACCGCTTGCGTAGCCAAATACACCTGAGGGCTGCAGGCTTTTCTGGCGCATTCAGCCTCAAAACCACACTTTCCCATTTGGCGCAGCGCCAGGCACAAAAATGGCCATATGTCTGGAGATTGGTCCCATGCCCAAAGAGCCAGCAGGGAAAACTATGCCTTGTTCTAAAGCTCTTTGGGAACCCCTTGTGTAGCCCCACACGCCTTGGGGCTGCAGGCTTTCCTGCTGCCTTCAGCCTCAAAACCACCCTTTCCCACTTGGCACAGCGCCAGGCACAAAAATGGCCATATGTCTGGAGGTTGGTCCCACGCCCAAAGAGCCAGCAGGGAAAACTATGCCTTGTTCTAAAGCTCTTTGGGAACCGCTTGCGTAGCCAAATACACCTGAGGGCTGCAGGCTTTTCTGGCGCATTCAGCCTCAAAACCACGCTTTCCCACTTGGCGCCGCGCCAGGCACAAAAATGGCCATATTTCTGGAGGTTGGTTCCACGCCCAAAGAGCCAGCAGGGAAAACTATGCCTTGTTCTAAAGCTCTTTGGGAACCACTTGCGTAGCCCCACACGCCTTGGGGCTGCAGGCTTTCCTGCTGCCTTCAGCCTCAAAACCACCCTTTCCCACTTGGCACAGCGCCAGGCACAAAAATGGCCATATGTCTGGAGACTGGTCCCACGCCCAAAGAGCCAGCAGGGAAAACTATGCCTTGTTCTAAAGCTCTTTGGGAACCGCTTGCGTAGCCTCACAGTCCTGGGGGCTGCAGGCTTTTCTGGCGCATTCAGCCTCAAAACCACCCTTTCCCACTTGGCGCCACGCCAGGCACAACAATTGCCATATGTCTGGAGATTGGTCCCACGCCCAAAGAGCCAGCAGGGAAAACTATGCCTTGTTCTAAAGCTCTTTGGGAACCGCTTGCGTAGCCCCACACACCTGGGGGCTGCAGGCTTTCCTGCTGCCTTCAGCCTCAAAACCACCCTTTCCCACTTGGCACAGCGCCAGGCACAAAAATGGCCATATGTCTGGAGATTGGTCCCACGCCCAAAGAGCCAGAAGGGAAAACTATGCCTTGTTCTAAAGCTCTTTGGGAACCGCTGTCGTGGCCCCACACACCTTGGAGCTGCAGGCTTTCCTGCTGCCTTCAGCCTCAAAACCACCCTTTCCCACTTGGCGCCGCGCCAGGCATAAAAATGGCCATATGTCTGGAGATGGGTCTCACGCCCAAAGAGCCAGCAGGGAAAACTATGCCTTGTTCTAAAGCTCTTTGGGAACCGGTTGCGTAGCCCCACACACCTGGGGGCTGCAGGCTTTCCTGCTGCCTTCAGCCTCAAAACCACCCTATTTAACTTGGCGCTGCGCCAGGCACAAAAATGGCCATATGTCTGGACATTGGTCCCACTGCCAAGGAGCCCGTTGGGAAAACTATGCCTTGTTCTAAAGCTCCTTGGGAACCGCTTGCGTAGCCCCACAGACCTGGGGGCTGCAGGCTTTCCTGCTGCCTTCAGCCTCAAAACCACCCTTTCCCACTTGGCGCAGCGCCAGGCACAAAAATGGACATATGTCTTGAGACTGGTCCCACACCCAAAGAGCCAGCAGGGAAAACTATGCCTTGTTCTAAAGCTCTTTGGGAACCGCTTGCGTAGCCCCACAGAGCTGGGGGCTGCAGGCTTTCCTGCTGCCTTCAGCCTCAAAACCACCCTTTCCCACTTGGCGCCGCGCCAGGCTCAAAAATGGCCATATGTCTGGAGATTGGTCCCATGCCCAAAGAGCCAGCAGGGAAAACTATGCCTTGTTCTAAAGCTCTTTGGGAACGGCTTGCGTAGCCCCACACACCTGGGGGCTGCAGGCTTTCCTGCTGCCTTCAGCCTCGACACCAACCTTTCCCACTTGGCGCCGCGCCAGGCACAAAAATGGCAATATGTCTGGAGATTATTCCCACACCCAGAGAACCAGCAGTGAAAACTATGCCTTGTGCTAAAGCTCTTTGGGAACCGCTTGCGTAGCCAAATACACCTGGGGGCTGCAGGCTTTTCTGGCGCATTCAGCCTCAAAACCACCCTTTCCCACTTGGCGCCACGCCAGGCACAAAAATGGCCATATGTCTGGAGATTGGTCCCACGCCCAAAGAGCCAGCAGGGAAAACTATGCCTTGTTCTAAAGCTCTTTGGGAACCGCTTGCGTAGCCCCACAGACCTGGGGGCTGCAGGCTTTCCTGCTGCCTTCAGCCTCAAAACCACCCTTTCCCACTTGGCGCCGCGCCAGGCATAAAAATGGCCATATGTCTGGAGATGGGTCCCACGCCCAAAGAGCCAGCAGGGAAAACTATGCCTTGTTCTAAAGCTCTTTGGGAATGGCTTGCGTAGCCCCACACACCTGGGGGCTGCAGGCTTTCCTGCTGCCTTCAGCCTCGACACCACCCTTTCCCACTTGGCGCCACGCCAGGAACAAAAATGGCCATATGTCTGGAGACGGGTCTCACACCCAAAGAGCCAGCAGGGAAAACTGTGCCTTGTTCTAAAGCTCATTGGGAACTGCTTGCGTAGCCTCACAGACCTGGGGGCTGCAGGCTTTCCTGCTGCCTTCAGCCTCAAAACCACCCTTTCCCACTTGGCGCCGCGCCAGGCACAAAAATGGCCATATGTCTGGAGGTTGGTCCCACGCCCAAAGAGCCAGCAGGGAAAACTATGCCTTGTTCTAAAGCTCTTTGGGAACCGCTTGCGTAGCCTCACAGACCTGGGGGCTGCAGGCTTTTCTGGCGCATTCAGCCTCAAAACCACCCTTTCCCACTTGGCGCCACGCCAGGCACAAAAATGGCCATATGTCTGGAGATTGGTCCCACGCCCAAAGAGCCAGCAGGGAAAACTATGCCTTGTTCTAAAGCTCTTTGGGAACTGATTGCGTAGCCCCAGAGACCTGGGGGCTGCAGGCTTTCCTGCTGCCTTCAGCCTCAAAACCACCCTTTCCCACTTGGTGCCGCGCCAGGCACAAAAATGGCCATATGTCTGGAGATTGGTCCCACACCCAGAGAGCCAGCAGTGAAAACTATGCCTTGTTCTAAAGCTCTTTGGGAACCGCTTGCGTAGCCAAATACACCTGGGGGCTGCAGGCTTTTCTGGCGCATTCAGCCTCAAAACCACGCTTTCCCACTTGGCGCCACGCCAGGCACAAAAATGGCCATATGTCTGGAGATTGGTCCCACGCCCAAAGAGCCAGCAGGGAAAACTATGCCTTGTTCTAAAGCTCTTTGGGAACCGCTTGCGTAGCCCCACAGACCTGGGGGCTGCAGGCTTTCCTGCTGCCTTCAGCCTCAAAACCACCCTATTTAACTTGGCGCTGCGCCAGGCACAAAAATGGCCATATGTCTGGACATTGGTCCCACAGCCAAGGAGCCAGTTGGGAAAACTATGCCTTGTTCTAAAGCTCTTTGGGAACCGCTTGCGTAGCCCCACAGACCTGGGGGCTGCAGGCTTTGCTGCTGCCTTCAGCCTCAAAACCACCCTTTCCCACTTGGCGCCGCGCCTGGCTCCAAAATGTATATATGTCTTGAGACTGGTCCCACACCCAAAGAGCCAGCAGGGAAAACTATGCCTTGTTCTAAAGCTCTTTGGGAACCGCTTGCGTAGCCCCACAGACCTGGGGGCTGCAGGCTTTCCTGCTGCCTTCAGCCTCAAAACCACCCTTTCCCACTTGGAGCCGCGCCAGGCACAAAAATGGCCATATGTCTGGAGGTTGGTCCCACGCCCAAAGAGCCAGCAGGGAAAACTATGCCTTGTTCTAAAGCTCTTTGGGAACCGCTTGCGTAGCCCCACACACCTGGGGGCTGCAGGCTTTCCTGCTGCCTTCAGCCTCGACACCACCCTTTCCCACTTGGCGCCGCGCCAGGCACAAAAATTGCCATATGTCTTTAGACTGGTCCCACACCCAAAGAGCCAGCAGGGAAAACTATGCCTTGTTCTAAAGCTCTTTGGGAATGGCTTGCGTAGCCCCACACACCTGGGGGCTGCAGGCTTTCCTGCTGCCTTCAGCCTCAAAACCACCCTTTCCCACTTGGCGCCGCTCCAGGCACAAAAATGGCCATATTTCTGGAGGTTGGTCCCACGCCCAAAGAGACAGCAGGGAAAACTATGCCTTGTTCTAAAGCTCTTTGGGAACCGCTTGCGTAGGCCCACACACCTGGGGGCTGCAGGCTTTCCTGCTGCCTTCAGCCTCAAAACCACCCTTTCCCACTTGGCGCCGCGCCAGGCACAAAAATGGCCATATGTCTGGAGATGGGTCCCACGCCCAAAGAGCCAGCAGGGAAAACTATGCCTTGTTCTAAAGCTCTTTGAAAACCGCTTGCGTAGCCCCACAGACCTGGGGGCTGCAGGCTTTCCTGCTGCCTTCAGCCTCAAAACCACCCTTTGCCACTTGGCGCCGCGACAGGCACAAAAATGGCCATATGTCTGGAGATTGGTCCCACGCCCAAAGAGCCAGCAGGGAAAACTATGCCTTGTTCTAAAGCTCTTTGGGAACGGCTTGCGTAGCCCCACGGACCTGGGGGCTGCAGGCTTTCCTGCTGCCTTCAGCCTCGACACCACCCTTTCCCACTGGGCGCCGTGCCAGGCACAAAAATTGCCATATGTCTTTAGACTGGTCCCACACCCAAAGAGCCAGCAGGGAAAACTATGCCTTGTTCTAAAGCTCTTTGGGAATGGCTTGCGTAGCCCCACACACCTGGGGGCTGCAGGCTTTCCTGCTGCCTTCAGCCTCAAAACCACCCTTTCCCACTTGGCGCCGCTCCAGGCACAAAAATGGCCATATTTCTGGAGGTTGGTCCCACGCCCAAAGAGACAGCAGGGAAAACTATGCCTTGTTCTAAAGCTCTTTGGGAACCGCTTGCGTAGGCCCACACACCTGGGGGCTGCAGGCTTTCCTGCTGCCTTCAGCCTCAAAACCACCCTTTCCCACTTGGCGCCGCGCCAGGCACAAAAATGGCCATATGTCTGGAGGTTGGTCCCACGCCCAAAGAGCCAGCAGGGAAAACTATGCCTTGTTCTAAAGCTCTTTGGGATCCGCTTGCGTAGCCCCACAGACCTGGGGGCTGCAGGCTTTCCTGCTGCCTTCAGCCTCAAAACCACCCTATTTAACTTGGCGCTGCGCCAGGCACAAAAATGGCCATATGTCTGGACATTGGTCCCACAGCCAAGGAGCCAGTTGGGAAAACTATGCCTTGTTCTAAAGCTCTTTGGGAACCGCTTGCGTAGCCCCACAGACCTGGGGGCTGCAGGCTTTGCTGCTGCCTTCAGCCTCAAAACCACCCTTTCCCACTTGGCGCCGCGCCTGGCTCCAAAATGTATATATGTCTTGAGACTGGTCCCACACCCAAAGAGCCAGCAGGGAAAACTATGCCTTGTTCTAAAGCTCTTTGGGAACCGCTTGCGTAGCCCCACAGACCTGGGGGCTGCAGGCTTTCCTGCTGCCTTCAGCCTCAAAACCACCCTTTCCCACTTGGAGCCGCGCCAGGCACAAAAATGGCCATATGTCTGGAGGTTGGTCCCACGCCCAAAGAGCCAGCAGGGAAAACTATGCCTTGTTCTAAAGCTCTTTGGGAACCGCTTGCGTAGCCCCACACACCTGGGGGCTGCAGGCTTTCCTGCTGCCTTCAGCCTCAAAACCACCCTTTCCCACTTGGCGCCGCGCCAGGCACAAAAATTGCCATATGTCTTTAGACTGGTCCCACACCCAAAGAGCCAGCAGGGAAAACTATGCCTTGTTCTAAAGCTCTTTGGGAATGGCTTGCGTAGCCCCACACACCTGGGGGCTGCAGGCTTTCCTGCTGCCTTCAGCCTCAAAACCACCCTTTCCCACTTGGCGCCGCGCCAGGCACAAAAGTGGCCATATTTCTGGAGGTTGGTCCCACGCCCAAAGAGACAGCAGGGAAAACTATGCCTTGTTCTAAAGCTCTTTGGGAACCGCTTGCGTAGGCCCACACACCTGGGGGCTGCAGGCTTTCCTGCTGCCTTCAGCCTCAAAACCACCCTTTCCCACTTGGCGCCGCGCCAGGCACAAAAATGGCCATATGTCTGGAGGTTGGTCCCACGCCCAAAGAGCCAGCAGGGAAAACTATGCCTTGTTCTAAAGCTCTTTGGGATCCGCTTGCGTAGCCCCACAGACCTGGGGGCTGCAGGCTTTCCTGCTGCCTTCAGCCTCAAAACCACCCTTTCCCACTTGGAGCCGTGCCAGGCACAAAAATGGCCGTATGTCTGGAGATTGGTGCTACGACCAAAGAGCCAGCAGGGAAAACTATGCCTTGTTCTAAAGCTCTTTGAAAACCGCTTGCGTAGCCCCACAGACCTGGGGGCTGCAGGCTTTCCTGCTGCCTTCAGCCTCAAAACCACCCTTTGCCACTTGGCGCCGCGACAGGCACAAAAATGGCCATATGTCTGGAGATTGGTCCCACGCCCAAAGAGCCAGCAGGGAAAACTATGCCTTGTTCTAAAGCTCTTTGGGAACGGCTTGCGTAGCCCCACGGACCTGGGGGCTGCAGGCTTTCCTGCTGCCTTCAGCCTCGACACCACCCTTTCCCACTGGGCGCCGTGCCAGGCACAAAAATTGCCATATGTCTTTAGACTGGTCCCACACCCAAAGAGCCAGCAGGGAAAACTATGCCTTGTTCTAAAGCTCTTTGGGAATGGCTTGCGTAGCCCCACACACCTGGGGGCTGCAGGCTTTCCTGCTGCCTTCAGCCTCAAAACCACCCTTTCCCACTTGGCGCCGCTCCAGGCACAAAAATGGCCATATGTCTGGAGGTTGGTCCCACGCCCAAAGAGCCAGCAGGGAAAACTATGCCTTGTTCTAAAGCTCTTTGGGATCCGCTTGCGTAGCCCCACAGACCTGGGGGCTGCAGGCTTTCCTGCTGCCTTCAGCCTCAAAACGACCCTTTCCCACTTGGAGCCGCGCCAGGCACAAAAATGGCCGTATGTCTGGAGATTGGTGCTACGACCAAAGAGCCAGCAGGGAAAACTATGCCTTGTTCTAAAGCTCTTTGAAAACCGCTTGCGTAGCCCCACAGACCTGGGGGCTGCAGGCTTTCCTGCTGCCTTCAGCCTCAAAACCACCCTTTCCCACTTGGCGCCGCGACAGGCACAAAAATGGCCATATGTCTGGAGATTGGTCCCACGCCCAAAGAGCCAGCAGGGAAAACTATGCCTTGTTCTAAAGCTCTTTGGGAACCGCTTGCGTAGCCCCACGGACCTGGGGGCTGCAGGCTTTCCTGCTGCCTTCAGCCTCAAAACCACCCTTTCCCACTGGGCGCCGTGCCAGGCACAAAAATGTCCATATGTCTGGAGGTTGGTCCCATGCCCAAAGAGCCAGCAGGGAAAACTATGCCTTGTTCTAAAGCTCTTTGGGAACCGCTTGCGTAGCCCCACACACCTGGGGGCTGCAGGCTTTCCTGCTGCCTTCAGCCTCAAAACCACCCTTTCCCACTTGGCGCCGCGCCAGGCACAAAAATGGCCATATGTCTGGAGACTGGTCCCACGCCCAAAGAGCCAGCAGGGAAAACTATGCCTTGTTCTAAAGCTCTTTGGGAACCGCTTGCGTAGGCCCACACACCTGGGGGCTGCAGGCTTTGCTGCTGCCTTCAGCCTCAAAACCACCCTTTCCCACTTGGCGCCGCGCCAGGCACAAAAATGTCCATATGTCTGGAGACTGGTCCCACGCCCAAAGAGCCAGCAGGGAAAACTATGCCTTGTTCTAAAGCTCTTTGAAAACCGCTTGCGTAGCCCCACAGACCTGGGGGCTGCAGGCTTTCCTGCTGCCTTCAGCCTCAAAACCACCCTTTCCCACTTGGCGCCGCGCCAGGCACAAAAATGGCCATATGTCTGGAGATGGGTCCCACGCCCAAAGAGCCAGCAGGGAAAACTATGCCTTGTTCTAAAGCTCTTTGGGAACGGCTTGCATAGCCCCACACACCTGGGGGCTGCAGGCTTTCCTGCTGCCTTCAGCCTCAAAACCACCCTATTTAACTTGGCGCTGCGCCAGGCACAAAAATGGCCATATGTCTGGAGATTGGTCCCACGGCCAAGGAGCCAGTTGGGAAAACTATGCCTTGTTCTAAAGCTCTTTGGGAACCGCTTGCGTAGCCCCACAGACCTGGGGGCTGCAGGCTTTCCTGCTGCCTTCAGCCTCAAAACCACCCTTTCCCACTTGGCGCCGCGCCTGGCTCCAAAATGTACATATGTCTTGAGACTGGTCCCACACCCAAAGAGCCAGCAGGGAAAACTATGCCTTGTTCTAAAGCTCTTTGAAAAACGCTTGCGTAGCCCCACAGACCTGGGGGCTGCAGGCTTTCCTGCTGCCTTCAGCCTCAAAACCACCCTTTCCCACTTGGCGCCGCGCCAGGCATAAAAATGGCCATATGTCTGGAGATTGGTCCCATGCCCAAAGAGCCAGCAGGGAAAACTATGCCTTGTTCTAAAGCTCTTTGGGAACCGCTTGCGTAGCCAAATACACCTGAGGGCTGCAGGCTTTTCTGGCGCATTCAGCCTCAAAACCACACTTTCCCATTTGGCGCAGCGCCAGGCACAAAAATGGCCATATGTCTGGAGATTGGTCCCATGCCCAAAGAGCCAGCAGGGAAAACTATGTCTTGTTCTAAAGCTCTTTGGGAACCCCTTGTGTAGCCCCACACGCCTTGGGGCTGCAGGCTTTCCTGCTGCCTTCAGCCTCAAAACCACCCTTTCCCACTTGGCACAGCGCCAGGCACAAAAATGGCCATATGTCTGGAGGTTGGTCCCACGCCCAAAGAGCCAGCAGGGAAAACTATGCCTTGTTCTAAAGCTCTTTGGGAACCGCTTGCGTAGCCAAATACACCTGAGGGCTGCAGGCTTTTCTGGCGCATTCAGCCTCAAAACCACGCTTTCCCACTTGGCGCCGCGCCAGGCACAAAAATGGCCATATTTCTGGAGGTTGGTTCCACGCCCAAAGAGCCAGCAGGGAAAACTATGCCTTGTTCTAAAGCTCTTTGGGAACCACTTGCGTAGCCCCACACGCCTTGGGGCTGCAGGCTTTCCTGCTGCCTTCAGCCTCAAAACCACCCTTTCCCACTTGGCACAGCGCCAGGCACAAAAATGGCCATATGTCTGGAGACTGGTCCCACGCCCAAAGAGCCAGCAGGGAAAACTATGCCTTGTTCTAAAGCTCTTTGGGAACCGCTTGCGTAGCCTCACAGTCCTGGGGGCTGCAGGCTTTTCTGGCGCATTCAGCCTCAAAACCACCCTTTCCCACTTGGCGCCACGCCAGGCACAACAATTGCCATATGTCTGGAGATTGGTCCCACGCCCAAAGAGCCAGCAGGGAAAACTATGCCTTGTTCTAAAGCTCTTTGGGAACCGCTTGCGTAGCCCCACACACCTGGGGGCTGCAGGCTTTCCTGCTGCCTTCAGCCTCAAAACCACCCTTTCCCACTTGGCACAGCGCCAGGCACAAAAATGGCCATATGTCTGGAGATTGGTCCCACGCCCAAAGAGCCAGAAGGGAAAACTATGCCTTGTTCTAAAGCTCTTTGGGAACCGCTGTCGTGGCCCCACACACCTTGGAGCTGCAGGCTTTCCTGCTGCCTTCAGCCTCAAAACCACCCTTTCCCACTTGGCGCCGCGCCAGGCATAAAAATGGCCATATGTCTGGAGATGGGTCTCACGCCCAAAGAGCCAGCAGGGAAAACTATGCCTTGTTCTAAAGCTCTTTGGGAACCGGTTGCGTAGCCCCACACACCTGGGGGCTGCAGGCTTTCCTGCTGCCTTCAGCCTCAAAACCACCCTATTTAACTTGGCGCTGCGCCAGGCACAAAAATGGCCATATGTCTGGACATTGGTCCCACTGCCAAGGAGCCCGTTGGGAAAACTATGCCTTGTTCTAAAGCTCCTTGGGAACCGCTTGCGTAGCCCCACAGACCTGGGGGCTGCAGGCTTTCCTGCTGCCTTCAGCCTCAAAACCACCCTTTCCCACTTGGCGCAGCGCCAGGCACAAAAATGGACATATGTCTTGAGACTGGTCCCACACCCAAAGAGCCAGCAGGGAAAACTATGCCTTGTTCTAAAGCTCTTTGGGAACCGCTTGCGTAGCCCCACACACCTGGGGGCTGCAGGCTTTCCTGCTGCCTTCAGCCTCAAAACCACCCTTTCCCACTTGGCGCCGCGCCAGGCTCAAAAATGGCCATATGTCTGGAGATTGGTCCCATGCCCAAAGAGCCAGCAGGGAAAACTATGCCTTGTTCTAAAGCTCTTTGGGAACGGCTTGCGTAGCCCCACACACCTGGGGGCTGCAGGCTTTCCTGCTGCCTTCAGCCTCGACACCAACCTTTCCCACTTGGCGCCGCGCCAGGCACAAAAATGGCAATATGTCTGGAGATTATTCCCACACCCAGAGAGCCAGCAGTGAAAACTATGCCTTGTGCTAAAGCTCTTTGGGAACCGCTTGCGTAGCCAAATACACCTGGGGGCTGCAGGCTTTTCTGGCGCATTCAGCCTCAAAACCACGCTTTCCCACTTGGCGCCACGCCAGGCACAAAAATGGCCATATGTCTGGAGATTGGTCCCACGCCCAAAGAGCCAGCAGGGAAAACTATGCCTTGTTCTAAAGCTCTTTGGGAACCGCTTGCGTAGCCCCACAGACCTGGGGGCTGCAGGCTTTCCTGCTGCCTTCAGCCTCAAAACCACCCTTTCCCACTTGGCGCCGCGCCAGGCATAAAAATGGCCATATGTCTGGAGATGGGTCCCACGCCCAAAGAGCCAGCAGGGAAAACTATGCCTTGTTCTAAAGCTCTTTGGGAATGGCTTGCGTAGCCCCACACACCTGGGGGCTGCAGGCTTTCCTGCTGCCTTCAGCCTCAAAACCACCCTTTCCCACTTGGCGCCACGCCAGGAACAAAAATGGCCATATGTCTAGAGATTGGTCCCACACCCAAAGAGCCAGCAGGGAAAACTGTGCCTTGTTCTAAAGCTCATTGGGAACTGCTTGCGTAGCCTCACAGACCTGGGGGCTGCAGGCTTTCCTGCTGCCTTCAGCCTCAAAACCACCCTTTCCCACTTGGCGCCGCGCCAGGCACAAAAATGGCCATATGTCTGGAGGTTGGTCCCACGCCCAAAGAGCCAGCAGGGAAAACTATGCCTTGTTCTAAAGCTCTTTGGGAACCGCTTGCGTAGCCAAATACACCTGGGGGCTGCAGGCTTTTCTGGCGCATTCAGCCTCAAAACCACGCTTTCCCACTTGGCGCCACGCCAGGCACAAAAATGGCCATATGTCTGGAGATTGGTCCCACGCCCAAAGAGCCAGCAGGGAAAACTATGCCTTGTTCTAAAGCTCTTTGGGAACCGCTTGCGTAGCCCCACACACCTGGGTGCTGCAGGCTTTCCTGCTGCCTTCAGCCTCAAAACCACCCTTTCCCACTTGGCGCCGCGCCAGGCATAAAAATGGCCATATGTCTGGAGATGGGTCCCACGCCCAAAGAGCCAGCAGGGAAAACTATGCCTTGTTCTAAAGCTCTTTGGGAATGGCTTGCGTAGCCCCACACACCTGGGGGCTGCAGGCTTTCCTGCTGCCTTCAGCCTCGACACCACCCTTTCCCACTTGGCGCCACGCCAGGCACAAAAATGGCCATATGTCTGGAGGCTGGTCCCACGCCCAAAGAGCCAGCAGGGAAAACTATGCCTTGTTCTAAAGCTCTTTGGGAACCGCTTGCGTAGCCCCACACACCTGGGGGCTGCAGGCTTTTCTGGCGCATTCAGCCTCAAAACCACCCTTTCCCACTTGGCGCCACGGTAGGCACAAAAATTGCCATATGTCTGGAGATTGGTCCCACGCCCAAAGAGCCAGCAGGGAAAACTATGCCTTGTTCTAAAGCTCTTTGGGAACTGATTGCGTAGCCCCACAGACCTGGGGGCTGCAGGCTTTCCTGCTGCCTTCAGCCTCAAAACCACCCTTTCCCACTTGGCACAGCGCCAGGTACAAAAATGGCCATATGTCTGGAGATTGGTCCCACACCCAAAGAGCCAGCAGGGAAAACTATGCCTTGTTCTAAAGCTCTTTGGGAACCGCTTGCGTAGCCCCACACACCTGGGGGCTGCAGGCTTTCCTGCTGCCTTCAGCCTCAAAACCACCCTATTTAACTTGGCGCTGCGCCAGGCACAAAAATGGCCATATGTCTGGACATTGGTCCCACGGCCAAGGAGCCAGTTGGGAAAACTATGCCTTGTTCTAAAGCTCCTTGGGAACCGCTTGCGTAGCCCCACAGACCTGGGGGCTGCAGGCTTTCCTGCTGCCTTCAGCCTCAAAACCACCCTTTCCCACTTGGCGCCGCGCCAGGTACAAAAATGGACATATGTCTTGAGACTGGTCCCACACCCAAAGAGCCAGCAGGGAAAACTATGCCTTGTTCTAAAGCTCTTTGGGAACCGCTTGCGTAGCCCCACACACCTGGGGGCTGCAGGCTTTCCTGCTGCCTTCAGCCTCAAAACCACCCTTTCCCACTTGGCGCCGCGCCAGGCACAAAAATGGCCATATGTCTGGAGGTTGGTCCCACGCCCAAAGAGCCAGCAGGGAAAACTATGCCTTGTTCTAAAGCTCTTTGGGAACGGCTTGCGTAGCCCCACACACCTGGGGGCTGCAGGCTTTCCTGCTGCCTTCAGCCTCGACACCAACCTTTCCCACTTGGCGCCGCGCCAGGCACAAAAATGGCCATATGTCTGGAGATTATTCCCACACCCAGAGAGCCAGCAGTGAAAACTATGCCTTGTGCTAAAGCTCTTTGGGAACCGCTTGCGTAGCCAAATACACCTGGGGGCTGCAGGCTTTTCTGGCGCATTCAGCCTCAAAACCACCCTTTCCCACTTGGCGCCACGCCAGGCACAAAAATGGCCATATGTCTGGAGCTTGGTCCCACGCCCAAAGAGCCAGCAGGGAAAACTATGCCTTGTTCTAAAGCTCTTTGGGAACCGCTTGCGTAGCCCCACACACCTGGGTGCTGCAGGCTTTCCTGCTGCCTTCAGCCTCAAAACCACCCTTTCCCACTTGGCGCCGCGCCAGGCATAAAAATGGCCATATGTCTGGAGATGGGTCCCACGCCCAAAGAGCCAGCAGGGAAAACTATGCCTTGTTCTAAAGCTCTTTGGGAATGGCTTGCGTAGCCCCACACACCTGGGGGCTGCAGGCTTTCCTGCTGCCTTCAGCCTCAAAACCACCCTTTCCCACTTGGCGCCACGCCAGGCACAAAAATGGCCATATGTCTGGAGATTGGTCCCACGCCCAAAGAGCCAGCAGGGAAAACTGTGCCTTGTTCTAAAGCTCATTGGGAACCGCTTGCGTAGCCTCAGAGACCTCGGGGCTGCAGGCTTTCCTGCTGCCTTCAGCCTCAAAACCACCCTTTCCCACTTGGCGCCGCGCCAGGCACAAAAATGGCCATATGTCTGGAGGTTGGTCCCACGCCCAAAGAGCCAGCAGGGAAAACTATGCCTTGTTCTAAAGCTCTTTGGGAACCGCTTGCGTAGCCTCACAGACCTGGGGGCTGCAGGCTTTTCTGGCGCATTCAGCCTAAAAACCACCCTTTCCCACTTGGCGCCACGCCAGGCACAAAAATGGCCATATGTCTGGAGGTTGGTCCCACGCCCAAAGAGCCAGCAGTGAAAACTATGCCTTGTTCTAAAGCTCTTTGGGAACCGCTTGCGTAGCCCCACAGACCTGGGGGCTGCAGGCTTTCCTGCTGCCTTCAGCCTCAAAACCACCCTTTCCCACTTGGTGCCGCGCCAGGCACAAAAATGGCCATATGTCTGGAGATTGGTCCCACACCCAAAGAGCCAGCAGGGAAAACTATGCCTTGTTCTAAAGCTCTTTGGGAACCGCTTGCGTAGCCCCACACACCTTGGAGCTGCAGGCTTTCCTGCTGCCTTCAGCCTCAAAACCACCCTTTCCCACTTGGCGCCGCGCCAGGCATAAAAATGGCCATATGTCTGGAGATGGGTCTCACGCCCAAAGAGCGAGCAGGGAAAACTATGCCTTGTTCTAAAGCTCTTTGGGAACCGGTTGCGTAGCCCCACAGACCTGGGGGCTGCAAGCTTTCCTGCTGCCTTCAGCCTCGACACCACCCTTTCCCACTTGGCGCCGCGCCAGGCACAAAAATGGCCATATTTCTGGAGGTTGGTCCCACGCCCAAAGAGCCAGCAGGGAAAACTATGCCTTGTTCTAAAGCTCTTTGGGAACCACTTGCGTAGCCCCACACGCCTTGGGGCTGCAGGCTTTCCTGCTGCCTTCAGCCTCAAAACCACCATTTCCCACTTGGCACAGCGCCAGGCACAAAAATGGCCATATGTCTGGAGGTTGGTCCCACGGCTAAGGAGCCAGCAGGGAAAACTATGCCTTGTTCTAAAGCTCTTTGGGAACCGCTTGCGTAGCCTCACAGTCCTGGGGGCTGCAGGCTTTTCTGGCGCATTCAGCCTCAAAACCACCCTTTCCCACTTGGCGCCACGCCAGGCACAAAAATGGCCATATGTCTGGAGATTGGTCCCACGCCCAAAGAGCCAGCAGGGAAAACCATGCCTTGTTCTAAAGCTCTTTGGGAACCGCTTGCGTAGTCCCACACACCTGGGGGCTGCAGGCTTTCCTGCTGCCTTCAGCCTCAAAACCACCCTTTCCCACTTGGCGCCGCTCCAGGCACAAAAATGGCCATATTTCTGGAGGTTGGTCCCACGCCCAAAGAGCCAGCAGGGAAAACTATGCCTTGTTCTAAAGCTCTTTGGGAACCGCTTGCGTAGCCCCACACACCTGGGGGCTGCAGGCTTTCCTGCTGCCTTCAGCCTCAAAACCACCCTTTCCCACTTGGCGACGCGCCAGGCACAAAAATGGCCATATGTCTGGAGATGGGTCCCACGCCCAAAGAGCCAGCAGGGAAAACTATGCCTTGTTCTAAAGCTCTTTGGGAACCGCTTGCGTAGGCCCACACACCTGGGGGCTGCAGGCTTTCCTGCTGCCTTCAGCCTCAAAACCACCCTTTGCCACTTGGCGCCGCGCCAGGCACAAAAATGGCCATATGTCTGGAGATTGGTCCCATGCCCAAAGAGCCAGCAGGGAAAACTATGCCTTGTTCTAAAGCTCTTTGGGAACCGCTTGCGTAGCCCCACACACCTGGGGGCTGCAGGCTTTCCTGCTGCCTTCAGCCTCGACACCACCCTTTCCCACTTGGCGCCGTGCCAGGCATAAAAATGTCCATATGTCTGGAGGTTGGTCCCACGCCCAAAGAGCCAGCAGGGAAAACTATGCCTTGTTCTAAAGCTCTTTGGGAACCGCTTGCGTAGGCCCACACACCTGGGGGCTGCAGGCTTTCCTGCTGCCTTCAGCCTCAAAACCACCCTTTCCCACTTGGCGCCGCGCCAGGCACAAAAATGGCCATATGTCTGGAGATGGGTCCCACGCCCAAAGAGCCAGCAGGGAAAACTATGCCTTGTTCTAAAGCTCTTTGAAAACCGCTTGCGTAGGCCCACAGACCTGGGGGCTGCAGGCTTTCCTGCTGCCTTCAGCCTCAAAACCACCCTTTCCCACCTGGCACCGCGCCAGGCACAAAAATGGCCATATGTCTGGAGGTTGGTCCCACGCCCAAAGAGGCAGCAGGGAAAAATATGCATTATTCTAAAGCTCTTTGGGAACCGCTTGCGTAGCCCCACAGACCTGGGGGCTGCAGGCTTTCCTGCTGCCTTCAGCCTCAAAACCACCCTTTCCCACTTGGAGCCGTGCCAGGCACAAAAATGGCCATATGTCTGGAGATTGGTCCCACGCCCAAAGAGCCAGCAGTGAAAACTATGCCTTGTTCTAAAGCTCTTTGGGAACGGCTTGCGTAGCCCCACAGAGCTGGGGGCTGCAGGCTTTCCTGCTGCCTTCAGCCTCAAAACCACCCTTTCCCACTTGGTGCCGCGCCTGGCTCCAAAATGTCCATATGTCTGGAGACTGGTCCCACGCCCAAAGAGCCAGCAGGGAAAACTATGCCTTGTTCTAAAGCTCTTTGGGAACGGCTTGCGTAGGCCCACACACCTGGGGGCTGCAGGCTTTCCTGCTGCCTTCAGCCTCAAAACCACCCTTTCCCACTTGGCGCCGCGCCAGGCACAAAAATGGCCATATGTCTGGAGATGGGTCCCACGCCCAAAGAGCCAGCAGTGAAAAGTATGCCTTGTTCTAAAGCTCTTTGGGAATGGCTTGCGTAGCCCCACGGACCTGGGGGCTGCAGGCTTTCCTGCTGCCTTCAGCCTCAAAACCACCCTATTTAACTTGGCGCTGCGCCAGGCACAAAAATGGCCATATGTCTGGAGATTGGTCCCACGCCGAAAGGGCCAGCAGGGAAAACTATGCCTTGTTCTAAAGCTCTTTGAAAACCGCTTGCGTAGCCCCACAGACCTCGGGGCTGCAGGCTTTCCTGCTGCCTTCAGCCTCGACACCAACCTTTCCCACTTGGCGCCGCGCCAGGCACAAAAATGGCAATATGTCTGTAGATTATTCCCACACCCAAAGAGCCAGCAGTGAAAACTATGCCTTGTTCTAAAGCTCTTTGGGAACCGCTTGCGTAGCCAAATACACCTGGGGGCTGCAGGCTTTTCTGGCGCATTCAGCCTCAAAAACACGCTTTCCCACTTGGCGCCACGCCAGGCACAAAAATGGCCATATGTCTGGAGATTGGTCCCACGCCCAAAGAGCCAGCAGGGAAAACTATGCCTTGTTCTAAAGCTCTTTGGGAACCGCTGGTGCGGCCCCACAGACCTGGGGGCTGCAGGCTTTCCTGCTGCCTTCAGCCTCAAAACCACCCTTTCCCACTTGGCGCCGCGCCAGGCACAAAAATGGCAATATGTCTGGAGATTATTCCCACGCCCAAAGAGCCAGCAGTGAAAACTATGCCTTGTTCTAAAGCTCTTTGGGAACCGCTTGCGTAGCCCCATACACCTGGGGGCTGCAGGCTTTTCTGGCGCATTCAGCCTCAAAACCACGCTTTCCCACTTGGCGCCACGCCAGGCACAAAAATGGCCATATGTCTGGAGATTGGTCCCACGCCCAAAGAGCCAGCAGGGAAAACTATGCCTTGTTCTAAAGCTCTTTGGGAACCGCTTGCGTAGCCCCACGGACGTGGGGGCTGCAGGCTTTCCTGCTGCCTTCAGCCTCAAAACCACCCTTTCCCACTTGGCGCCGCGCCAGGCATAAAAATGGCCATATGTCTGGAGATGGGTCCCACGCCCAAAGAGCCAGCAGGGAAAACTATGCCTTGTTCTAAAGCTCTTTGGGAACCGCTTGCGTAGCCCCACACACCTGGGGGCTGCAGGCTTTCCTGCTGCCTTCAGCCTCGACACCACCCTTTCCCACTTGGCGCCGTGCCAGGCACAAAAATGGCCATATGTCTGGAGACTGGTCCCACGCCCAAAGAGCCAGCAGGGAAAACTATGCCTTGTTCTAAAGCTCTTTGGGAACTGATTGCGTAGCCCCACAGACCTGGGGGCTGCAGGCTTTCCTGCTGCCTTCAGCCTCAAAACCACCCTTTCCCACTTGGCACAGCGCCAGGCACAAAAATGGCCATATGTCTGGAGATTGGTCCCATGCCCAAAGAGCCAGCAGGGAAAACTATGCCTTGTTCTAAAGCTCTTTGGGAACCGCTGTCGTGGCCCCACACGCCTTGGAGCTGCAGGCTTTCCTGCTGCCTTCAGCCTCAAAACCACCCTTTCCCACTTGGCGCCGCGCCAGGCATAAAAATGGCCATATGTCTGGAGATGGGTCTCACGCCCAAAGAGCCAGCAGGGAAAACTATGCCTTGTTCTAAAGCTCTTTGGGAACCGCTTGCGTAGCCCCACACACCTGGGGGCTGCAAGCTTTCCTGCTGCCTTCAGCCTCGACACCACCCTTTCCCACTTGGCGCCGCGCCAGGCACAAAAATGGCCATATTTCTGGAGGTTGGTCCCACGCCCAAAGAGCCAGCAGGGAAAACTATGCCTTGTTCTAAAGCTCTTTGGGAACCACTTGCGTAGCCCCACACGCCTTGGGGCTGCAGGCTTTCCTGCTGCCTTCAGCCTCAAAACCACCATTTCCCACTTGGCACAGCGCCAGGCACAAAAATGTCCATATGTCTGGAGGTTGGTCCCACGCCCAAAGAGCCAGCAGGGAAAACTATGCCTTGTTCTAAAGCTCTTTGGGAACCGCTTGCGTAGCCTCACAGTCCTGGGGGCTGCAGGCTTTTCTGGCGCATTCAGCCTCAAAACCACCCTTTCCCACTTGGCGCCACGCCAGGCACAAAAATGGCCATATGTCTGGAGATTGGTCCCACGCCCAAAGAGCCAGCAGGGAAAACTATGCCTTGTTCTAAAGCTCTTTGGGAACCGCTTGCGTAGTCCCACACACCTGGGGGCTGCAGGCTTTCCTGCTGCCTTCAGCCTCAAAACCACCCTTTCCCACTTGGCGCCGCGCCAGGCACAAAAATGGCCATATGTCTGGAGATGGGTCCCACGCCCAAAGAGCCAGCAGTGAAAACTATGCCTTGTTCTAAAGCTCTTTGGGAATGGCTTGCGTAGCCCCACACACCTGGGGGCTGCAGGCTTTCCTGCTGCCTTCAGCCTCAAAACCACCCTATTTAACTTGGCGCTGCGCCAGGCACAAAAATGGCCATATGTCTGGACATTGGTCCCACGGCCAAGGAGCCAGTTGGGAAAACTATGCCTTGTTCTAAAGCTCTTTGGGAACCGCTTGCGTAGCCCCACAGACCTGGGTGCTGCAGGCTTTCCTGCTGCCTTCAGCCTCAAAACCACCCTTTCCCACTTGGCGCCGCGCCTGGCTCCAAAATGTACATATGTCTTGAGACTGGTCCCACACCCAAAGAGCCAGCAGGGAAAACTATGCCTTGTTCTAAAGCTCTTTGAAAACCGCTTGCGTAGCCCCACAGACCTGGGGGCTGCAGGCTTTCCTGCTGCCTTCAGCCTCAAAACCACCCTTTCCCACTTGGCGCCGCGCCAGGCACAAAAATGGCCATATGTCTGGAGATTGGTCCCACGCCCAAAGAGCCAGCAGGGAAAACTATGCCTTGTTCTAAAGCTCTTTGGGGACCGTTTGCGTAGCCCCACACACCTGGGGGCTGCAGGCTTTCCTGCTGCCTTCAGCCTCGACACCAACCTTTCCCACTTGGCGCCGCGCCAGGCACAAAAATGGCAATATGTCTGGAGATTATTCCCACACCCAAAGAGCCAGCAGTGAAAACTATGCCTTGTTCTAAAGCTCTTTGGGAACCGCTTGCGTAGCCAAATACACCTGGGGGCTGCAGGCTTTTCTGGCGCATTCAGCCTCAAAACCACCCTTTCCCACTTGGCGCCGCGCCAGGCATAAAAATGTCCATATGTCTGGAGATTGGTCCCACGCCCAAAGAGCCAGCAGGGAAAACTATGCCTTGTTCTAAAGCTCTTTGGGAACCGCTTGCGTAGCCCCACACACCTGGGGGCTGCAGGCTTTCCTGCTGCCTTCAGCCTCAAAACCACCCTTTCCCACTTGGCGCCGCGCCAGGCACAAAAATGGCCATATGTCTGGAGGTTGGTCCCACGCCCAAAGAGGCAGCAGGGAAAAATATGCATTATTCTAAAGCTCTTTGGGAATGGCTTGCGTAGCCCCACAGAGCTGGGGGCTGCAGGCTTTCCTGCTGCCTTCAGCCTCAAAACCACCCTTTCCCACTTGGAGCCGTGCCAGGCACAAAAATGGCCATATGTCTGGAGATTGGTCCCACGCCCAAAGAGCCAGCAGGGAAAACTATGCCTTGTTCTAAAGCTCTTTGGGAATGGCTTGCGTAGCCCCACACACCTGGGGGCTGCAGGCTTTCCTGCTGCCTTCAGCCTCAAAACCACCCTTTCCCAGTTGGTGCCGCGCCAGGCACAAAAATGTCCATATGTCTGGAGACTGGTCCCATGCCCAAAGAGCCAGCAGGGAAAACTATGCCTTGTTCTAAAGCTCTTTGGGAACCGCTGGTGCGGCCCCACAGACCTGGGGGCTGCAGGCTTTCCTGCTGCCTTCAGCCTCAAAACCACCCTATTTAACTTGGCGCTGCGCCAGGCACAAAAATGGCAATATGTCTGGAGATTATTCCCACACCCAAAGAGCCAGCAGTGAAAACTATGCCTTGTTCTAAAGCTCTTTGGGAACCGCTTGCGTAGCCAAGTACACCTGGGGGCTGCAGGCTTTTCTGGCGCATTCAGCCTCAAAACCACGCTTTCCCACTTGGCGCCACCCCAGGCACAAAAATGGCCATATGTCTGGAGATTGGTCCCACGCCCAAAGAGCCAGCAGGGAAAACTATGCCTTGTTCTAAAGCTCTTTGGGAACCGCTTGCGTAGCCCCCCAGACCTGGGGGCTGCAGGCTTTCCTGCTGCCTTCAGCCTCAAAACCACCATTTCCCACTTGGCACAGCGCCAGGCACAAAAATGGCCATATGTCTGGAGATGGGTCCCACGCCCAAAGAGCCAGCAGGGAAAACTATGCCTTGTTCTAAAGCTCTTTGGGAACCGCTTGCGTAGCCTCACAGTCCTGGGGGCTGTAGGCTTTTCTGGCGCATTCAGCCTCAAAACCACCATTTCCCACTTGGCACAGCGCCAGGCACAAAAATGGCCATATGTCTGGAGATTGGTCCCACGCCCAAAGAGCCAGCAGGGAAAACTATGCCTTGTTCTAAAGCTCTTTGGGAACCGCTTGCGTAGTCCCACACACCTGGGGGCTGCAGGCTTTCCTGCTGCCTTCAGCCTCGACACCAACCTTTCCCACTTGGCGCCGCTCCAGGCACAAAAATGGCCATATTTCTGGAGGTTGGTCCCACGCCCAAAGAGGCAGCAGGGAAAACTATGCCTTGTTCTAAAGCTCTTTGGGAACCGCTTGCGTAGGCCCACACACCTGGGGGCTGCAGGCTTTCCTGCTGCCTTCAGCCACAAAACCACCCTTTCCCACTTGGCGCCGCGCCAGGCACAAAAATGGCCATATGTCTGGAGATGGGTCCCACGCCCAAAGAGCCAGCAGTGAAAAGTATGCCTTGTTCTAAAGCTCTTTGGGAATGGCTTGCGTAGCCCCACAGACCTGGGGGCTGCAGGCTTTCCTGCTGCCTTCAGCCTCAAAACCACCCTATTTAACTTTTCGCTGCGCCAGGCACAAAAATGGCCATATGTCTGGACATTGGTCCCACGGCCAAGGAGCCAGTTGGGAAAACTATGCCTTGTTCTAAAGCTCTTTGGGAACCGCTTGCGTAGCCCCACAGACCTGGGGGCTGCAGGCTTTCCTGCTGCCTTCAGCCTCAAAACCACCCTTTCCCACTTGGCGCCGCGCCTGGCTCCAAAATGTACATATGTCTTGAGACTGGTCCCACACCCAAAGAGCCAGCAGGGAAAACTATGCCTTGTTCTAAAGCTCTTTGGGAACCGCTTGCGTAGCCCCACGGACGTGGGGGCTGCAGGCTTTCCTGCTGCCTTCAGCCTCAAAACCACCCTTTCCCACTTGGCGCCGCGCCAGGCATAAAAATGGCCATATGTCTGGAGATGGGTCCCACGCCCAAAGAGCCAGCAGGGAAAACTATGCCTTGTTCTAAAGCTCTTTGGGAACCGCTTGCGTAGCCCCACACACCTGGGGGCTGCAGGCTTTCCTGCTGCCTTCAGCCTCGACACCACCCTTTCCAACTTGGCGCCGCGCCAGGCACAAAAATGGCCATATGTCTGGAGATTGGTCCCATGCCCAAAGAGCCAGCAGGGAAAACTGTGCCTTGTTCTAAAGCTCTTTGGGAACCGCTTGCGTAGCCCCCCAGACCTGGGGGCTGCAGGCTTTCCTGCTGCCTTCAGCCTCAAAACCACCCTTTCCCACTTGGCGCCGCGCCAGGCACAAAAATGGCCATATGTCTGGAGGTTGGTCCCACGCCCAAAGAGCCAGCAGGGAAAACTATGCCTTGTTCTAAAGCTCTTTGGGAACCGCTTGCGTAGCCTCACAGACCTGGGGGCTGCAGGCTTTTCTGGCGCATTCAGCCTCAAAACCACCCTTTCCCACTTGGCGCCACGCCAGGCACAAAAATTGCCATATGTCTGGAGATTGGTCCCACGCCCAAAGAGCCAGCAGGGAAAACTATGCCTTGTTCTAAAGCTCTTTGGGAACGGCTTGCGTAGCCCCACAGACCTGGGGGCTGCAGGCTTTCCTGCTGCCTTCAGCCTCAAAACCACCCTTTCCCACTTGGCACAGCGCCAGGCACAAAAATGGCCATATGTCTGGAGATTGGTCCCACACCCAAAGAGCCAGCAGTGAAAACTATGCCTTGTTCTAAAGCTCTTTGGGAATGGCTTGCGTAGCCCCACACACCTGGGGGCTGCAGGCTTTCCTGCTGCCTTCAGCCTCAAAACCACCCTTTCCCACTTGGCGCCGCTCCAGGCACAAAAATGGCCATATGTCTGGAGATTGGTCCCACGCCCAAAGAGCCAGCAGGGAAAACTATGCCTTGTTCTAAAGCTCTTTGGGAACGGCTTGCGTAGGCCCACACACCTGGGGGCTGCAGGCTTTCCTGCTGCCTTCAGCCTCAAAACCACCCTTTCCCACTTGGCGCCGCGCCAGGCACAAAAATGTCCATATGTCTGGAGATGGGTCCCACGCCCAAAGAGCCAGCAGGGAAAACTATGCCTTGTTCTAAAGCTCTTTGGGAATGGCTTGCGTAGGCCCACAGACCTGGGGTCTGCAGGCTTTCCTGCTGCCTTCAGCCTCAAAACCACCCTATTTAACTTGGCGCTGCGCCAGGCACAAAAATGGCCATATGTCTGGACATTGGTCCCACGGCCAAGGAGCCAGTTGGGAAAACTATGCCTTGTTCTAAAGCTCTTTGGGAACCGCTTGCGTAGCCCCACAGACCTGGGGGCTGCAGGCTTTCCTGCTGCCTTCAGCCTCAAAACCACCCTTTCCCACTTGGCGCCGCGCCTGGCTCCAAAATGTACATATGTCTTGAGACTGGTCCCATGCCCAAAGAGCCAGCAGGGAAAACTATGCCTTGTTCTAAAGCTCTTTGAAAACCGCTTGCGTAGCCCCACAGACCTGGGGGCTGCAGGCTTTTCTGGCGCATTCAGCCTCAAAACCACCCTTTCCCACTTGGCGCCGCGCCAGGCACAAAAATGGCCATATGTCTGGAGATTGGTCCCACGCCCAAAGAGCCAGCAGGGAAAACTATGCCTTGTTCTAAAGCTCTTTGGGAACCGTTTGCGTAGCCCCACACACCTGGGGGCTGCAGGCTTTCCTGCTGCCTTCAGCCTCGACACCAACCTTTCCCACTTGGCGCCGCGCCAGGCACAAAAATGGCAATATGTCTGGAGATTATTCCCACACCCAAAGAGCCAGCAGTGAAAACTATGCCTTGTTCTAAAGCCCTTTGGGAACCGCTTGCGTAGCCAAATACACCTGGGTGCTGCAGGCTTTTCTGGCGCATTCAGCCTCAAAACCACCCTTTCCCACCTGGCGCCGCGCCAGGCATAAAAATGGCCATATGTCTGGAGATTGGTCCCACGCCCAAAGAGCCAGCAGGGAAAACTATGCCTTGTTCTAAAGCTCTTTGGGAACCGCTTGCGTAGCCCCACACACCTGGGGGCTGCAGGCTTTCCTGCTACCTTCAGCCTCAAAACCACCCTTTCCCACTTGGCGCTGTGCCAGGCACAAAAATGGCCATATGTCTGGAGGTTGGTCCCATACCCAAAGAGCCAGCAGGGAAAACTATGCCTTGTTCTAAAGCTCTTTGGGAACCGCTGGTGCGGCCCCACAGAGCTGGGGGCTGCAGGCTTTCCTGCTGCCTTCAGCCTCAAAACCACCCTTTCCCACTTGGCGCCGCGCCAGGCACAAAAATGGCCATATGTCTGGAGATTGGTCCCATGCCTAAAGAGCCAGCAGGGAAAACTATGCCTTGTTCTAAAGCTCTTTGGGAACGGCTTGCGTAGCCCCACACACCTGGGGGCTGCAGGCTTTCCTGCTGCCTTCAGCCTCGACACCAACCTTTCCCACTTGGCGCCGCGCCAGGCACAAAAATGGCCATATGTCTGGAGATTATTCCCAAACCCAAAGAGCCAGCAGTGAAAACTATGCCTTGTTCTAAAGCTCTTTGGGAACCGCTTGCGTACCCCAACACACCTGGGGGCTGCAGGCTTTTCTGGCGCATTCAGCCTCAAAACCACGCTTTCCCACTTGGCGCCACGCCAGGCACAAAAATGGCCATATGTCTGGACATTGGTCCCACGCCCAAAGAGCCAGCAGGGAAAACTATGCCTTGTTCTAAAGCTCTTTGGGAACCGCTTGCGTAGCCCCACACACCTGGGGGCTGCAGGCTTTCCTGCTGCCTTCAGCCTCGACACCACCCTTTCCCACTTGGCGCCACGCCAGGCACAAAAATGGCCATATGTCTGGAGATTGGTCCCACGCCCAAAGAGCCAGCAGGGAAAACTGTGCCTTGTTCTAAAGCTCATTGGGAACCGCTTGCGTAGCCTCACAGACCTCGGGGCTGCAGGCTTTCCTGCTGCCTTCAGCCTCAAAACCACCCTTTCCCACTTGGCGCCGCGCCAGGCACAAAAATGGCCATATGTCTGGAGGTTGGTCCCACGCCCAAAGAGCCAGCAGGGAAAACTATGCCTTGTTCTAAAGCTCTTTGGGAACCGCTTGCGTAGCCCCAAGGACGTGGGGGCTGCAGGCTTTCCTCCTGCCTTCAGCCTCAAAACCACCCTTTCCCACTTGGCGCCGCGCCAGGCATAAAAATGGCCATATGTCTGGAGATGGGTCCCATGCCCAAAGAGCCAGCAGGGAAAACTATGCCTTGTTGTAAAGCTCCTTGGGAATGGCTTGCGTAGCCCCACACACCTGGGGGCTGCAGGCTTTCCTGCTGCCTTCAGCCTCAAAACCACCCTTTCCCACTTGGCGCCGCGCCAGGCACAAAAATGGCCATATGTCTGGAGGTTGGTCCCACGCCCAAAGAGCCAGCAGGGAAAACTATGCCTTGTTCTAAAGCTCTTTGGGAACCGCTTGCGTAGCCTCACAGACCTGGGGGCTGCAGGCTTTTCTGGCGCATTCAGCCTCAAAACCACCCTTTCCCACTTGGCGCCACGCCAGGCACAAAAATTGCCATATGTCTGGAGATTGGTCCCACGCCCAAAGAGCCAGCAGGGAAAACTATGCCTTGTTCTAAAGCTCTTTGGGAACCGCTTGCGTAGCCCCACAGACCTGGGGGCTGCAGGCTTTCCTGCTGCCTTCAGCCTCAAAACCACCCTTTCCCACTTGGCGCCGCGCCAGGCACAAAAATGGCCATATGTCTGGAGATTGGTCCCACACCCAAAGAGCCAGCAGGGAAAACTATGCCTTGTTCTAAAGCTCTTTGGGAACCGCTGTCGTGGCCCCACACACCTTGGAGCTGCAGGCTTTCCTGCTGCCTTCAGCCTCAAAACCACCCTTTCCCACTTGGCGCCGCGCCAGGCATAAAAATGGCCATATGTCTGGAGGTTGGTCTCACGCCCAAAGAGCCAGCAGGGAAAACTATGCCTTGTTCTAAAGCTCTTTGGGAACTGATTGCGTAGCCCCACAGAGCTGGGGGCTGCAGGCTTTCCTGCTGCCTTCAGCCTCAAAACCACCCTTTCCCACTTGGCACAGCGCCAGGCACAAAAATGGCCATATGTCTGGAGATTGGTCCCACACCCAAAGAGCCAGCAGGGAAAACTATGCCTTGTTCTAAAGCTCTTTGGGAACCGCTGTCGTGGCCCCACACACCTTGGAGCTGCAGGCTTTCCTGCTGCCTTCAGCCTCAAAACCACCCTTTCCCACTTGGCGCCGCGCCAGGCATAAAAATGGCCATATGTCTGGAGATGGGTCTCACGCCCAAAGAGCCAGCAGGGAAAACTATGCCTTGTTCTAAAGCTCTTTGGGAACCGGTTGCGTAGCCCCACACACCTGGGGGCTGCAGGCTTTCCTGCTGCCTTCAGCCTCGACACCACCCTTTCCCACTTGGCGCCGCGCCAGGCACAAAAATGGCCATATTTCTGGAGGTTGGTCCCACGCCCAAAGAGCCAGCAGGGAAAACTATGCCTTGTTCTAAAGCTCTTTGGGAACTGCTTGCGTAGCCCCACACGCCTTGGGGCTGCAGGCTTTCCTGCTGCCTTCAGCCTCAAAACCACCATTTCCCACTTGGCACAGCGCCAGGCACAAAAATGGCCATATGTCTGGAGGTTGGTCCCACGCCCAAAGAGCCAGCAGGGAAAACTATGCCTTGTTCTAAAGCTCTTTGGGAACCGCTTGCGTAGCCTCACAGTCCTGGGGGCTGCAGGCTTTTCTGGCGCATTCAGCCTCAAAACCACCCTTTCCCACTTGGCGCCACGCCAGGCACAATAATGGCCATATGTCTGGAGATTGGTCCCACGCCCAAAGAGCCAGCAGGGAAAACTATGCCTTGTTCTAAAGCTCTTTGGGAACCGCTTGCGTAGTCCGACACACCTGGGGGCTGCAGGCTTTCCTGCTGCCTTCAGCCTCAAAACCACCCTTTCCCACTTGGCGCCGCTCCAGGCACAAAAATGGCCATATTTCTGGAGGTTGGTCCCACGCCCAAAGAGCCAGCAGGGAAAACTATGCCTTGTTCTAAAGCTCTTTGGGAACCGCTTGCGTAGGCCCACACACCTGGGGGCTGCAGGCTTTCCTGCTGCCTTCAGCCTCAAAACCACCCTTTCCCACTTGGCGCCGCGCCAGGCACAAAAATGGCCATATGTCTGGAGACTGGTCCCACGCCCAAAGAGCCAGCAGGGAAAACTATGCCTTGTTCTAAAGCTCTTTGGGAACCGCTTGCGTAGGCCCACACACCTGGGGGCTGCAGGCTTTCCTGCTGCCTTCAGCCTCAAAACCACCCTTTCCCACTTGGCGCCGCGCCAGGCACAAAAATGGCCATATGTCTGGAGATTGGTCCCATGCCCAAAGAGCCAGCAGGGAAAATTATGCCTTGTTCTAAAGCTCTTTGGGAATGGCTTGCGTAGCCCCACACACCTGGGGGCTGCAGGCTTTCCTGCTGCCTTCAGCCTCGACACCACCCTTTCCCACTTGGCGCCGTGCCAGGCACAAAAATGGCCATATGTCTGGAGGTTGGTCCCACGCCCAAAGAGCCAGCAGGGAAAACTATGCCTTGTTCTAAAGCTCTTTGGGAACCGCTTGCGTAGCCCCACACACCTGGGGGCTGCAGGCTTTCCTGCTGCCTTCAGCCTCAAAACCACCCTTTCCCACTTGGCGCCGCGCCAGGCACAAAAATGGCCATATGTCTGGAGGTTGGTCCCACGCCCAAAGAGCCAGCAGGGAAAACTATGCCTTGTTCTAAAGCTCTTTGAAAACCACTTGCATAGCCACACAGACCTGGGGGCTGCAGGCTTTCCTGCTGCCTTCAGCCTCAAAACCACCTTTTGCCACTTGGTGCCGCGCCTGGCTCCAAAATGTCCATATGTCTGGAGACTGGTCCCACGCCCAAAGAGCCAGCAGGGAAAAATGTGCCTTGTTCTAAAGCTCTTTGGGAACCGCTTGCGTAGCCCCACACACCTGGGGGCTGCAGGCTTTCCTGCCGCCTTCAGCCTCAAAACCACCCTTTCCCACTTGGCGCCGCGCCAAGCACAAAAATGGCCATATGTCTGGAGATGGGTCCCACGCCCAAAGAGCCAGCAGTGAAAACTATGCCTTGTTCTAAAGCTCTTTGGGAATGGCTTGCGTAGCCCCACACACCTGGGGGCTGCAGGCTTTCCTGCTGCCTTCAGCCTCAAAACCACCCTAATTAACTTGGCGCTGCGCCAGGCACAAAAATGGCCATATGTCTGGACATTGGTCCCACGGCCAAGGAGCCAGTTGGGAAAACTATGCCTTGCTCTAAAGCTCTTTGGGAACCGCTTGCGTAGCCCCACAGACCTGGGGGCTGCAGGCTTTCCTGCTGCCTTCAGCCTCAAAACCACCCTTTCCCACTTGGCGCCGCGCCTGGCTCCAAAATGTACATATGTCTTGAGACTGGTCCCACACCCAAAGAGCCAGCAGGGAAAACTATGCCTTGTTCTAAAGCTCTTTGAAAACCGCTTGCGTAGCCCCACAGACCTGGGGGCTGCAGGCTTTCCTGCTGCCTTCAGCCTCAAAACCACCCTTTCCCACTTGGCGCCGCGCCAGGCACAAAAATGGCCATATGTCTGGAGACTGGTCCCACGCCCAAAGAGCCAGCAGGGAAAACTATGCCTTGTTCTAAAGCTCTTTGGGAACCGTTTGCGTAGCCCCACACACCTGGGGGCTGCAGGCTTTCCTGCTGCCTTCAGCCTCGACACCAACCTTTCCCACTTGGCGCCGCGCCAGGCACAAAAATGGCAATATGTCTGGAGATTATTCCCACACCCAAAGAGCCAGCAGTGAAAACTATGCCTTGTTCTAAAGCTCTTTGGGAACCGCTTGCGTAGCCAAATACACCTGGGGGCTGCAGGCTTTTCTGGCGCATTCAGCCTCAAAACCACCCTTTCCCACTTGGCGCCGCGCCAGGCATAAAAATGGCCATATGTCTGGAGATTGGTCCCACGCCCAAAGAGCCAGCAGGGAAAACTATGCCTTGTTCTAAAGCTCTTTGGGAACCGCTTGCGTAGCCCCACACACCTGGGGGCTGCAGGCTTTCCTGCTGCCTTCAGCCTCAAAACCACCCTTTCCCACTTGGCGCGGCGCCAGGCACAAAAATGGCCATATGTCTGGAGGTTGGTCCCACGCCCAAAGAGGCAGTAGGGAAAAATATGCATTATTCTAAAGCTCTTTGGGAACCACTTGCGTAGCCCCACAGAGCTGGGGGCTGCAGGCTTTCCTGCTGCCTTCAGCCTCAAAACCACCCTTTCCCACTTGGCGCCGTGCCAGGCACAAAAATGTCCATATGTCTGGAGATTGGTCCCACGCCCAAAGAGCCAGCAGGGAAAACTATGCCTTGTTCTAAAGCTCTTTGGGAACCGCTGGTGCGGCCCCACAGACCTGGGGGCTGCAGGCTTTCCTGCTGCCTTCAGCCTCAAAACCACCCTTTCCCACTTGGCGCCGCGCCAGGCACAAAAATGGCCATATGTCTGGAGATGGGTCCCACGCCCAAAGAGCCAGCAGGGAAAACTATGCCTTGTTCTAAAGCTCTTTGGGAACGGCTTGCGTAGCCCCACACACCTGGGGGCTGCAGGCTTTCCTGCTGCCTTCAGCCTCAAAAACACCCTATTTAACTTGGCGCTGCGCCAGGCACAAAAATGGCCATATGTCTGGACATTGGTCCCACGGCCAAGGAGCCAGTTGGGAAAACTATGCCTTGTTCTAAAGCTCTTTGGGAACCGCTTGCGTAGCCCCACACACCTGGGGGCTGCAGGCTTTCCTGCTGCCTTCAGCCTCAAAACCACCCTTTCCCACTTGGCGCCGCGCCTGGCTCCAAAATGTACATATGTCTTGAGACTGGTCCCACACACAAAGAGCCAGCAGGGAAAACTATGCCTTGTTCTAAAGCTCTTTGAAAACCGCTTGCGTAGCCCCACAGACCTGGGGGCTGCAGGCTTTCCTGCTGCCTTCAGCCTCGACACCAACCTTTCCCACTTGGCGCCGCGCCAGGCACAAAAATGGCAATATGTCTGGAGATTATTCCCACACCCAAAGAGCCAGCAGTGAAAACTATGCCTTGTTCTAAAGCTCTTTGGGAACCGCTTGCGTAGCCAAATACACCTGGGGGCTGCAGGCTTTTCTGGCGCATTCAGCCTCAAAACCACGCTTTCCCACTTGGCGCCACGCCAGTCACAAAACTGGCCATATGTCTGGAGATTGGTCCCACGCCCAAAGAGCCAGCAGGGAAAACTATGCCTTGTTCTAAAGCTCTTTGGGAACCGCTTGCATAGCCAAATACACCTGGGGGCTGCAGGCTTTTCTGGCGCATTCAGCCTCAAAACCACGCTTTCCCACTTGGCGCCACGCCAGGCACAAAAATTGCCATATGTCTGGAGATTGGTCCCACGCCCAAAGAGCCAGCAGGGAAAACTATGCCTTGTTCTAAAGCTCTTTGGGAACCGCTTGCGTAGCCTCACAGACCTGGGGGCTGCAGGCTTTCCTGCTGCCTTCAGCCTCAAAACCACCCTTTCCCACTTGGCGCCACGCCAGGCACAAAAATTGCCATATGTCTGGAGATTGGTCCCACGCCCAAAGAGCCAGCAGGGAAAACTATGCCTTGTTCTAAAGCTCTTTGGGAACTGATTGCGTAGCCCCACAGACCTGGGGGCTGCAGGCTTTCCTGCTGCCTTCAGCCTCAAAACCACCCTTTCCCACTTGGCACAGCGCCAGGCACAAAAATGGCCATATGTCTGGAGATTGATCCCACACCCAAAGAGCCAGCAGGGAAAACTATGCCTTGTTCTAAAGCTCTTTGGGAACCGCTTGCGTAGGCACACACACCTTGGAGCTGCAGGCTTTCCTGCTGCCTTCAGCCTCAAAACCACCCTTTCCCACTTGGCGCCGCGCCAGGCATAAAAATGGACATATGTCTGGAGATGGGTCCCACGCCCAAAGAGCCAGCAGGGAAAACTATGCCTTGTTCTAAAGCTCTTTGGGAACCGCTTGCGTAGGCCCACACACCTGGGGGCTGCAAGCTTTCCTGCTGCCTTCAGCCTCGACACCACCCTTTCCCACTTGGCGCCGCGCCAGGCACAAAAATGGCCATATTTCTGGAGGTTGGTCCCACACCCAAAGAGCCAGCAGGGAAAACTATGCCTTGTTCTAAAGCTCTTTGGGAACCACTTGCGTAGCCCCACACGCCTTGGGGCTGCAGGCTTTCCTGCTGCCTTCAGCCTCAAAACCACCATTTCCCACTTGGCACAGCGCCAGGCACAAAAATGGCCATATGTCTGGAGGTTGGTCCCACGCCCAAAGAGCCAGCAGGGAAAACTATGCCTTGTTCTAAAGCTCTTTGGGAACCGCTTGCGTAGCCTCACAGTCCTGGGGCTGCAGGCTTTTCTGGCGCATTCAGCCTCAAAACCACCCTTTCCCACTTGGCGCCACGCCAGGCACAAAAATGGCCATATGTCTGGAGATTGGTCCCACGCCCAAAGAGCCAGCAGGGAAAACTATGCCTTGTTCTAAAGCTCTTTGGGAATGGCTTGCGTAGCCCCACACACCTGGGGGCTGCAGGCTTTCCTGCTGCCTTCAGCCTCAAAACCACCCTTTCCCACTTGGTGCCGCTCCAGGCACAAAAATGGCCATATTTCTGGAGGTTGGTCCCACGCCCAAAGAGCCAGCAGGGAAAACTATGCCTTGTTCTAAAGCTCTTTGGGAACCGCTTGCGTAGCCCCACACACCTGGGGGCTGCAGGCTTTCCTGCTGCCTTCAGCCTCAAAACCACCCTTTCCCACTTGGCGCCGCGCCAGGCACAAAAATGGCCATATGTCTGGAGATGGGTCTCACGCCCAAAGAGCCAGCAGTGAAAACTATGCCTTGTTCTAAAGCTCTTTGGGAATGGCTTGCGTAGCCCCACACACCTGGGGGCTGCAGGCTTTCCTGCTGCCTTCAGCCTCAAAACCACCCTATTTAACTTGGCGCTGCGCCAGGCACAAAAATGGCCATATGTCTGGACATTGGTCCCACGGCCAAGGAGCCAGTTGGGAAAACTATGCCTTGTTCTAAAGCTCTTTGGGAACCGCTTGCGTAGCCCCACAGACCTGGGGGCTGCAGGCTTTCCTGCTGCCTTCAGCCTCAAAACCACCCTTTCCCACTTGGCGCCGCGCCTGGCTCCAAAATGTACATATGTCTTGAGACTGGTCCCACACCCAAAGAGCCAGCAGGGAAAACTGTGCCTTGTTCTAAAGCTCTTTGAAAACCGCTTGCGTAGCCCCACAGACCTGGGGGCTGCAGGCTTTCCTGCTGCCTTCAGCCTCAAAACCACCCTTTCCCACTTGGCGCCGCGCCAGGCACAAAAATGGCCATATGTCTGGAGATTGGTCCCACGCCCAAAGAGCCAGCAGGGAAAACTATGCCTTGTTCTAAAGCTTTTGGGAACCGTTTGCGTAGCCCCACACACCTGGGGGCTGCAGGCTTTCCTGCTGCCTTCAGCCTCGACACCAACCTTTCCCACTTGGCGCCGCGCCAGGCACAAAAATGGCAATATGTCTGGAGATTATTCCCACACCCAAAGAGCCAGCAGTGAAAACTATGCCTTGTTCTAAAGCTCTTTGGGAACCGCTTGCGTAGCCAAATACACCTGGGGGCTGCAGGCTTTTCTGGCGCATTCAGCCTCAAAACCACCCTTTGCCACTTGGCGCCGCGCCAGGCATAAAAATGGCCATATGTCTGGAGATTGGTCCCACGCCCAAAGAGCCAGCAGGGAAAACTATGCCTTGTTCTAAAGCTCTTTGGGAACCGCTTGCGTAGCCCCACACACCTGGGGGCTGCAGGCTTTCCTGCTGCCTTCAGCCTCAAAACCACCCTTTCCCACTTGGCGCTGCGCCAGGCACAAAAATGGCCATATGTCTGGAGGTTGGTCCCACGCCCAAAGAGACAGCAGGGAAAAATATGCAGTATTCTAAAGCTCTTTGGGAATGGCTTGCGTAGCCCTACAGAGCTGGGGGCTGCAGGCTTTCCTGCTGCCTTCAGCCTCAAAACCACCCTTTCCCACTTGGCGCCGTGCCAGGCACAAAAATGGCCATATGTCTGGAGATTGGTCCCACGCCCAAAGAGCCAGCAGGGAAAACTATGCCTTGTTCTAAAGCTCTTTGGGAACCGCTTGCGTAGCCCCACACACCTGGGGGCTGCAGGCTTTCCTGCTGCCTTCAGCCTCAAACCACCCTTTCCCAGTTGGTGCCGTGCCAGGCACAAAAATGTCCATATGTCTGGAGATTGGTCCCATGCCCAAAGAGCCAGCAGGGAAAACTATGCCTTGTTCTAAAGCTCTTTGGGAACCGCTGGTGCGGCCCCACGGACGTGGGGGCTGCAGGCTTTCCTGCTGCCTTCAGCCTCAAAACCACCCTTTCCCACTTGGCGCCGCGCCAGGCACAAAAATGGCCATATGTCTGGAGATTGGTCCCATGCCCAAAGAGCCAGCAGGGAAAACTATGCCTTGTTCTAAAGCTCTTTGGGAACGGCTTGCGTAGCCCCACAGACCTGGGGGCTGCAGGCTTTCCTGCTGCCTTCAGCCTCGACACCAACCTTTCCCACTTGGCGCCGCGCCAGGCACAAAAATGGCAATATGTCTGGAGATTATTCCCACACCCAAAGAGCCAGCAGTGAAAACTATGCCTTGTTCTAAAGCTCTTTGGGAACCGCTTGCGTAGCCAAATACACCTGGGGGCTGCAGGCTTTTCTGGCGCATTCAGCCTCAAAACCACGCTTTCCCACTTGGCGCCACGCCAGGCACAAAAATGGCCATATGTCTGGAGATTGGTCCCACGCCCAAAGAGCCAGCAGGGAAAACTATGCCTTGTTCTAAAGCTCTTTGGGAACCGCTTGCGTAGCCCCACGGACGTGGGGGCTGCAGGCTT